>NC_046315.1:57651253-57964148 GCF_009819535.1 Lacerta agilis
CAGACAGAGTGGAGCCAGTGACTATCTGTGCCTCATATGTCTATGAGCATTCTGTGTATGCTCTTGAGCTATCCTGTTTCTGAGCAAGTTTATTGCCTTCAGTTATGTTTTGCCCTGATAGTGACGCTCACGATTTTAGATGTCTATTTTTTCTTGGTATTCCTTACTGGGGCTATTCTATTATGGGGTAGGTGGAATAGAAATAGACATACTTATTGTCACTGTACCACATGTTTACAGTGAGATTGAGTGAGCCCTGCTCCCCCCAATCTCCCAGTCACTGTCACACTCTGTGTGCTGTCATATTACCTCCAACCCTTAATGTCAGCTGCAATGTTGCTGTCTTTCATTCAGCAGCCCCTCAGCCCATGGGTAGAAATTGTTCTTTACCCTGTTGGTGCAGCTTATCATGTTTCTATATCCCCTGCCTGAGGGAAGCCCATTTGTGATATTATTGATACCCCACCCCCCAAAAGAAAGAACTATGGGTTCCGAGGGGGTGCCTCTCTCTAAGAAGGGCATGCAGGGGTACCTAGACAGGCGGCAGGTCACCTCTCGTCTGTTATTTCACTGGAAAAGGGCTTTGCCTTAATAGGCCTAGTGGTCCAGTGGAATACAGCAATCAACTGGCCTGTTTAACCACCACAGCCTTAGTGGTTGGGGGAGAGGCTTATTGTTCCATAAATAAATTTGAATATACAAGGCAATTCACACAGGATCTGATTGCCAGGGGTTTAATGGTTCAGCAGCTTGGTCTGTGATAGTTTTGCCTGATTCCTTTTATCTGTATGCAGCTAGAATGGCTCCAAAGAAGCCTTCTGCTCAGCCTGCTTCCTTTATCCCAGCAAAGAGGGCTATCAAGGGGCCATCCCAGTCACTTCGTTCGCCCAATCCTAGTTGTGCTGGGGGCCGTATTTAAATCCTTCATGCAAGTTTGGATGGTGATCCAGAAGTGTTGGCCTGCTTTGCATCTGGGTTGGATGGTCCCCTTCAACGCTCCACCCGTCAAACCAGTGCACAAGCAGGGCCACCACCCCCAATTGGGGCTTCATCTCCTGCTACGTCGGCATCCAGCGAGGAAGGGGAGGAGCTCCCGGAATCGGGGGTTTTTAATTGCTGATTCCCAATTTTCACGGAGTCCAGTTCCTTTCTTTCCACAGGCCCCAGTACGAGTGGTGGGAGCATCAGCTCAGCGGGCAGCTAGCAGCAGGGGGCAGCAAAAGGCCCCTTCCCGTTCCAGGAGGTATTCTCAGTTCTTACACAGGCTTTCTTCTGGGGTTGGTATCTCACCTATTCCTTTCCTCAGCCTCTCCCAGGTGCTTTGCGGCAGGATCCTGCGCCTGAGTCCTCTGTGGAGGTCAGCCTGTCAGTTCCAGCAAGAACGTCTTCAGGCGGAAAGCGTTGCCACAAGAGACGTTCCAAAAGTAGACCATAAGGAGTCAAGGCGATGATTCTTCTTCATCAACGGCCTCTCACAGGTACCTCGAGGTGTCCAGGGGGCGGTTTGCCAGGATGGGAGCACCTCTTGGTGATGCAGCAAAAAGAAAAAGAAAAAAATGCTTGCAAGCTTGCAGTGCTAAGCAGGCTCTGGCGTGGTTCTAATGGGATGGTGAACCAACTGTTGCATTTCACGGTAGTTTGCCCAATACGACTCTCAGGCTCCCTCCCTGCTTGTCCATTCTTGATCGTTAATTCCATCCTCCTGCAAATGGATGCACTTTTTTGTGCTGCTTGTGGTATAGGCAGACACCCTCCCATCTTGTGGTGGTGAAGGGGGCCCACAGCCAGCTGGTGGCCCGGAATACAGCAATTCAAAGTCGGTTAGAGTGCTACCTGTGGTAGCCAGTAAAAAGGGTGATGGTAGGAGTTTGCATTGAGACTTATGGCGGGACTCCTTTTGATTCCCCCTTTATTCCTGACTTGCAGTTATCCCCATGGGGGATTGTCCCTAAGGAAGCCCCATGTGATTTCTGTATGATACATAATTAATTGCAACTCAGAGGCTATCCCGCATTTTATTTCATGACATAGGAGTCCCTGGATTCAGGTGATTAAGCTTATCAAATGTCAAATATTCCCTCACTGAGGAGCTGGGCGTCCTTGTGGCAGCGGATTAGTCGGAGGGCCATATTATTTCCCTTTTAACGTATTTAGGGATCCAGATGGATATCGTTGCCCAAATATACCGCTTGCCTATGCAGATGCTGTCTGCCTGAAGGAAGTTAACTTGTAATACTTACTCTGAAGCAAGTGCTGCTTCGTCCGATTTAGATTACGCCATAAAATTAATCAGGAGATTTGGCCCGGGGGCTTTGTTAGCCAAATGCGACATTGAGTCAGCATTTCGGCTGTTGCCCATTCATCCCCAGGACTTCTGGCTCCTGGGGTTCCGCTTTGATGGGCCATATTATTTTGACAAGGCAATGCCTATGGGCTGCTCGGTTGCTTGGGCAGCCTTTGAGTGCTTCAGCACACTCCTTGATTGGGCCCTCCACTTTTACACTGGCCTTATGGGGGGTCACCCATTATCTCGTTGACTTCCTGCTGGTTTCATCAGACGATACAGGCGACTGTTTGACCTTGATGTGGGCCTTCACGGCCCTGTCGGAGGAATTGAGCGTTTCCCTGGCTGCGGGAAGACGGAGGGCCCTTCCACCTAGCTAACTCACTGGGGTATCCAATGGGTTATGGTATCGCAAACGTCTCGTTCGCCTGAAGATAAATTAGTTGCCTTGCAGAAGGTTATGCAGGACCTCCTCCCATTGCACACGCACCATGGGCAACGGCTGCCTAGAGAGGGAAGGCAAACCTGCAGGTTTGGTTGCAATTTCTGGAGGATTTCAATTGGTGGTTATGGTGGCAGGTCGTAGGGAACCTGCACATCGGCCTTTAGTTCATTCGGACGCAGCGGGGTCGCTAAGCTTCGGCCTCTATTGAAATGGGCTTTGGTGGCACGACATTGGCCGCACACCTAGCAAAGGGAGGCCGGCACACAGGATTAATTTTCTGGAGTTTTTTCCCTATAGCAGTCTATATTTGGGTCGAGGACTTCAAGGACCGCTGTCTGTGTTTCTGGACGGTCAACCAGGCGGTGGTGCCCATTCTGGTCACACAGTACTCCCGCTCGCCTCGGGTATCAGCCCTGCTTCAGCCATTTGTGCTCCACGGTTTGCATTTCAACATTGGTTTCGGCTCGCTTTGGGCCGGGGGTTACTAACGAGGTGGCTGTCGCCCTTTCCCATTTTCAGATCGAGCAATTCAGGCTCAGCCTCTCCCGGAACCCCTTTCCAGTGCACCGGTGGAATATTGGCAGCATGTACTTGGGCAGGGAGTAGCGGTGGCTGTTTCGCTGGACACCCTTAGGTCTTATGATAAAGCCTGGAGAGACTTCCTGGCAGTTCACCGGGAGTCTGTGACTGTGGGGGTGGAACTACATCCCCATTGTCCCAGGTGCTGCGGTACCTTGCGCACCTTTTCCAATGGGGGAGGGCTGCCAAGACCACTTAAGCTGCAGTTGGCCGCCATTTCCTTTTCTGTAAGGCCCCTTTTCGACACAGATCCTGCGCAGAATCTGTCGATTCGCAAGGCTTTGGAAGGTTGGGGTAGGCTCCGCACTCCCCAAGCAGCTGCTAGGTGGCTCATTTCCTTTGAGCTGCTGACCAACCTGTGTTCTAGGTTGCATTCCATTGTTGGTCACGTTTCGAGGCCAGACTTTTTTCAGCGGCCTTTCCTGTTGCATTTTGGCGCACTGCGGATGGGCGAGGTGGTTTGGAAACCTCGGAGGCCGGGCTTACCAGGGGCTTGTTTTATCAGGCCGTCGACTTACCTGTTTCAGAGGTTACCCTGGCCATGTGGAGCTCTGCAACAGGCCAGCTGAGGAGGGGGACGGCCGTCTCCCTGCCGGCCATCGGGCTAGTGGGGCCGCGTCCAGCGTGGGACATGTCTAAAATTTTTGGCAGTTAAACCTGCAGGCGATAGCCCTTTGTTGATCCATGCCAATGGGCTCCCCTTGACGCGGCAGCTGTTTTCCTGGGTGATGCGTACGGCGATCACAGCCTGTGGGGTCGTGGCGTCCATTTTGCCCCCCGATCTTTCCGTATTGGGGCGGCATCTACAGCCGCTCATTGGGGATTGACAGAATCAGGAACATGGGGCAGTGGAACTCTGACGCCTATAAGGGCTATGTGAGGAAGCGTTATTGTGGTACTTATATTTTTCTGTTTGACCCCTCAGGTGTAGCGGCTACCCGGATCTGGATTGTGGGACACAGCATTGTCCATTGGGATGGCGCCCGAGCTTTGGAGTCTGGGCTCGGTGCCGGGCTCGGCTTTCCCCATCACGTGCAGGTGTCATGGTTAGCCAGGCATGGATTGCAGTGGGGCGAACTTTTACCGTTGATTCGGCACCGCTGGAGTTGGGATGGTCGGCCTGAGGCAATAGTGGTGCACTTGGGGGGAAATGATTTGCCGATCATGGACTGTCTTCCATTACGTTCCACAATTCAGAGGGATCTGGGGGAATTAATGTCGCTGGTGCATGGGTCTAAGCTTTTCTGATCGCATTGGTGGCAGAGGCGGGAATGGCAAGGCAGCCTCCGCCCGGTGGGTACCGAAATTCCAGGAAATGCATTAATTGGTTGCTTCCTCTAAAGTCCTGGAGCTGGGTGGGTCCATTATTAGGCACCTGAGGATTTCTGCCAGGGCAGTTCAGCTTTATCGGGCTGATGGAGTCCACCTTTCTTCCCGTTGGAGTGATATCTTGCTGGAGGATATTGCGGAGGGTTGAAAGGTTGGATTGGGATGGTGAGTGGTTGGCGGCGAGCTGGGGTAGCTCGTGTGGCGGTTAGGCATTGGTATAAATTTGCTTGCACTAGGGGTCAGGATAGGCTGGGCCTGCCCCTAGTAACGCTGCTTCAGAGGTATGGATAGGCTGGGCCTACCTCTGAATGCGCGGGGCAGGGGTAGGAAATTGGTTGGGCCTACCCCTGAAAATAAGGGTATTCTGTTAAAAGAATCCAGGGACTCTTTCTGCTTTCGTCCATACCCAGTGGTGGGAGGCTTGGGCCAAGCGGAGTCCTAGGGAGCATTTGGGGGAGAAGCCTGGGTCGTTGCCCGACTCCGCTTCTGCCTTAGGTGTTCACCCTTTTCTGACTTCGCCCTCAAAAGCGAATGTCAGCTGTCCCATGGCTGGGGGGACAGTAGTCGGGTCCAATGCCTAAGCAACCACTCACATTGGCTGTATTTAAATAAAGTTGTGGCCAAAATTATGCCAAAAACCCAAACCAAAATTAATGTGTCATGTCTAAATTACTGGGGGGAGCTGGGACGGTAACCTCGACATGCAAAGCGTGTTCTCCCATCGAAGAGAGCACGGGTTGCAGAAGGGTTAAAGGAGCAGCTCCAAGTTAATGGGAGGGGGTTTTGGGCTGGCCACAGCTAGGATTGGTTAAGGCAAGTTGCTGGGGAGTTTAGCATGTTGCTAGTTGGTTGATTGACAGTTCTTGCCTTTATAACCTAAGTTTGTGAAACTTTGGTTTCACTTTTGCGGTGTGCAACGGATCTCCCGCCCGCCCTCCCTAATTTGGGAACGGCGCTTTTGCTGCTTGACCTTGCTATGCCTGTCATGGGGTTGTCTGCTTTGAAGCGGGAGCCTGGTAGGAATTTATCCGGTGGCTGATTGGCTTTTGTCACTGGTTTTGCCTACTACGTAGCAAATCGTCACAACTTGTAAGGTTGGCGGTTAGGCATTGGTATAAATTTGCTTGCACTAGGGGTCAGGATAGGCTGGGCCTGCCCCTAGTAACGCTGCTTCAGAGGTATGGATAGGCTGGGCCTACCTCTGAATGCGCGGGGCAGGGGTAGGAAATTGGTTGGGCCTACCCCTGAAAATAAGGGTATTCTGTTAAAAGAATCCAGGGACTCTTTCTGCTTTCGTCCATACCCAGTGGTGGGAGGCTTGGGCCAAGCGGAGTCCTAGGGAGCATTTGGGGGAGAAGCCTGGGTCGTTGCCCGACTCCGCTTCTGCCTTAGGTGTTCACCCTTTTCTGACTTCGCCCTCAAAAGCGAATGTCAGCTGTCCCATGGCTGGGGGGACAGTAGTCGGGTCCAATGCCTAAGCAACCACTCACATTGGCTGTATTTAAATAAAGTTGTGGCCAAAATTATGCCAAAAACCCAAACCAAAATTAATGTGTCATGTCTAAATTACTGGGGGGAGCTGGGACGGTAACCTCGACATGCAAATCCACAAGATGGAATGTGGCATAGCCTTATTTACATCTGTTACTCATTATAAAGGGTTTACAAGGAACATTCAACACTGTACAAAGCAGGTATTATGCTTGAAAACATGCACAGAATAAAAGATAATTCCACAGGGTGTATGTACAGTGGCAGTACTGTACAGGATAATGATCAGACCCATAACCTTGATCTGTATGTTATACTCATAAAGAGACCAGCACAGTTTGGAAGAGGCTAGTTAAAGAATATTTATTTGGCATAGTGATCAAGGTTTTCCAGGTGCACCAGAAGAACAGCTGATAAAGAAGCAATTCATACAGGGGCAAATACTAGGGGACTTTTGGTAGCCAACTGACATGGGGGAAAGGGCTAAGTGCCTTTCCACACAATATGTTCCCAATCTAGACAGGGCCACGTATACTGAGAAGACCTACAAAACATGGCAACTGCATGTGGAAGAAGTGACTCTTTAAAATACACATATCATATCTCTATTTACAAAAAAAAACAAACCACTAGACACAACGTAGTGAAAGTTAACCCAAGTGAAGAATAACCTGTTCACAATACAGAAGTTGGATGGGATCACTGCCTTGAAATCCCATACAAGTTTATTTTTTATCATTCTAATGAAAAGCAAAGTCAAATTAATTAATTAATGTACAAAGCCAGCTTATTTAAGTGTCCTCCCTTTCAATAGATAACTTTGCATTTGACTACTGATTCTAATAATCAGCTGCAAGTGGCTGTGCTATTCTGTTTACCACTTTGCCATACATCAAGGAAGTGGTCCATTAATTACACCAATGCCAACCACATAAAATGCAGCCCCACACCAACTTACTCTATGCTCATAACACTTGTCATAATGGCATACTGCTACCGAACTATACTGGGAATTCTGTTGAAGCGTTTGCGACATTTACATTAATATCAAATGAATCAATTAAGATGAATAGGATGATGATGAATACTAAATACTTAATGATGTGTTTAATTAATGCTGAATTACAGTTGAAATCTCAAGGGAGAGACTATGATATCCACTTAGATATCAAATAAATTAATGATGATTGCAGTGACAAGCAGCACAAAAGTATGTGTGGTGATGAAGCACCTAAAAGTTTACCAGCTATAAATTGCAAATCATTAGCATTTGCCTCGTGCTGATTTGTGAAAAGGTGATAATTCATGAAGAATTAATAGCCGAGCCTATGGAATTTTCACAAGTCCAAGTTTTCCTAAGTATTCAAGTGTGTTGATCTACTGAAGGCAAAAGTGTGTGGTGATTAGAACCAGCTCAAAATATATCTCCCACCATATTGGCTAGTTGATATGCAATGTGTGGCCCTGAGGGAGAGGGCCTACTGCCGAGAGGAAGCCAGGCTGCATGAGAAATTGAGTTGGGGGTGGAGTTAACAGCCAGAAGCAGTACTGTTTAGCTGACTGCAGCTTCTGGGAGCTTGTGAGCAAGAGTTCAGGATTTGTAAACTTGGATGTTTGCAAGGGAGACATGGATGGCGAGGGAGCTCCTGCCTGCAAGGCCTGTGCCATGTTGTCTGAGAACATGCAAAACTACACCTGCAGCAAGTACAAGCAAGTCGCCCATGATATTCTTGTGAAGAAGTTGGTAAAATGCGGTCTGGATCAGGTTACCGTTAGGTGGATTTCTAGCTTGTTGACTGACTGAACCCAAAGAACACTCACTAATGGTTCCTCGTCATCCTGGGAAAAAAGTGACAGGTGGCATGCCATAGGGTTCTGTCATGGGTGTTCAAGGAACAGAAAGGAAATTCCAACTTAACACCAGGAAGAACTTTCTGGTGGTAAGAGTTGTTTGACAGTGGAACAGACTCCCTCAGAAGGTGGTGGACTATTCTTCCCTGGAGATTTGCAAGCAGAGGTTGGATGGTCATCTGTCATGGAAGCTTTAGTTGAGATTCCTGCATTGCAGGAGGTTGAACTAGATGAGCCTCATGGTCCCTTCCAACTTTACACAAACCCCAGCATATAACAGCAGAAATCTTGGCTCATTATTCATTCATTCATTAACACAACAAATTTGTTTCCAGACCCTTCCTATACTCCTGTTGGTGTTCCATGTTGATGTTCCTGTGGTGAGCACTAATCAAAACCACGCTATCAAAAGCAGGTAAACACAGCAAAAATGCTAAAAGAAAAAAGATTTGGAAACTGGGACTATAGCCCAACTGTTGTCAGGCAAGAGCCCTTTCACACTCTGCCTATAATGATCCAGCTCAGGCTCACATATGCACAGGCCTCTCTCAACAGAACCCACTGGGCCACGTGGTGGACTCAATGAGAAACAGGCTGCTGGATCATAACCTGCATAGCATGGAAAGGCTCCTGCCTGAGTAATGTGATGGAGCACACTGGCTTGCCCAGTGGAACAGCAGCCAGGAAGGGAAGAGAAGGTTCCTGCCTATGTCCTAAGGAAAGCTATCCTGCATCCTGCTTTCAGCACACATATGCATAGAGCATGATGGAGAGGATTTTAGCTGGATCTGTATCATATGTACAGCTCATTGAAACTCAGCCATAACAATTAGCTAGTGCTTTCTGCTGGACAAAATAAATGTGGTTTGCACTTTTCCATTCAGCATATTAAGGTGTGTGCGCACACACACATGCATGGCAGAGAGTCTTAAAGACCCATTTGTTCCCTTGAGCTGTTGTTCAATAATGCCTGCCGGTTTTTAGCTGCATTTCTGTATTGGATTTTAATATATGTGGCCCAATTGATTATTTTATCACATTCATTGGCTTTTCTTAACCCATTGTTGCTTTTAAACTTTTCTATTCTGTAAGCCACCTTGAGAGGTGGCCTAAGTAAGTATTTCAAAGAAGCAATCCAGTGAAAAAAACCAACTAGGGAAGCAGTTTTGAGACAGAGTAAAGCAGAAACAGAGAGAGAATTAAGAGTTATCTGGAAGCATTTTTGGTTCCCAAATGCCTCTCTCTGGAGATCCTTTGTGAGGCAGTGGGTCTGCTGTCTGGTAGCAGGAAGTATGTTATTTGCCACCACATATGTTCTACTTATAGATTTGTAAATAAACCAAGTAATGTATTAAAAAGAACCATCACATCTTGAATGCTTTCTCTTCCAGATGAGATCAAATGTATGCCCTGTTGCCCCTGGAACTGGTCTACATGTGTGGGTGTGAAGAACTGCATTTGAGTTCTCCATACCTCTTTAACACATGCTGAGATGTAATGTTGCTGTTTGGATTATTGGTATTCAGTTGTAATTTAATTGCATTCTAAATGGCAGATTGCTAACTATTACTTCTGGGTCATTCATACACCATGCGTGAATTATTGGGGGTGGGGAGGGAAATGCAGCCACGAGCCACAACCCCTCCAGGTTTGGACAAGTCATGTTATCCACCTTAGAGTTAAGGCACCTGTCACAAAAGATATAGGGTTACAGGAGCCCTTTCGTTTGAGCCCTGGCATCACATAAGAACAAGGGGTTGTATTGTAATATTGGATGGGCAGGAAGGATTTATTCAGGTACAGAGAACTGATTCAAGATGGAACAGTGATTCAATTTTCAGTAGTCAAAAAGCAAAACATAGTCCAAAATATAGTATTAAAACTTATAAGCAAGAATGCAATGCTGAGAGAACTAACAGAATTTGGAAAATGTCATAAAGAAAGGCAAATGCCAATTATCTAAGATATATCATCTGTCGTTAAATTCTGACTGAAAACAAGAGCAAGCAAAAGATTATACATAAGGTAGACTCAGGACACAGTAATCATAAACATGGAGGCATGGGAGAAATTGTGGAGAAAAGATCATCAATTTTATTTGAACACAAATGTAATAGAAAATTGTTTTAATGGTATATCATGATGGTATATGACTCCTGCAATCATATTCAAAAACTGTTGGAGGTGCACAAAGGAGAATGGAACCTTTTACCACGTTGGGCATGTAGTTATGCCATTTTATCCTCAGCACTCCTGTGATGTAGATTATGTGAAGAGTTAGTCACTGGCTTAATGTCACCCAGTGAGTTACATGACTGAGAGGAGTTTTGAGCCCGAGTCTTCCCTTGTCCAAGTCTGAACCCTCCAGCCACTGCACTCTTGTGGCTCCCTGTATCAGTTATAGGGCTGAGCTAGATAGAAGGCCCACAATCTAGCATTTCACCTTTACTTGTCCATAAGTTTCAGATGATTCAATGGAGCCTCCATTTTCAGAGACAGCATGCTGTGAAAAATAAGCTGCTGGGGGAGAATGCTAGGAGAGGCTGGTGCCTTCAAGTCCTGCCCGTAGCATCTGAAAGACATCTGGATGGCTATTGTGGCAGGAGGATGCTAGATCCAGCAAGGCTCTACGTTTTTTATTGAATGTACATTTGCATCTCTTTCCTTTCCTCCACTGTAGTGTATGAGGCAGCTAGTATGGGAAAGAGAACTCCATATTAACAGCAGTTTTCACACTAAAAATAATGTATTGGAGTGGAATCTCAGTCTTTTATTCACCATGCAGGGCCTTTGCCATTCAGTTTTTAAACTATATGAAACTGTAATTTCCACATAGCAATTTATTGATAATGTTTTCCACTTTTCTTAGTGCATCTGCAGGGCTTTAGGGCAAAACTGTCTTAGACTTTCATTTAACGTTGATTTGATTCAGGTGGCTATTCATGATGATATTTCATGGATGCTGGAAGACATGTGATACAAGGGCTTAATTGAAATGTCAGGAATAGTTGAGCAAAGAGGTCCACCACATCCATTAAAGTGCTACTTACAAGAATAATGAATTGTTATGTATATAGAAAAGACAGCACTCAGGTGAGATGATGTGTATAACACACAATGTTAATGAGCCAAAATAGCACAATTTAAAGGATTTTCATGACTTCATGTGCAATCATTACAATTAACATTGATCTATCAATATGTATTGACTCTGCATTGTACAACTTGTCTTGTCAAATGCAGTTCCCCTTCCCTCAGTGGTGTGTGGCATGTGATCAGTTGCGTAAGTGATTCTGCAAGTGCCAGTCAAGAGGTGGGTCAAACAGTCCAGAAATTAGGCAAAGATCAAGTCCAAATGGTCAGAGTAAAGTACTCTAATGACAAATTAAAGGCATAGGGAAGAAAGCAGGCCAGAGAACAGAGTTTCCAGTCTAGTCTAGAAGAGGGACATAAAATATACTAAAGAAGGGCAAGACAAAGTGTGTATGTATTGCTCAACTGAGTTTTCATAGAGCAGGTTTGGTCATATGCAGTTTCTAATTTAGGGGCTGGTGGTGAAACAGGCAATTCTAATCTGAGTTTATGCAAATACTGTATAAAGATTATTGTTAACTTCACATGCTGTGTATCTAAAAGTTTATCTGCAATAGAAACATATATTTGTTTTATAAAGAGGAGAGCGAAAAATATGGTCTGAAGCTCAACATCAAAAAAACTAAGGTCATGGCCACTGGTCCCATCACCTCCTGGCAAATAGAAGGGGAAGAAATGGAAGCAGTGAGAGATTTTACTTTCTTGGGATCCATGATCACTGCAGATGGTGACAGCACTCACGAAATTAAAAGACGCCTGCTTCTTGGAAGAAAAGCAACGACAAACCTAGACAGCATCTTAAAAAGCAGAGACATCACCTTGCCAACAAAGGTCTGTATAGTTAAAGCTATGGTTTTTCCCAGTAGTAATGTACGGAAGTGAGAGCTGGACCATCAAGAAGGCTGATCGCCGAAGAATTGATGCTTTTGAATTATGGTGCTGGAGGAGACTCTTGAGAGTCCCATGGACTTCAAGAAGATCAAACCTATCCATTCTGAAGGAAATCAGCCCTGAGTATTCACTGGAAGGACAGATCCTGAAGCTGAGGCTCCAATACTTTGGCCACCTCATGAGAACAGAAGACTTCCTGGAAAAGACCCTGATGTTGGGAAAGATGGAGGGCACAAGGAGAAGGGGACAGCAGAGGACGAGATGGCTGGACAGTGTTCTCGAAGCTACCAACATGAGTCTGACCAAACTGCGGGAGGCAGTGGAGTGCCTGGCGTGCTTTGGTCCATGGGGTCACGAAGAGTCGGACACGACTAAATGACTAAACAACAACAACAACTAATGTAGCTTCTCCCAAAGAATTCTGAGTACTGCTGGTTGGTGAGGGTTCTTAAAAATATCATTAAACCAGTTTATGTTTGTATTGAAGATATGTCCTGAATATAGGTATAAGCCACCCTATGGTAGAATGGATAGCCTCACTGTATATAGATTTATATTATATTATATTATATTATATTATATTATATTATATTATATTATATTCCTTTTTGCTGTTAGTAAACTGTTTGTAAGTTGAGCTGAAACCTAAACAGGACTTTTACAGTTCAGACCTATTATTTGCATTTATACCTTTGATTAATCTCCATGTTTCATTTATTTTGCCAAGGGCTTGGTAGTTTCTCGTATATGATATTGCATGATTGCTGTTAAACAGACTCACATCGTAGATAGGGGGCTGATACTTTGAGAATAGCAGTTTAAGGCCACATAGTGCATTTATAACCAGCATTTTAAGGAGCTACCCATTGGCAGGTTTTTTTTAATACATCCATCAGGCCCCAATAAACTTGGGACACACTACCTGGCCACATATCAGAGTTCAGTGAGCTATAGTGAATCAAAGGAGCACCCCTGTTTACATCTCACCTGAGTCATGAACTCTCCATGACTCAGCTTGTTACCTACAGAGTGGAAATTCACATGGGAAAATAAGGCTAAGAGGGTGGGGAAGACCTGAGGAAAACCTTCTGGGCAATTTATAGGGGAATGTATATTTTTAATGTTGATTCTTCATTCTTTTTGTTAGGCAGCAAGACAAAACTCAGTTGATATGTCCTTTCAGACAACAGCAAGTACTCTAAGTCAAAACAAAAAGCAGCCAGCTGACAAAAAATTCCACTTCCTCCTTGCTTTCTGAGGCAAGTTTGTTCAGCTCACTCAATAGCCTGAGGCTTACTTTAGGCTTCCTTGTACATCCCTTTTTCAGTCTTTAGCCCTCAACCAACTTCCCAGAATCAGTCTGCTGAATTTCCCAACAGGGGATTTTAACTGAGAAATCAATGAGGGATATACACACTTTTCATTCCATTACTACACTATTTCTGAGATCCCTCCCCCCCTCACTCACCAGCTCCATCACAGTTACAGCTTCCTGTATCTTTCCTCCTGCCCCTTTCTTCTATTGGGTTTTGGTTTTGGTTGACGGAGTGTATTTTGACAAATTTTATTTTAACCCTTGTGATCATTTGCAGTGAATTTATGTAAATTACAAAGAAGCTTGGAGGAAGATCAAGAAGGATATAAAATCATGGAAAAATATGAATTTATCTATTCTAGGTAGGGTTAGAGCAGTTAAAATATTTCTGGTACTGAAATTATTATATTTATTTCAAGTAATTACACTACCCATTAGGAAAATATGGTTCAAAACATGGAATAAGGTATTTAAAAATTGGATTGTAAAAGATTGTAAAAATTGGAAGTAAAAGAGTTAGAACCCCAGACATAGTAAATTATTCATCTCAAGAAGAGATGGGATGGGGAATGGCGAACTTAGAATTTTATTATGAAACATTCCAACTGAAAAATTTAATAGATATTGGATATAAGGATGGGATTAAATGGATAAGGCTGGAGAATGAAACAAATGAAGGAATAGGAAGAGAAGGGATATTTAAAAGACAATAGGACCAAAAGACAATTGGAAAAAGACAATAGGACCAAGGAAAACTGCATTAGGAATCTGGAAGAATTGGAATACGAAATGGATGCCAACATACTCAAGGTGGATGCCATTACAATATATGCAGGAGGGTCAAAGGGAACCTGGTTGGTGGAAGAAATTAGAAGATCAGGGATTTTATAAATTAAAAGACATGTTCGATGAAGAAGGGAATTTAATTACAAAATAGTTGTTTTTAGAAAAAATAGGAAAACAATATTGGCTGAAAGTGCAAGGACTTTATGACTTAATAAAAATGGAAAGAGCAGAGGAGACGATGAGGACATAAATGAAAATAGATATGGTGCTGAACAAAAGACAAATAACAGAGAAAGGGATAGCAGGGGTGTTATATAAACTGATGATAAGTGACAAAGAAAGAATGATAAGGATAATCCAGATTAAATGGGAGCAGGAAGGTATGATCCATCAAAACATGGTCCAAGAACTGATGAAGAATATAAACAATCTTAAAATAGAAAAGTATAAAGAATTAAGTAGAATTTTTTTATTAAAATGGTATATAGAACTCTGGCACAAATGGTGTATATAGTGAAAGGGTTTAGTCCCGGATGCAGGCATTGTGGTCAGGAAAAAGGACTATAAAATATTTACACATGTGGTGGGAATGTAATCTAGTTAAGGCAAAAGATGATGAAGAAGAAGAAGAAGAAGAAGAAGAGGAGTTTGGATTTGATATCCCGCTTTATCACTACCCGAAGGAGTCTCAAAGCGGCTAACATTCTCCTTTCCCTTCCTCCCCCACAACAAACACTCTGTGAGGTGAGTGGGGCTGAGAGACTTCAGAGAAGTGTGACTAGCCCAAGGTCACCCAGCAGCTGCATGTGGAGGAGTGGAGACACGAACCCGGTTCACCAGATTACTAGTCCACTGCTCTTAACCACTACACCACACTGGACAGGTAATTTCTGGATTATTTCAAATAAACATAGAAGTTAATAGGGATTTGCTATTTTCAGGAATACTGGGAAATAACAAAGTAAAAAATAATAAGCAAGAGTTGTATAAGATTATGATTCTAGCCAGAATGGCAGTTATTGCTCTAGGATGGAAAGAAAAGGCCAAATGGAATATGGAAAAAATGGAATGATTACCGGTATGTTTTTAATACGTACTATCAGAAATATTTGCACAGATAGTGGCAGAGGATAGATGGGAAAATAAATGCCAAAAAAATCACAAATAAATGGGCATTTTACAGGAATTGGATAGAAAGGGGGGAAGCCAACCCTAACATACAAGCTCGAATGAACAGACTGTGTACATGGATAAAGATCTGAAGAAGGAAGGTCTGCCCAGGGGGGAGGGTGGGAGGGGAGGGGAAAGGACTGGAGGGGGGAGGGGAGAGAGAGAGATGGTAAAAAAAAGACTCCCAAGCCACTCCAGGAGAATAAAGACACAAGGGTGCAGTATTTATGCTAATGTTATTGTGCAAAATTTAGGCCACAACTTTATTGGTTACAGAATGTGAGCGATATTGGCTTAGGCATTGGCATCAACAGACTATATCTGACTCCTGCCTGCCTTGCAGGAAGTTTGGAAGGGTAAACCACCAGCAGGGGGAACCCCGCCAATACAGATTGACTCAAGCCCCCCTGGGTTCCCGCTGGGGTTGTGGCATGGCCCTAGCCCCTCCCTGGGCTTCGGACGAGATCCACACCCCCAGATTCCTTTAACAGAATACCCTTACGCATGGAGGGGCAGGTGATGGCTGCACCTCTCTTTCCCCACACATCGCTATTCCAATGCCTAACCGCCAAACCTTACAAAGTTGTGACGATTACTACAAGGTAGACGAAAACCAAGTGGATGGGGCCAATTTGCCAAGTGGAAAAAGTCCTACCAGGCCCCTCAACAGCGACCAACCGAAGTCCATAGCAAGGCCAGTGACCCTACCTAAAAGAGGATGGGAGGGCGGGAGATCCGCAGTGTGAGGCTGAAAGAGGAGCTGCCAGAGTTGCACTGCGTGTTTAAATGGGCCCTGGCCATGTGCCCACAGCACCCTGATTGGCCGCCTGGCAAATGGCATCGCTGGGACACCCTCAGTGTGACACGGTACACTATCCCGCACCACGCTGAGGCAAGGGTGGGGCCTAGCGGCCTGAGCGCAACCTGATCCCACTCGGAAGCAGAACCGATTTCCTGGAAACAGTGGACATCACCCTTGTTTCTCATGCCAGACTTGCTTTTTATGGGCAGAACCAAAGTGGATGGTATTTCCTCAAGCTGCCCACAGCTGTGGCCCATTCAGCTGCCCTCTCCACACTCCTGCCTCCATATGTGAGGTGTCTGGTTGGTTGGACCAGTTAGGCCTACCCCTACTTAGTGACATATGCACCAAACCACACACTCCACTATGTGTGCACTTGGTGGCCATGTATGAAACTTCCCTGTGCACACACTGCCAACCACGATTCCCCATCCAATGGAGGAGCCCTCTGTGCTTCATCATCAGAGATGAGGCTAGTCTGTAGGACATATGCCTTCCAATGCAATAAAGGGATCAGGTGAACCCTCCATTAGTTTTATTCAGTGTCAGCCAGTTCAGCCAGGGGGTGTGCGTGAGATCTTTCTACCATCCCAAAAAAAAGGAATGGGGGGTGGTGGAATTGCCACTGCATGTACAAAGGCTTTTAGTAGGTACAAATGAATATGGATATATAACTAGAAACATGATATTCCTTCACTTCACTGGTTTTAATATTAAAGTACATTATCATACCAAGACACCTCTAGGCACTTCACAAAATTAGTTTATGAAATCTTAATAGTACAGCTTGCTCTGCTAAGTTTGACACTAAAAGCAAGAGTGGAGAGGAAAAAGAACCTAAAACAGATTGTCATTATTTATACAAAGGGTCGAAAGAGGTGTAGCAGGCCTAATTCTTCCAAAGGATTTGAGGTATGAGTAACGATATGTGAAGACCACCAAAGCCATGATTTTGTATGCTTCTACTGAGCATTGGGTTTCCTTCCCCATCCTCCCAGATTCTTTACTGGGCATAAATTATGATAATATCACATTGATAGCAGCTGCATTTATCAAGGAACAGCTATGACAGAAAAATGAAATGGTTGACGTAATTCTACATCCCAAAGTAGCCCATCTCCAGTATTTCTAGACTTTTCTTGCAAAAACATTAAGTTTCTCGTCCCCACCTTACACCCTGTTGCCTCACAAACTAATGTGTGACATTTGTATAAAGAACATGTCCTTCGGATCAAAGAGCAAAACTTGCCGTATGTTAAGAAACCTATTTTTACAACTAATATCTCTCTCATTGGCTTCTCTGTGTCAAAACTGCAATGTGTTTCTGTTGCTCTCCTTAATTCTAGTATGATAATTCTAGTTGATAAAGTTAGGTTGACATTTTCTGTAACTGACATTTCCTAGACTAATTAAATAGTAAAGAACCAACAAATTTGTAGAAGAGAGTTGCCCTGAAGATGTTTTAGGAGCATCTTCCTTCATGGCTTCTCACCATTGATTTGTTATACAACCTCCACATTCAACAATTAGGACGCATGGCCGGCCTATCCATGAAGTGGACTGAGACACCTGCCTTGGGTGGTGGAATCTCCCACCAGAGAAGCAAAGAGAAGTGGCAGTGACGGCTTCCAACGAAATCTTGCCAGAAGCTGCCATGGCTGTACAACCCCAGTAAACAAAGCTTTGGTGGAGGGTAGCAACTTCCCTCATGGAAGCAAAATAGGCTAGGCCACCCCTGCTATGAGGAACTATGTATCAATGGGAGAGTAGGCCTTGACTTGCTTAACAACCCCACTCTAGGAAAAAGTAAAAGAAGGACCAGGTGCAGATAGGCCTAATGTCTTAAAGGTAATACGACTTAATTCTGGGTTTTGTTATTGCTACTGAGGGACACAAATGCCAGATCCAATTCATGAAATTCAAGGGGCATTTTCTCTCCCAGCTCTAGCCTCCTTATGTCCATATGATTGGTTTTATGTTGAAGATATAAGTTTGTGCTGCGTGGCCATGCCATTCCAGTTGTGTGGCTCAAAATGCACTTGACTTTGAGTATTTCCATTAACACATGCATTATACAGGCACCAGAGAAACAAACCTTGGAAAACTGCATATGAAGGGTGTTTGTTCTTGGTATGAGCTTTCGTGTACACGAAAGCTCATACCAAGAACAAACACAGTTCGTCTCTAAGGTGCTACTGAAAAGAATTTTCTATTTTGTTTCGACTATGGCAGACCAACACGGCTACCCACCTGTAACTGCATATGAAGGCTGAGTTGTTGTCAAATGCAAATTAACATGTTATGGCGGCCTCAGTTACTTTAAAGTCATTTCAGACAGCTCTGGTGGGCTTTCTCAGTTCTGTTTGTGCAAGGAATGAAAGCTTGGATAAAAATCATTTTTCAAAAAAGTATATAAAATTTGCAGCAGAAATGACATGAATAATGTATGCTATGTACACTGGCACATTTGTCAAATACTAAAAAGATTCCATATGAACAGTTAAATGGATTTCTTGGAAGACTATGAATATTATGGAAACAAAATGAAGGTGGTAGAAATAAAGGTGTGCACAGGCAAGTCATCAATATGACTTAAAGTTCAGCCTTGCCAGTTGGCTGACTATGCATAGCTGAATCTAAATCTAAATCTGGGAATCTAAAGTACCTCCCACATTCCTCCCATTCCTGCTGTCTGATGCACCCTCTCTGGGATAGGAGAAGGGCTTTAGCTCACTGATAGGTCATCTGCTTTGCATGCAGAAGGTCCCAGGTTCAATCCCCAGCATCTCCAGGCAGATCTGGGAGAGACTCTTGGAGAGCTACTGCCAGTCAGTGAACTAGATGGACCAATGATCTGACTCAGGACAAGGCAGCTTCCTATAGTCCTACATTTCGTTCAAAATCTTCCCCTCTTCTGCTCCTGTGAGATATCACAACCAGGCCCATGCCCTACTTAAAACCATTTAAGTGCAAGTCTGCCATTTTAATTCCCCACAGTGCCTTGCTCCTGCATATTTTCATCCACATGAGCAGAAAGAACATGTGCTAGCTGAGTCACATTGCACCACAGGGCAAACAACACTTAAACAAGAGGGAATGAGCAGCCAGACCACAGAGCAAAACATAGAGTAAAAGAATATGCCACTTATTTTATGGCAAAATAGAAGGAGCAAGTAGTTCCATGGTCCTGGGGTGGCAAACCATTGGCTGGATGTAACCTGCAAAGTCACAGTGAGTGGCCCACCAGCCAGAATCAGGTGCTTCTTTTCCTTTCTGCAAAGGTGCACCTTCCAGTATGACACTCTTAGAAAGCCTTACTTGTTCCTTCCTGTTCCTGACTAGTAAGCACTTCTGGTGATGGTTCCATTACAGAAAAGGAAATCACCCCATTGCAGTGCTGGGGTTCAAAACTTACTTCTCAGCCCAGTGTTGCAACAAAGAGGTAAGAGAAGTAGAGGCGAGTGTGGTGTCTTCCTGGATTGAGCTGCACAGATTCTAGAAGCATTCTTAGACCTTTACCATTATTTGGTCCGATTTTTGGTGGTTGCAGGCAAACGTCAATGCGTGGGCTGCTTTAGTATATGTGCCTCCTTTCTCGAAATATCTGCTGGATTTCTGCTCATGATTTTCTAAATTGCAACTTGCCCACTGCTGTACTAAGTGTGTGGGCTAGAAATGCAGGCGGTGCATCATGTATTTTTAGCTTTGAACTCATAATGGCAGTTTTATTATGTCTCTTATTACTTTTCAAAATCGAAAATTCTTTCTAGTAGCACCTCATACCAGGAACAAACTCAGTTGGTCTCTAAGGTGCTACTAGAAAGAATTTTCGATTTTGTTTTGACTATGGCAGACCAACACGGCTACCCACCTGTAACTTATTACTTTTCAATAGCCTTCTCAGTTTCTATGACTTCTATTTCATCTAATACGACACCTTTTTATGCCCTCAGTGTTTTCTTATTATGGGGTAAGAAGATGGTTGTTATCCATCTGTGTCCCTGCACCTTGCATGGAGAATCTGACTGGTGAGAAGTACTGATCATAATGAGGGTCTAACATATGAACATCAATGCATTCTCTGTTGCCCCCGAACTATTTTACTCCTAGCCAGGAACACTGGGAGCCTTTTTCATCTTACTGCTATTTCAGTGTTTCACACCCACATATGCATGGGGCAAAGAGCACTGGAAGAACATTTTGAAGATTTTAAGATGAGGAAAAGTTGGCAGGGTGGGGCAGTAGGACTCATGTGGCGTTGCCTCCCTCTCCCAGTAAGCAGCAGTGATGCAGGTGATGGAAGGTCAAATAAGCATCTCAGCTATAGAGAAGGCTTCCTCAGCCTCGGCCCTCCAGATGTTTTGAGACTACAATTCCCATTATTCCTGACCACTGGTCCTGCTAACTAGGGATCATGGGATTTGTGGGCCAAAAACATATGGAGGGCCAAGGTTGAGGAAGCCTGGCTATAGAGCATTAATCAAGCTCTATTTGCTACCGTTTCGACAATGATGTGTACATTTAGATTGTGAGTACACAGTTCAGCCTTGCACTGTCTCTAGTCTTTACCTACAAAATTAAATCACCTTCCTAGAGAAGGCAGAAAGTTTTTAGCTCACATTTGCTTCCATCTGTAACATATGATAGAGTTAATCACCCCTCCATATTTTTGCCTCCTCCAATTTCTTCAAATTTCTCACCATAGAAGATGTATATTGGTATGAAATGGTTTTATTTTAAGTTTACTCAGGAAAAACTCTGAATAAAGAGAAGCATAAAATTCTGTATAAAACATGAGCAGATGTTCCAAGTTAACAGTCTATGGAAAACTAGTCACTACATTTTATTTCTTGCAGAGCAACAAATATGACTCATGAATGGTATCTAAAGGAATTAGAATGATTACTTTGCATACATTAACAGATTGGCATCGTCACACTTACAGGGTTAACAACTCCTACTCTCTTTTTACAGAGAAAAGAGCCGATTCAACAGAGCAGTCGAGGTCAGGTGCAAAGCAGGTGAGCAAAGATCCTGACCTATTTCCAGCAGACAAGAGCAATGCCTTAGTCATTTTCACATGTAAGAATATGATGCGAAGTGCTGTTGCTCACTAAAATACTGGGTGCACTTCTGGAGTTGGGGAAGCTATGTGTATACCATAACATCTGGCAGTGATATCAATAGACTGGGCATATATGATGTGTGATTTATATATTGGGCCCTGCTAATGCAATATAGTCTTGGCTTTCTACCATCTTGAGGTATAGCAGCCTAGGGGAAAGGAAAAATATTGAGTAAGAAAGTGGTCTCTACAGGAACCTACTGAAGAATCAGATTTTAAAATAAACTGTAGTCAGGGCTGTCTTAAGCATATGCAGCACCGGGGTGCAAAGATCCGCCCGGTGCCTCCCCCTAGGTTGCCCACTCCCAGGCACGCAGTAGGGCAGAGCCGGCCAGCTGCCTCAGCGTCTTGCTGGCTCAGTTGCCCCCGAACCCGTGGCAGCAGAAGAGCCCCCTGTGGCACTCCGACCGATGGATGGGCTCTGCCCTGGACTCTTGGCCTGGCGCCCCTGAGAGCCCAGCGCCCGGGTGCCCCGCACCCCTAGTGCCTATGGGTAAGATGGCCCTGACTGTAGTAAAACTTCCATAGATGTTTTCAGTTCTGTTCTGAGATCTACGGGACTACTTGGCTGTCATGTAGGGTGATCACCAAAGCATTGCAGAAAAGTGGGTAATACATCACCAAAAAAGAAAAGCAGAAGAGGACACAGATTAGTCCAGCATCTTGTTCTCACAGCATGGAATCGGCTGCCCATGCAAAGCTGACAAGCAGAACCTCTGCACAACAGCCCTCCCCTGCCCTGTGGTTTCCAGCAACTGGTATTCAGAAACACTGTGCCTCTAACTGTGGAGACAGAACGTATCTATCTGGATTAGTAGTCACTGATAGCCTTATCTTCAACAAATTTGTAATTGCTCATAGAATCACAGAATTGTAGAGTTGAAAGTTATCCTGAGGATCATATAGTCCAACCCCCTGCAATGCAAGAATATGCAGCTATCCTTTACAGGGTTCAAACCTGCACCCTTGGGGTTATCAGCAGTATGCTCCTCCGACTGAGGTGGACTCTCTTATAAAGCCATCCAAGATGGTGCTGTTGTTTATAACTGTTATTTGTGAATTTATTGATATGTTCTATTTAGGTTAGAAACTGCTTTGGGACCACACTAAGTGAATAACAGCCCGGAACTTGTGTGTGGTGGGCAAAGGAAAGTCCAGATCGGTAGTCATGAAGTTGGAATCTCATAGACCCAGTTAATGAGATTTTAGAAGCAATTTAATCAAACTAAAAAAGGGAAAGCCTAAAAGTAATTTGTTGAATTAATTTCATTTCAACAAGGGTTGTATTTAAATGCAGTGCATGCTCATTTATTCAGTAGTTCATTTATTTGCTTTACATTTAAATCTACATTTGAATTTTTGCTTGAAAATACTTTTAACTTTGCATTTAGTATTCTTTTTATTATGCTAAGGAAAGGTCTACATTTTGCCTAGGCTGCTTTAATAATGCACATTAAGTATGAAGTGGGTTTTTTTGCAGAGCATTGGCAAAACGTATTCATTCAAATATTTTGCATGACTTAAAGCCAACATCTGAGGGCTTAAGTTGTACAAGTGAAACTTAATTCCGTGTTGTGACCTGTAGAGGTGCCTTGGCTTATTCAGACCTCTTTATTTCCAAGGCAGCTATTATGGATATGGATACTTCTTGCCAACTTGATGTACCCTATGTACGCTGTACATTATACAGACTGTATATATTAGGAAGTATGGAGGTGGCAGCATTGTTAATGCTTGCTTGCAGGTGCACTGACATCTTGAAGCATCTGTCTGCCATTCATGCAGTGGTGCCCTGAGTCATTCAGCAGCAGGTGGAAGGGGAGGAGCAAGGAGGGCGGGCCATTTGTGTGTTTGTGTAGTAGACGACAAATGGAGCATGTGCTTTGTGTGTCTGTGCACAAGAAAGGTGGACTAAATAAGAAAAGCAAGCAAGCAAAGAATTTAAGGTTGTTGGGAAATATCCATAAAGCACACAGGATATACTGCAGCTTATGGCAATATTTGCCTGCCACTGTCTCAGTTCTTTTGGGGACCTATATCTTTGACTCTGTATTTCTGTTTAAATCACAGTAATTATTTCTATACATAGCTGCATATTTATATTTGCATAAAATAAATGCAATGGTACATATAAATTGACATGTGCACATTCTCATCCCCTTTCTTCCTCCTTTTTATGATGCAATGCACCTCTCTCCTTCTCTCTCTCTCTGATGCTGAGTCAAATTGCTCATGTTGAGTGGCCAATTCATATGACTATAGTATTCACAGGCATTCTTTGTGATGGAAAAATGCATTAAAACTACCAGTACTTTACAAGCTATGTGAATCTACACGAGGTGCAATAACATTTCAAGAGGATGAGAAAAAGATCTCAGATAGCCAAGATATACTAACTATCCCATTTAAAATACATTAAAATACATTAATGAATGGGATAACAGAAAAGGAATTTATTTAGGAGCAGGACTTGGATCATCTGCCTAAGAAATTAATTGGGGGCAATGGGAAAAATTAATTGAACTGACTTCAGCAGCACTATTGACTTACACCTTTAGAAAGAAGAATACTTTTAAAAGAAAAGCATTTTTATTTTCTTCCTCGTTGATATTTATGTCCATAATGACCTTTCAGACATTCCACATAGAAGAAACATTAATTCAGTCACTCCTTGTCTCAAAATTAGGTGTTAATAATTGTTCATACTGGATCTCTGTACAACAAACTTTTCCAAAGTTAGTACTGAATGGATGCAGTAGGAGGGCAGTAATATTGCCCCGAATCTGAGTGAAATTTCAGAGCAGACAATATAATTTTAAAATGTTTAAATAAACAAACTACCATATTTCTGAGGATAAATTATCAAATAAAGACAGTATCTTGAATGTGAAAGCAAGCAAGCAGAGAGGCCTGAAGTTAAGGCCTTTATTGATTTTCACCAAAGAGGCCTCTTTTCTTGTTTCAAAGTAATTAACAATATAGTGCTACTTTTCTCCTTAGCTCTACTTTATTGCCTTTTAAATCTTCAGAGGCTCCTCATTTTTGTTAAAGGGTAGCCCTTAGTTCAATTTCTTTTTCTAAGGCCACAATGTCCTTTTATAATTATCCAGTTCTCTTTATGGAAGCCTAAGCCCTTATTTTCTTTATCTTGTCCTTGCTTATAGTGCAATCCAAAGTGTGTTTACTCAGAAGTAAGTCCCACCAAGTTCAATGGGATTTTATGCCTAGTTAGCAGGCTACACATTTCACTGCTCTGGAAGGAATAGTAGGAGTGCTTCTGCTTAGTGCCAGAACAGTACAAAGTGTGTTTTACCCTTTCCAGAGATATCATCAAGAACTCATCAAGAATAAAACTTCAATCTTTTCCCCTCACTGTATTCTTATGCTACTTGCTGACCACCAAGCATTTATTAATAAGATTTCCATTTGATAACACTGAATGGGTGCTTTCTGCCTTATGAAATCTCTATTGCAAATGCATTCTTTGTTTGGATAGTGTTTTGAGGTGTGCGTGCACTGAGGGAATAGTCTCTGTTAGTTGACACATTTCCCCCTGCATCCCTCTGTAACAACAGTCTGCCACTATATCAAAATTCAAAACATGTTCAGGTAGCCTTGTAAATTCTTTTTCACCCACTGACAAGACGGAACTTGCTCCAAATAGCACTCCACCCATATATAGGACATACTATTGATATGTACTTACTAATTGATAGATAATTAATATTACCTGTTATTGTTTTCTCCAAGTAATGTTGTATAAATAACATTGTTCAGCCTTGAGTTTGTATTGCACCACCCACTCACTGCTCTGCCTCCCAGACTTCAGATAAAATATCAATTTAGTTCCTGTAGAAAATCATAGCATATCAGCAGAACAGAGAGTTCCTGGACATCAAAATCTCCAAACTAGCTGTGGAACAGAATGAGGAAGATCCTCAACAAAGGAATGTAATAACACTACAGCAATGAAATCAGGCTAAAATAAGAAACCCTACCAAAGGCATAGACAGAAAGAAAATAAAGACTTTTAGCAATACGTTACATCTGAAAATGGCAGGATATAGCTAAATATGAAATAGGAGTGGACACAAACACACACACAGAGAGTACCAAGTTCTCTAGTTTATAGAAAAGAAATTATAAGATTAGCAACAGTATAAAAAATGGAAGGGGAAGGGAAGAATCTGGGTGAAAAATAAGACATGTTGTCTTTGAATTTTATTTTTGAAAAATGAGCAGAAAGCCATGAAGCTCAAAGACATGATAAACAATGGGCAAAAGAGGACAGAAAATAACAACTCAGGGCTCATCCAAACTTTCTCTTGTCCCGCTGCTTTCCCCCAGGAAAACTGCTCTTTAGTTCTCAATCAGAGCAAACGGTAATTTGAGTTTTCACCGGATTGCCATTTGTTTCAATCTATTGCTAAAGAGCGGATTTTTCCTTGGAAAGGAGCAGAGCAAGGGGGAAATGTCTCTGACCTGTTCCTAGAAAACACAGGTCAAGCGGGAAACCACTCAGCCATGTGCTTTCTAGGCACAGGACAAGTATGAATGAGCCCTCAATATTGACAACAAAGTCATTATGATAAAGGGTAAAGAATGGAAAGCAAAGAGCCGACACAATGTCAGAGAGACCCTGCTCAAATTTATTAATGTTATACTGGCATCTGCCAGCAACAGGCTCTTCTCAGAGGTTGCCCCAACACTGTGCAATGACCAGCCTCGTGAAGTGAACTCAGCCCTGTCACTGATGGCTCTTTGGAAACTGAAAAAAAAAAAAATGACTGTAAGAGGCTATTGACTGATATGCAGCTGCTGACCGAATTTAATTCTAGTTAGCTTACCTTGATTTTAGTAGATGCCTTGTTGTGTTTTCATATTGTAAACTAATTTTGAAAAGCAAAATATCTAAATAATATATAAATGTCGTTAAATAAAGAAATAGAACTTTGGGGACCCCGGACCTTGAAGAAAAGAAAAGTTGCTGATGGAAAGTTAATGGGAGTTGTTACAGTTAGAATGCTAAGTAGAAAGCCATGAAAAGACAGAACCATAAAAATCAAGATTATATAAAAAAAGAAGAAAGGAATAAGCATTCAACCCTGAAACAGGAGAGTAAGCCAAGGCTAAGAATGGAATTCTACAGTGACACAATACTAAAAAGGAAAGAAAAAGTTAAGGAAAGTTTCTGCTGAATGACAAGCATTGAGAAGCATCTCAAAAAGAAAAAAAAAACGATAAAATAAAATCCATACACTTAGAGAAAATAACATGCTCATGCAATTTAGAAACAAGAAAGAAGAGAACTCAGAGTTGGCCAACAAAGAAGAACAGTATGGGGGTGGTTTTAGTGGCAGAAATGAGCAGTTTTGAAGATAAACTAACCAGAATCCAATGAAAGAGTAAACATTTAGGGTGAGATTCAACTAACGTCCCACTAGGAGAGGCCAGCTCAAGGGCTCCCACTAGCACAACAGGTCTTCCCTGTCTCTCCAACCCCTGTGTGCCCCCCTTTAGCCCCCAAAAATATGGATGAGAGGGAATATCGTTGCATCAGGCAAGCTGAAAAGCACCAACAGAACAATTGCCATAGTGCTCTGTTGAATTTCTCCTTTATTTTTGAAAAATGAAGCAAGTTACCAAACTGTTTAAAGGCGGGTGGGGAGAGATGGAATATGATGAATGGCTCAAGCAGAAATAGGGACAAAATAGGAGAAAGGAAAATTCAGAAAGAAAAACATGAAAAGCAAAGAAAACTATCGGAGGTAGAGAAATGAAAAGCAGCTGATGGGGGAAGAAACACAACCTTGAGCAGTTTTAAGTTGATGGAAGTAAGGATGGAGCAAAGAATTAATCACAGAGAATTAACAAACCGGAAAGAGGGGAAACCAACTCTGGATCATTTAGCAGAAGAAAAGGAGGTGAGCACAAGTTCCTTGAAATGGACAAAGGAGCAAGAGAATCAAGTGCAGTAGAAAGAATACATAAATAGTCACTGGAGGAAAATGTAGGGGAAATGGAAGTTGGTAGAGGAGATGATTGAGAAAAAAATATTGAGCCAAATCAATATTATGATGCAGCAATTATCACTATTTTTTTTCAAGACCACTGGGCAGGTAACTGGCACAAGCTCGTTTCTTACCCCGACCCCTTTTGCAAACCTGCTCCTTTTCTGTCATTTAGTGGCTATTTACACTAAACAGTAATAATAATTTAAAAAGCAGCACAAATCTCTAGTCAGTTATTCATGGGTAAATCAATGTTCTAAAGAGCCTGTATAATGTAATGGCTTATAAACATGTATCCATTTATGAGATGAGTTATGTTACAATGCAGACAGTATAACCATATACCTCTCACTCTAAAAGGATTCTATTTTGTTCACTGTTTTATGGTTCTGAGGTTGCCATATTCCATGAGGTCGGTATTTTGTTTAGTTCTGGAAGGACAGATTTACAAAATCATAGATCACACACCACAAAATTCAGTAATTTTGATCTTGTTAAAGAGTTTGTACAAAAGGGTGAAGCTGTGGATCCAGTCATTGGGTGTGAACAACCCCATCAATACCTATGTCATCCATTGCCCTGTAGGTTGACATATTCACCCATTCTCTTTCAAAATACACCAGATCAAGCAACCATTAATGGTGTGTATATGCATTGAGTTTGAACCTAGCAATCACTGCTGCAATACCATATGAGATCCACAAAGGAGAGAGGAACAGGGACAATAGGGGTTGTTATAGTCCACCCACCCAACATTCCTGACTAAGGCCAGCCCTAGGATAAATAGCATGCTGAGCAAGGAGTGTCAATGCCCTCCCCGTGGTCAACATTCAAGTGTTCCTAAATTGTGTGGCTTGTGTTGGATTTCAAAACCCAGCCTTGTAACTAAAAGATACTCCTTCTTCCAGGCTTTCCCATCAATGTCTGTGAAAGGAGCCCAGAGCTACTTCTAAATACAGTATTGTAATTCTGCCCTAGTACACAGCAGACATTATTCTGAACACAGGCATAGTTTTTTTTTGGGGGGGGGCGGCAGGACTCTGTTAGGGTGGGACAAAAAGCAAACCACTGAACTCAGCTCAGTGACACCTTCTGCTTAGCACTCAAGGTGAGTGCTCAGTTCATTCACCCCCTCAACCTGGCCTTCTCAGAACCAGGGGCATCTTGCCCATAGAGGCAAGTGGCGTGGGGCGCTAGGTCGCTAAGCTCTGGAGGGCACCAGGGAAGAGGTGGAGGCTGGACGTGGTACTTCTCAGCATCAGCTCATTGCCCTTGCCTGTCTCCGCCATGCTGTGCCAAAGCAGCACCACGCCCGGAGCCTCCGCCTGCTGTGGTGACCGTGACATGGGCACCAGGGAAGAGGCAGAGGCTGGGCGCAGTGCCTCCTGGCATCAGCTTGCCGCCCTCACCCACCTCACTGAAGCAGCGCCACGCCCAGAGCCTCTGCCTCTTCCCCGCCGGAGGAGACACTCTCCAGCCGCTGCCCGCCTCCTCCAGCCCCTCAAAGCTGCCAGCAGTGCTTTTAAAAAGTCAGGAACTCTGGGAAATGGGGGGGGGGGCACCAGAGGGATCTTTGCACAATGGCACCAGATACACTTAAGACGGCCTTGCTCAGAACATTGTAGCATGATGCCCATGTCTACTGCTTTATGGGGCCTACAGCTAGCCCATATGTTATACTTACAAGTCTCATATGAGCTGGGTGTGTGTTCATTTAACCATGTACTATTTTTCTGCGAAGACATGCTGTCTCTACCATTGGCTGAGACTTCTTTTCACCCAGCCCAACTGCTCCTACCCATTTATCCCCCTCATTTTGCAAGCACAGACTATTTGCCAAATAGGAAACAGATAACAACCTTTGCCTTATCGGTTGTAGGAAAGTGCCACTGAATGTAAAAATGTCACTAGTTAAGGTCAATATGGTATTTTAAAGTGTCTTCCAAATCACAGTCACATTAAGCAATTGGCTTAATGCCAAAACAAACAAACACACACACATATACATGCACACACACACACACACACACACACATAAATATATATATAACCAAGCCTGCTTGGAATTAGCAATGTACACTTTTGGCTTCAAGCAAGAGCCTTGTGTGCCAAGTTTCAGTCTGAAGAAATATGCACAGCCAAGATGTAAACCTTTGAATGTTACAATTTATAACAAAATGACAGCCTTCTGGCATTAAAATTACAATTGCAAAGTTATACATTCCCCCCTCAAAAGTAACCTCTGCCTTCTTGCAGCGTGGCTTATATTATTGGTTCTGCCGTATGTCCTAATTAGCACCCCACCTCAAGCGTGTCCTTGTCAGCTTGTCAAAATATCAGAGCCATTCAGAAGGTCCCGAAGGAGGGAGCCAGAGTAGCAGCAAAGATCAGTCAAATGGAAGCAGTTCCTTTTTATTTTCTCTATACTTAAAAAGAAAATGTGTGTGTGTGTGCGCGCGCGCGTGCGTGTTCTAGATTGGCCACAAGATTGGATAGTTTTAAAAGACAGACAAATTGATGGAAGATAAGGCTGTCAACATCTACTAGCCACAGTATGCCTCAATTGTGTTGCTTGGAAACACAACTGGAGGGAGTGCTGTTGGATTCGGGTTCTCCTTATGGGCTTCTCACAAGCATCCGGTAGGCCACAGTGAGAACAGAATGCTGGGCTGAATGGGGCTTTAGCTTAATTCAACGGGGCTCTTCTTACATTGTGAGGTTCATGTGTTGCAGTGAAATTAATGCTCTGTGCAATACATAAAGCTCATCTGTGTCAATTTTATTAAGCTGAATCAGTAAAGAGTCCCTTTGTTGTTCAGTCATTCAGTCATGTCCAACTCTTCGTGACCCTATGGACCAGAGCACGCCAGGCACACCTATCTTTCACTGCCTCCTGCAGTTTGGCCAAACTCATGCTAGTCGCTTCGAGAACACTGTCCAACCATCTCATCCTCTGTCGTCCCCTTCTCCTTGTGCCCTCCATCTTTCCCAACATCAGGATCTAGGGAGTCTTCTCTTCTCATGAGGTGGCCAAAGTACTGGAGCCTCAACTTCAGGATCTGTCCTTCCAGTGAGCACTCAGGGCTGATTTCTTTAAGGATGGATAAGTTTGAGTCCTTAGGGGGTAATATTTTGAAGCATATGGCTTACAAGTTCCAGTGCCATGCCTTATTATTGCTTATTTGGCTCCTTAGTCCTGATGTCTCACCGTTCCACTGCAAAGCCATCTCGTCTCTTTGAATACAGTGGCCTGTCAAGAAGCACTCATTATGCAAAATGTGACACCGATTTCTCTCGCATATGCTGCTGTCAACAAGCCCAGGGGATGCCGAGTGTGGAGTCCCCGTTTCTCCCTTTTGTTCATTATGCTTTTTGATGCACCATTGCTAATGGCTTGTGAACATTCTTGTGTTGAGCTCTGGGTGCCTTTAGCAGAATTCCTGCATTTGGCAGAGGAGGAGATGGGCAGCTGCTGGGTTCTGTTACACCATCTGGATGGCTCTTTTTTTCCTGGACCCGGCAGGGACAGGAGATTGTAAATCTTGACTTGCCACTTTTCAAAGGGTTAACAAAAGAATTAAGGAGCTGCATTAGCATCAGAGAAGGAGGCAGCTCTGCTACCATGGCTTACATATGTAGGGTGTTGAGAGAATTTTGTCACTGTGCAGTTGGGGCAGCCAAGGAAGAAGCTAAGGAGGAGGACAATGAGGAGAGTTATGGCAGCAGAGAAAATTACCTTTAGGGAACACAATGCTCTATTAAGCTACAGGAATCCAGCTTTAGTGAATTGTTGCAAGTGAATGAAATCTGAAGTTGGAAACAGAGAGAAGCATTTTAAAGAGCTGGTTGTCTGTGTATTCTTATTTCAGCAATGAGGTTGTGATACTCTTTAAACTCAGTTGTTATAGTCTTGGAAATATACGCAAACCATAGTCAGGTAGGAGCGGAGAATTAAAAAACACTGGAGTATTTCTTTATATACATTCAAAGTAATTCCTCATTAGCATGAATTTTCACTTGCCTAGATTTAATTTTTAAAAAAAAATTCACAGCTATTTAAAACTGCTACTGTAACTTATACTGCTTTAGCATATAGAAAATGGTTGTGATTTTTTTTCTAGTTGGGTTATATTTCTGGAATTGAAGTGTATGAACAATGCACATGTCTGCTGTTTGAGAAGGGAGGAAACCCTGAAGCTCTTTATTGCAAAGTCAACCAGCAGCTGCAGCTTATGCAAGATGTGGCAGCATGACTGGTTACTGGGGCAGAATATTGCTTAAAGAATTGTGCTGACTCCCAGTTAATGACTGAGCTAGGTATTAGCCCTAGCCAGCTTGGGATGCAGAGATCAAATAGAATGCCTACCTTCCTTCAAGGTCAGAACCAGGTCTTTAGTGTTGTAGCAGCTAACCTTGGGGTTCTCTCCCATTATATATCAGACAGGTGTCTTATCTAAATGGAGATCTTTATCCCAGCTGGCACCAGTACTGGATTTGAATTGACTTTTGGAATATGCTGTTGTTGTTTTAAACTGTTTATTTATATATAATCGTGCACTTAAAAAAAAAAACTTCTTTGGATATGTGCAATTATTTTAACTGTTTCATATATGTAACAGTTTTAAGTATTTTTTGTCTTATATTGTAATTTTTTTGGGGGGTGCCTCCTGAGAAGCAATTTATAAATGAAATAAATGATAACAGCATCAACAGAAATGATGTTTTATTATCTTGTTTTATGTTTCCAATGTGTTTTGTATTCGATTGAATACTTTCTGTGACTACTTTTTCAAACTACAGATTTGCACCACAGCCAGGATTTGACCTTAAGGGAATTACAAAGCTATACCTTCCCTTGCTGTTTGCCAAATGTCTTTAGGGCTTAGCTTAGAAGAGCAGCTTAAGCGTTTTGACGGAAAACTGCTCCTTGGTTTCAACAGGTGAAGAGGGAGGAAAAAGAGAGGAAACGTTAAAACAAAGAGGATCAGCTGAAATTTCTATATTATTTATGAATACCATAAAATTCTCCTTGCTGATGATGAGGGACCACATGAAATCATTTTTCTATTTGAATAATCCCTGCCCAGGTTCTTTGAAACCTGCTTTGGCATCCCATATTTATTCACCATAAGCATAATGTGTCCCAGCCAGAGGGCAGTAACTTAACACTAAGCAGATAGGAGCACAAAACGGATAAACATAAATCTCATCTTACCACATTTTGCCTGAGAATTAATAAATAACTGCAGTAGGAATGCAATTAATAGCCTTCTGTACTAGTATCTGTATTTTTAGTGTGCACTTTCAAACCAAATACATATTTATAATTCCTCTCAGGTAGGTGGAGTAAACCTGTAAATTAATATTTTTCTCCAAAAGCTGAACAGTGGCTCTGCCAACTCACTATCGCACTAAGATTATGCAGTATATATCGCAGCCCTGTAGTAAACATGCTGATTCAGAAGTGAATGCCACTGGGCTACACGGAATTCCACCTGAGTGGTGTTTTAATGAGAAGTGGTCTATAAATATTTTGAATGAATATCTAGAAATTAATAGAAAAGGTTGAGGTTTGTATTCTGCCATATGCAGGTTCTCTCAGAAATAGACAACTTTACGTTCAGCAGGACTTGTGGTACGACCCTAAGAATGCTTACTGAGAAGTAACACCAACAGGTCCTACTGTCAGGTAACTTAATGCCACATCCACACCTTACATTTAATGTTCTCTTATATCCCTTTAGCTGTCATTTCTTCCCCCAAAGGATCTTGGACGCTGCTGTTTGTTAAGGGTGTGGAGAGTTGTTAGGAGACCCACCAGGGAGCAGCAAGTCCTAGCACCCAGAATAGACTACAGTTCCTGGGATTCTTTGGAAGAATCCATGAATGTTAACATGGTATAATCATGTTTTAAATGTATGACGTGGCAGTGACATGGGATAGCAACTTTAGTTCCAAGTCGCCGAAGAATTGATGCTTCTGAATTATGGTGCTGGAGGAGACTCTTGAGAGTCCCATGGAATGCAAGAAGATCAAACCTATCCATTCTCGAAGAAATCAGCCCTGAGTGCTCACTAGAAGGACAGATCCTGAAGTTGAGGCTCCAGTACTTTGGCCACCTCATGAGAAGAGAAGACTCCCTAGAAAAGACCCTGGTGTTGGGAAAGATGGAGGGCACAAGGAGAAGGGGACGACAGAGGATGAGATGGTTGGACAGTGTTCTCGAAGCGACTGGCATGAGTTTGGCCAAAGTGCGAGAGGCAGTGAAGGATAGGCGTGCCTGGCGTGCTCTGGTCCATGGGGTCACGAAGAGTTGGACACGACTGAACGACTGAACAACAACAACAAGTTTAAACAGGATTGCCACCTGAGACTTCAGCCTTGAGCTACTGTCCTTATCATGCTCAGGTGGCCTTCTTGATGATGGCCCTGAGGATGTAGAACTCACTCCCTACGGAAGTGCATCTTCCATCATCCTTTTGCACCTTCCATTGGTTGCTGAAGATGCACTGCTTCACCATGGCCTTTGAAAATTTAAGAATAGATTGTTTTCATTGTTTAAGCTCAAGATTTCCTCACTTGGCCTAAATGAAACAATGTTGGAGGGAAAGGAAAAGCCAAATGGTTTCCTCTCCCTTTTTGGTTTCCTTAGCAAATTGCACCCAAAAAAATTCTTGCATGTTCCTATGGATTATTTTATGCAATAAGGCAGTCAGGAAATTCTTTACACCCAGCTTTTCAAATTTATGTTGTAAAATTTAGCACTAAGCAATACTAAATCAGAAGTTTGTGGTACCGAATGGGTGACATAGTTATACATCAGAATGATGAATCTGAAGTCAGCTGTTGGGTTAGAAAGTATTATCCAATCAGGCTGCTACGGTACTAATTAATGTTAGCATTGTTAAGCCAAGCAAAGAAATACAGCCATTTCTGGGTTCAGATGCATAAATTTGTACTGCTACATTTAATGCAGGCCAATGGCAATGCTTTGTTGCTTTAAAAAATAATAATGTGTGAATTACATGAAAATTGAATAGTCTAGAAGATAAGACATGTCGGGTGCAATTTTAATCACCATGGAACAATGAGGAGGGCTTATGTTCATTTATGTAGTTCATGTTGCATAGTGGTAAATGACAAATTAGGGATGCGTATCAAACCTAGTTGCAGTTTTGTTCTGGTGTTATGCATATTTTAAGACCATCACTATCTGGGCTGTTGCTAGGTCTTTAAAGGACTCAGATCACAGGCTCATGACACAAGTTAGTACATGCTGATTCACACGTACATATAGATACTTCTGTGCATATTGGGATGGCTGGGGCATCACCGGCATTGCAGCGTTTGCAGTGTGCCAGCAGCCCTGTAAGCAAGGATTAAAAGGGGACGGAGGAGAGAAAGAGGCAGGAGATCAGGGCCCAATGGAAAAACTTCTGGGCCCAGTCCTTAAACTGAATACACTATTGCTCTGCTGGTCAGATGCTGAATAGTTCCATTTATGAACTGGATGTAACAGAAGTCCCTGATCCCTTCACAGGGGTGGCGTGGGGGATTCAATCCAGTTTGCATTTAAAGGTGACTCTATCAGACTTGCACTTTCTGAAACAATATGCAAATTGAAACACAGCTATCCTTTGGTCACTGGAGGGACAGGGCTGATCTCGCTCAGCCATGGAGGGAACAAACATGGTGCTTCTGCCACTTATCAGGGTGGGTTGGGGGAGAGGCCAAGATCACATAGGTGTGCAAGTGAAGCCAATTCAATGCTCTGGCCAGTACACCTACCTTACTGCAGCCTTGCTGCTCTTATTTGACAGAGACTGTTGGGAAGTTGATCTTGCAGTGCCCCCACCCTGCAAGGCTGCTAGAGTCCATCAGATGCATGACATTTCCCCCCTTAAGTTGCTGGTATAAGACATGTGGTGTCAATGGGGAAATGTTAAATGCTGAAAATCTAGACAGTGGTAATTATATTATTAGCAGTGATTATTTACAAACCAAAAAGTTTAGATGATAGAAGCACCCCTGCATTAAACATTGAATTAACACATGCAGTGTGATTAAAAAATAGTGATAAGCCACAGCTGATAGCATTCAACCTCTGCATAATGACCTCTCCCCACATCAAATGGGGAGCGACTTTTGCATGGTTGCACGCAGCCCCCTGGATCCCAGTGCAGCTCCTGGTAGTTCGGGCTGGCTTCATCCTCCCCAAACTGGATATCTGGGGTCTCCACCTACCTCAGTCAACTGCCCAATCCTGTTTGGGGAGGCATTGCCAGGGGATTGGCCAGGTAAGGGGAGGGACTGCCTTGTCCACACAACAGAAGGTGTAGCTTACCTGTGAAGCAGCTCCAGAGCTTCTTCCCCCCCCCCTCCACTCCCTCAATTAAGTCTTCTTTTGCAGTTTAACCTCTTCTCCACAGGTATGCAGGTACTGCTATGTCAAGGTCACTGCTGAAAGGCCGGAAAGGAATTTTCCTGCATTGGCAGGTTTTGCCTTTCCCATAGCAAAACATCACAACCTTGGCAGTCTCATGCCTTGGGTGGAATCCTTTAGTCTATCTTCCTAAATGGGGGCGGGGCGGGCGTGAAGCGGTGACCCATGCCCCCTTTGTGGTGACGATACCAGGGTTCCCTGTCATTGCTCTCCCCCTCCAGCGGCAGCGAACGGGGGGGGGGGGCTCTCTACTTGAACATATGTTCTCCAGAGCCAGCCCAATCCCCACACATTATGAATAACCCTGAAGTCTCCCAGATCCCTGACTGGGGACTGGGAAGGATAAACGCCCAATGCCCGAGCCAAGGTCTCCCTACATCTGAATATTAATAAAGTTGTGGCCAATTTTAATCCCATTGCAAGTTGTCTTGAGTCATTATTCCACTCGGGGGTCGCCTGGGGTTTGGGGGACTCCGCCTGACCATGCAAATTGTAATTCAGCCATTTTTTATGGCAGGCTTCCTCTGGAGTTCCTTTTTGTTTTTGTTTTTGTTGGAGAATAGCCATCTTAAAGTGAGTGACAATGTCCTAGGAGATTGTAATGTTCTCCCACTTGTTTCTGAAAATAGCTATTTCTGATGTCCGATTTGTATCCCTTTATTCACTCAAGTAGATACTACCCTGTTTGTCCTATGTAGACTGCAGAAGGGCATTGCTGGCAGATGATAGTGTATAACACATTGGAAGATAATGTGAATAAAAGTCAGTGGTACTTCTAGGGCTGTAGTAAGGCGTGGAGGTCTGGGTCCCCATAGTGACTGCCTCTAGTTACTTTGATATTAATACTGTTTAATTTGTTAATCCATTTCTGAATTAAACTTGTATTTGCTGTATGTAATAAAGTAGGTGTTTCAGTATTGTGGGGTGGAAAATACTTTATACTGATGACCGGGGGTAGGGTGGGATGGGATGGGATGGGGTAGGGGGCTAGTGGTGTTGCCAAATGACCAGAAATAAATGTCCCACTTTTCTTGTACTTTTACAATACCTTGTTAAGCAGAAATTAGTCAATGAAGTTTTCATAGCATCAAAATTATCTTTGTCATCTTGCATATGTGTGCAAACCAAGTTGATGGCGAGGTCACAGCTACTGTGGCATGCTGAAATGCTGCAAACCTAGGAAACAGCTACCTGTATGGGAGGAAAACATGGAATAAGAGGTTGAAGTATATTTCTCATATGTTAGCTACTCTCTCCCTGTTTCTACTAAAGCAACACGATTATAGGTCCTAATACAGTACTGTCAGTCACAACTTCAAGTAGACTTGGGGAGACGGGACCAGGTGCTTTAACTTGAAACAGGAGGCAACCAAGTATTGCTCTTCTGCTTCCTTCAACCCCAGTCCTCTGTATATTCCTTATTCACCCTTGAACTTCACCTTTGTTTTTGCCGCTGCTTACACAGCAACAGTGTTTTGCACTCTTTCCCCAACTATGAGAAAAGTGCAGGGAGTCCATCCTTAGAGGCTGAGTGAGGCATTCTGGGTAAGGTGGCTCAGGAGAGTGCCTGCATAGATTTTTTGAAAATGTTAAATCCTTTCCCCCTCAATTAGAAGTAAGGATCTGTTCCGAAGAGTGAGGAAGAGAACACGAAGCTACCATTGCACTAGTAGTGGATGAAACAATTTTAAAGGTGGGGGAGAGAGAGAGAGAGAAAGGACTAACACTAAGCTACCTCATATCTCTAGAACCCAAGGGGGTTACATCAGTTTATCGTATAGGGAGCATCAGTTAACAGAGAGGATCGACCCAAATATAAAGCAATAGCATTAACAAATAAATGCCACTTGAGCTACTAGTTGTTAAGCAAACTATATTCTCCTATGTCTGCCCTAGTCCATGGGATATGTAATTTATGTGAAACTTTATATTTAAGTCATAGAGACAACTTTCTCCTTTAGTATGAACACTGCAGTGTCAAAAGCAACAAGAACAGTACACAAGCGAAGCTGATGCTTCACTGGGGTCCCCATTTAACCTCACTATGTTTAGCCCTACTCAAGTCATCCATGCATAACAGTATATATTGGTAAAGGAACTATTTACATTTATATAACCAAAATGAAATGGCAAGAGACATCTGCAAAGCTGTTAGCCTCACTTGCACGAGAAAGCCATGCATCTCTGATGTGGCACACTGAAGGAAATATTAGAAATGTATATTCCTCCCAATATGTGAGATGACAACAATGCAAACCTTGGCCAGGAGATTGTCTTAATATGTTGTTGGTACCACTAAATCAGTACAAGAATTATGTGTCAGCATCCCTGAGCATTTATGAAGCTTCACTGGAACAAATGAATCAAAGGACATGGGGGGTGGGGTAGGGAAGCTTTTGAAAGTTTATTTACACACAGGGACCATGTCAGTGGAGTAAAGAGAATGCAGAGTTATGGAATTAGAACTCCTCAGCAAGAACAGCACAATTTGATAATTTAAAGAAACAAAAGTGCTTTAAAGGAAATGCAGGGTTTCTACCTTTATCAACCAAGCAGTCAGAGGACGCCACACACATATAACTGTCAACTGCTTTAACTACCATGCATGATGAAAATATTTGCCATTTACCATCTAGGCCAGAGGGTGCTTCAACCTGTTCCTACAACACCTGAGATGGAGGATTTGTCAAATCAGCCTTTGTAGCCCATATATGGGCTCATTCTTTTGTTTCAACCCTGTAGGTCAGAGGGTGTCTTACACTTTTCCTGTTATGCATAACTGCTGTGTTATTTTGATCTAAATGTGTTTTACAGAATTGTCAGTTGTTTGTTTTTTTTAGGGAGAGGGGCTATGGATATATATATATATATATTAGTTTGTTCTTTTCCTTTTTCTATGCTCCTCCAGACTGCTGCCATTTTACAGGTGGGATTCAGTCGCATACTGGCAAATTCAGGTTGTACAACTCTTCTGCAACAAACCCACTTCCTGAAGGGGGAAAAAGAAGACTTTTGGTGCTAAGGAAAGTGACAGGAAAATGCTCTGGAAAGTGTGGGAAACAATTGAATGACATGACATCATATAACCTCCTGACAGACTTTATGTGGACAAATCAGGATGAATGCTCAACAAATAGGCTGTCTGGAAGCGGCCTATGACCATAAACTGAAGTGATGACTAGCATGAAAGACTTTTTGATGTAAAGGGTTCAGTTTCAATGAATGGTCTTCTGGATGAATGGTCTCAAAACAAAGTGAGGCCTTTTGAGGATAACCTTTCAGAATACAGCCATACTGAGGAATAGCAAGGCCTGAACAGAAATCTGACCTATGATAACAGGCTCTGAATAGTAATTCACTGTTCAACCAGCTGAGAAGAGTACCACTGTTAGAGCATTTTGCAACTGCGGTCCAAGTCACAGTGCCCCCAGCCCAGCAAATTACTAGAGAGAGGTGTGATATTTAAAAGGAAAGTGACCTGAAATGTAAAAGACAATTAATGGCAATTGGGAGAGTTTGCTAGCCAACAGAGCTGCAAAAGGCAAGCACAGCTGGCTTTTTAAAGTGTTGCTGGTCATGGCAGCCGCCAATGCCTGGCCAGCCAGCAAATCACTGCCCACCAGGTGGGGCCTTTGATTGGCCCATTTCAAGCTGGCATTCAGACAGGAAGTCCCACCCTGAGATTGTGCCAGCCAGGGCGATTCCCAAATGACTGGCAAACACATGCAAGCTGATTGCTGGGGTGGCAGCAGAAAGTGATGGACCACAACCACTACCCATCTGGAAAGGCTGAGCATCCATTGCAGTCCCAGTCCCAGTCCCACCCACTCCGGCAAGTGAGTAGAGAGAGGTGTGATAGAGCAAACTCAAACAGACAACGATATGGATTAAAAATGCCCACAACTTTATTGATTGCACTCCTAGAGCATTATGTACATAGTATTGATTTTTAGCTTCTTGTATTATATTTGACATAGTGACAAGTATGTGGTACTATCAGTGCAGATACTTCTGCTTGCACAAGGGAACTCCCCCATATGCCCCCCGTAATCTGTTCTAAGGGTTCCCCCTAGTCTCTGGAGCAGATTTGGGGAGCTTTTTGACAGTGTGAGTTAATGAAATACAACCTTTTGTTCTATTATTTTGTTTTCATGTACATACTGTATTGCTTTTAATGTCACTTGCTCTTGGATTATCCTGGCGATGAAGAGTGGGTAAGAAATGTCTTCTGTAAAAAATAAATAAATAAGGATGATTGTGTATGTCTCCATTTCTCACTATGCTTAAGAATGGGTGACACTGGCCAGATTGTTAGAAAAGGAACAACTTCACAGGAGTTATTATAATTGCAAAATGTGAGGAATGCCTAATTGCAAAAGATAAGGAAATTATTTCATTTAAGAGAGGGGGGGATCACTTCAGATGAATTGCTACAGCCTGTAGAATTTTATTCTTTTGATTTATTTATAATCACAAGTCTCCATCTGTAAGAACAGGGAGCACTTACAAGCTAAAGGCAGAATACACTCAAGCACCGGCCATGTCTTCAGCATCCAAATAACTGGGCAGTGTCCTTCCTAACATTTTCTCCAATTGCAACCCATAAAATGCACAACTCTAAACTACCCACCAAGTATTGTCACAATTAATCACTTTTTGTGATGGGGAAACACCCACCAGGGATGAGGAGAGTACTATTGAGTGATTATAAAAGAAACTTCTGTTGTTGGCCTTTAGGTCGGTTTTGTCCTTCATTAAAGTATTAGAAAATGAAGTAATGAAACATTGGTATATGAAACTCAAGAGGCTAGCTGAAATTGTTTCCTCTCAAAAAAATCAAGCTACGAATTCGACCATTTCCAGCAGTAAAGATCTGCAATGATTTCCTCCTCCACCACCACCTCCTCCTCCTTTTTGTGTGATAGTCTTGCTGTAAATTTGGGACTTAAGAAAGTTCAGTGTCTGCAGTTATATTTTAATCCATTGGTTTGACTTCTCTCCTGTTTTCTTAATGTGGATTGGAGCAAAGTGGCATACTTCCACTTCTGCCAGCGATTTGCTGTGTGGCACTGAGGAAAATCAAACTTTCTGGGTCAGAGCTACAGCTGGATAATATTTGTTTGGCTACATTGATTTGCCACACTTGAATTTAGTGCAGCTGCACTAATTTGCACCAGCTGCAGGGATGCTGACAGAGGTCCCAATTGACTTATTTGTTAGATGGGTATTGGAGGCCACAATATTTTCTCACCATTTTTTAAAACTGTTACCCAGCTTTAAATATCCAAACATTGCAATCACACATGCAAGGTGAAGCCACATGTATGCCACATCTCAGGAGTGCGAGCTTGGCCCCACAAACATGGGTGCCCAGGGCCATGGGTGCCATGCAATGTGCATGGCCCTGGCACCTAAAATTTATGGGTGCCCAGCCCCTTCATGCGGAATTTTGTGGGTGCTCAGGGCCCCAGGGAGTTGGCACCTATGCTTCATCTTCGGCTTGCCAGACACCATCTATTTTAATTCTTTAAAGAATCTGCAAACTATGTTTTCTGTGCTTTTCTTTTCTTTTTTAAGCTTAGTTTTCCCAGTTCTGGCAATGAAATTCAAGGATTATGCAACTGTACTTGCAAATATAGGATGTAACAATATGACTGTTCTTTATTAGATTTCTTAGCAGATACAGCTGCATATATGATATATATGATATATACCTGTATCTTTATTGCCTATGTGTAACATCAACAGCTTGAGGGTTTTTCAGGCAACGATTATTGAAGACTTATTGAAAAGAGATGTTTAGGACAGACACTATCATCTACTGAGCCAACACACCATCACACATCGTGATGTAACAAATATTTAGAATCAGGGTGTTGGTTTAGGTTTACTTTCATTAACCTGAGCCATTTAATTCACTTTTCAGCTGGAAACATGTGTGGCTTCAAAATGTTTCAAATATAAACTGCCCAGTAAATTCATTTTGAGCATTGTATCATGCTTATTAAGATAATTTATAAACAGTGTTTCAGCCTAACATATTACTTGGAAATATGTTTACTTGGGTTTTACTTCCACTATGTGTTCTTTAGTATCACAGCAATGCCCTCAGATCTTGTTCAGATTTTGTCAGAAGAACGTCCCAGTATATTCAGTAGGAGTGACTCCCAAGTACGTGTGCACATGACTGCAAGCGTGAAATCATATAGACATGGGGATGTTTTATTCTTACCTTCTTGGTAGTACACACAAAAATGCCTTCATTAATATAACTGTGACTAACTAGCAAAGGAAGATGTTTCACATATCATCACAAAATACCTACTGGCTACTCATCCAGTGGAAGCAAAAAGATTACATTATATTCTTCAGAAGCAGGATAGCTTGATATATTCTGACACTCCACAGCTAGTGCTGTCAAGCTGAAACTGTTGCCACCATGTATTCTGCAAATCTGCATTTTTGTTGCTGGCAGCTTTGAACCTTTATAAATAGCAACAGTAAATAATAAGAGCAACCGGTAAGGAGACCACTTTAAACATTAGTTTTCTTCCTGGCCTTCTTGGCAAGCATATTGCTGTTACGGGAATGTCCAAGACAAGAGACCATGTTAATTTATGCATTTGTTTATCCAGGTTTCTGCAGACCTGTTTTGTTTGTTTTAAAAAGAAGTTTCCAGTAAAGTTAGCATAAATTTCAGAAGCTGAAACAAGCAGACACTAATTGTAAGCTCAAATTTCTGACAAGTGTTGCACCAAAAACCGAGTCACTTAAACTAATGTAGAGTACCATTTTAACATCTGTTTATCGTGGCCCCACCTCCAGGCTTTCCATGACCAGCCTTACAGCATAACTCACCTTGTCACTTAGGGGTGCTTCTGTGCACATGTTTTCCCCTCAGTCCTCTTATCCTAGATTTGTGAGGAGAAGAAGATGCTGGATTCTTCTTTTGCTCTTTCACAACAAGGGAGAAGCCTTCCCCAGCCTTGTGTCCTGTAGGTGCTGCTGGGCTGCATCCCTGACCATTGGTTATACCAGCTGGACCTGTTGAGAGTTGTAGTTCAAAACATCTTGATTGTAGCTGGTTGGGGGAGGCTGCCATAGAACTTCAGTCCAAGAGCTTCTTTGTCCCTGGGTTGGTTTTATGTTCAGTGCTCACTTCTGCAAGGTGTTAGGGATGTTTGCTGGAAGTACGTGGGGCAGTACCACTTTGAGCTTTCATGAAGAGCTGCTTGTGTTCTGCTCTGGGTGATGAGCCTAGTAGAACAAGGGTTCTGGTCTAAACAGGGGGTTTACAGTAAGCAGAGTCAAGCACAGCAAGGCCAGGCAGAGCAATTATAAAGCAAGGCATGGCATGTTAACAGTTCAGGATGAGCTCCATGTGGAGTTTGAGCAAATTTAGAATGTTACTTCAGTAACAGGCCTTAAATAGTGTTGCAGTTCAGTCTGGGTGGTCCACCTCCAGTGGGCTAAGTCTTAAGGGGCTGTGCCTATGTCAACAGCTGTTTGCTCCTATGGCATGGGGGAGATTGCTGCTCTTCTGGAACTTCTGCACTGGAGTCATCAGACCTGGATGGAAGCAATGCGACCTCCTCAGGCCGAAGAAGAGCTGGAAAAAATGGCTTCCCTAGCAGAAGACTTCAAAACCCTCTTTGAAGGTAATCTCCTCTCACCCTCTGGAACTTCCCCAGATCTACAGTATATTTATGTCCCCCAAAGAGGGATGGTTGAACCATGATACCATAACATGCTGGTTCAATGTCATGCTGCTAATCTGTAGAACCAATCGAAAACAAAGAATATTTTGATAATGTAAGTGATGACTGGTTAGTTAGTTCTGTCCTACTTGCTTAGACTATAATACTTGTACCATAGCAGCAGAAGCAGACCATGAAATTGGCATAGCAATATACTGACATATTACAAAAAAATAAAGTTGGAATAAGATACAGATCATAGCATAACTACCAAGTCTTGCAAGCAATTCATGACAGAACAAAGCTATGAGCCACCTTAGTTGCAAAACGCAACAGCTGGGAGCTGAGCACTTTGAAAAATGTGTGTCCCTATGTCATCAAAGTGGCCATTGAGTTCTTTTGAACTCCAGTGCCTAATTCCAACCCATCCTTGTTCCTGTCTGCAGCAACCTCTCTCTAGATGAGTAGGCATATTGATAACAGCCAAAATATAGTTCTCATTAAAAAAAATGGGGGGGGGGAATGCAATGGTTTTCTGAGTACAGTTAAACATGAGCAAAATAAACAGGATATCATTAAAGCAGTACAAGAAGTGCAAACGTTCAACATTCCTGGATAATTAGCAAGTAACACATCTTTGTACTCTTTGTAAATGTTGCTTTAAACAGGTGTTGCATAGAATATTGTTTAACCTTGAGATTATTCTCAATCTAGCTTTTCCATCTGTTTTCTTTGTGTTGCTAAAATTCCTGTCTCCTGCTGCAATTTCCTTCCATTGCTCAAAGCCGAGTGAATTGAAACTGGTTGCAATACTTACAGAATTTGACATCAAATGTTCTGTGGTTCAGAACTAAGAATTTCATTGTAAAAGCAAAAAAGGAACACATTTCAAGTGTGGGAAAGCCAGACATTAATCGTCAGTAAACAACTGTTTTGCCAAGGGTACTGTTCTCAATGCACTGACTTCTTTCTGAAAATATATATAATGGTATTGATTTCCTAAACTGTTGAGAATGGTTTATAATAGCAATAAGCTATGTGAAAGCAATCATTACACCAGTTAACAACTAGTTTATTAGAACATTAACTTGTGCTTCAGGCAGTTAATTCCCAAACTGGTTTGGCAAAGAAAAAAAAAAGGCAGAGGCTGTGAAATTATAATAATTTGAGTATTTTCAAGTGACCATTGATGGTGTTTACCATGTTGATGGTTCCCTGTTGTCAGGGAACCTTCTCTTACTTTGTTCACTCCAGTAACTTCTACTGAGTTTTAAATTATCTGGAGGAGGGCAGGGGGTGAAAAGCAAATGAGGGTGACAGGACATAGAAAATCACACTAAATATAAAGAACCATAAAACACCTGAGGGGATTGTGCTGGGGCAAAGATGCCAATGGATGTCAAAGGACACATACTCTGTGGTGGGACTAAAAGATGGGCATTTCAGACCTAAAGCCATGCTATTCCAGGGTTTGGACTGTCACAGCTGGCAGATCTTTATGCTTCCCTATAGCAAAGGCAAAAACACCACATAGCATTTGGGGGGGGGCGGGGAGAGACATCATTACAATTGTGAAAACCAACATAATTCAATCTTTCTCTCCCCTGTCCCCCTGAGAGGGGTCATGGTGGTGCCCTAACATAAGACATGCATGGAAGATAATTCAGCAATAGCAATGGCAGGATGCTGTCACAAAACTCATTCCATGCCCCTCCCCTACACAATGCATTTATAGGCTCGTGCAGTGATGTCACTGGCCAGTCATTTAGTTGGAATCATTTTATCTGGAGGAAGGAACTAGCACCTTAGATTGTCAATTGTGGGGGCTCTCCATTCACTTCAATGCATATATGTGCAGCTGTAAAGTTTTGTCAACAAAGGAAGAAGGAGCCTCATAACATCACATGCAGAGATTGGTTGTATTATTGAACACTTAATGAGATCCCAGGATCCTTCCCTGTGCATATCACATTATTAGAAAAGTGAGTGGCGTGGAATGCCTTTTTAATTATGAGATGTGATGAAGTTCAGGAAATACAATCATAATCGCACCGAGGATGTACATTTGTGTATGCCCTGCCTAGATGGGATTAGACAACCATTTGGCACATTTTTCACTTTCCTTAAAGCACAACAATTTGCTCATCATTTCTTTGTTACAAGGGAATTGTTACTAAGAATCTGATGACAATAGTAAGGAAGAAATCTCAAGGCATTTTAAGGCATGCAGGAAATTATGAAAACCTTAAGAATGACGGCGTAGGGTGTTTCTTGAAAGGAAACAGCATTTTAAGTGCCTCTTCACTGGAGGCTATTGCTCTCATCCTGTCATGTTCTTATTTTTGCCCTCCAGCAGTATTTGCAGGCTCTATTTTCTAGTGTTTTATTATTCATTCTTTCATTACTTATTCATAAAAAATCCAATATATTTGGTTCTAGTTCAATATTTTTAGTATGTAAGTTCTGTGAAATGGTCAAATTAGTTATTGATAGTTACAACAAATGCATTATTATCCATCTTGTTAAAGAAAGTAAATATCAATATTTTTTAATCCAGTTACCAAAGCAGCTATTTGCTTTAGATGTCAGCTATTGAACTAAATTCTAATCCATTTCCACAGAGTTCTTAAAGTTTGACAGTACAGCCTTACTAAGTTTGTAACATTTTATATCTCCCCACTCGTCCTGTCAAGGACTTGGCCCTGCTATGGAATGGCAAGATGGGAAGGGCTAACAACATGTTTGAGCCTAAGTGCCATCTCCAACATTGTGGAGCCCAATTGGCTCTCTAGTTCATTTTTATTATTATTATTAAAGATTTTCTTGATTTACAAAAGTGTGTGTAATGTCTCTCTTGTATTTTTTCCATGTAACATTTTTACAAATCAATTTTGGTTGTTGAGACATTTGGGAGAGAAGGGGGAAAGGAGGTGGGTGGGATGGGGGATGGGTGAGGTGGGGTTACAGTGTTTCTATTTTCCTTAATATATGTAGGGTTTGGTGTCAGCGTTGATTGTGTAGGTTCACTGTTCTTCGCTTGTGTTTCTTTGGCAGCAAGAGAGGTTGGGATTGGCATAGGGTGTGATTGTTCATTTGTGGTGATCTTTGGTTTCCTGTGTGAGTGGGGTTGGTGGGTGTTTTGGATCAGGTTAGCCCTATTGATTTGTATGCTGTCGGTAGATTTTTGTCATTGTCTTGTTGGGCTGTGTGTGTGATGAAGGGGAACCATACCTGGGTGAAGGTGTCTTCTTCTGTTTGTCCCTGTGTCAGTTTCAGGTTACTGGTTAGTTTTTCCAGTAGGGCTGTTTCCCATACTACTTGGTACCATTGGTCCATGTTTACTCCTGACAGGTCTTACTAAACATCTTTCAAGACAATAATGCCCACTTACACCACAAAGAACTCATAATCCATCTACTCTCAGCAGCTAGTTCATTTGATAAAGCAGGCCAGGGACACGTCTCACAGCACAGATGTATCTGAAGAAGTGTGCATGCACACGAAAGCTCATACCAAGAACAAACTTGGTTGGTCTCTAAGGTGCTACTGGAAGGATTTTTTTTATAAAAAATTATTTTGTTTTGACTTTGGCAGACCAACACGGCTACCTGTAACTTGCACAGATGATAGTACATAATGGTGCCTACTTTGTGGCAGTGGTGGAGGTGAAACAAACTTACCGGAACGTTTCTGGGGTTCTCAAGGAGCCAAGCTCTTTGGGGTTGTGAATGGGCAAGTTAAATCTGGTCTGGAATTGAGAACAGCTGACAGTTCAGTAGCCCACTGTGACAAACCTGAAAATCATTTTCAGGACAAAATAATAGTACCTTTCGAACAAATCTGATTCTTGGAAGGGTCCTGATATTCAATGTTAGTCATACTCAGAGTAGACCCAATGAAATCAGTGAAGTTAAGTAACATAAAGCATTAATTTCCATGTACCTGATCTGAGTATGGTTAACCTTAGATATCACCCATTGAATTTCACTTCCCAATGGATTCATGGTGGGGAAATATTTGTACAGGTGTAAATTGATTCCATGGTCAAAGAAAATAGGAATGATTCTTTTTAAATACATATTGAACATGATAAACTGAGGTATTGTATGTTGTTCAACAGCTCCTCATGAAGATGGCTTCAAAAACAGTTTGATTTTTGCTCGTTGGTGGGATTGGTTTTTATCCAGTTGTACTTGTATGTTTGTACAGGCTATGAAATAGTTGTTTAGATTGTGATGGCATGTTTTATTAAATCAGCCATTTGTGGAACTGAATTCCTGCCTTGAATGTGCTTGCTGTGTTATACCAACTTCTTTCCTACTGTTCTTTCCATGTTTGTGGATTTGACTTTAGAGATAACAGAACAATAGCCAGGAAGCAATACATAATTAGTAACAATGGTAACTTGGTAAAGTCTGCTGGAGAAACACAGGAGAAGAAGTTCACGTAATGAGCTGACATCCATGCGGGGAAGCGTGAGATCCAGAACAGAAAGCATCTTGGGAAACAGTTGTTTAGAGTGTACAACTTTGTCACTAGAAGCACAATGTAGCACATGTTACCCAATGAAAAAGCTATGAAGACTTCAGAGAAAGGGCTGCTATTTCTTTCTTCAGGAACTAAAAAGTCTACAATGAGCACCCTGCAAGCACAAAGGAACAACCCCAGGGAACAAAATGGATTCTCAAACCCAAAGACACTCTGCACCATGAGTGTTTATTTGCTGGAACAGCCAGTCTTAGGTTCCCCCTTAGCAACTCTTAGATTGCATATACACTGCACCTTCAAAGCACATTCAAACCACATTCCCCCCTCAGAGAATTCTGGGCATTGTAGTTTATCACTCAAAGTCACAATTCCAAGCAACCCTTAACAAACTACAGTCTCCAGAGTTCTTTTTTTTTTTGCGGGGGGGGGATGTGCATCAAATGTGCTTTAAAGGTATTGTGTGTATGTAGCCTGAGACTTAAGATCAGGCCCCAGTCCTAAAGACACTTAACATGGATTAAAGTGAAATGCACCTTAGTTCCAGTTAAGTTTCCTTCGGCTGCATCTGTAGAGATCTAAATTATCTGATAGTTCTTTAGTGTGGGTAATGAGGTTGCAATGTGTGTTCCCTGGTAACCTTGATAAAGCTATTAATTACTTTCCTTATGTAGTGTTGTTAATGCTATTAACGTAAGTGTTTTTCTAAAGCATGTAACAGAATTTAAGCTGCTTTGCTGTTTAAAGATTTCAGTAAAAGCAATACTGTTATCACAGTGAAAGTATTAATGACCTCAGGAGGATAAATTACTGGTCAACACCCATATTTCAATATCCCTTGTTGTGCACACACTGAGATTTGACGCAAAAAAAAAAAAACCTCTCTCCGCAACACTGTTTTACTCCCCGAAGAGAAAAAAGCCCATAAATATTTGTCATGTTTGCTTATGTATTTCTGAAGTAATACAGCTTTCCGATTTTCTAAATGGGCTAGTTGCCTTTCCCATTCAGTTAAGATTAGGTTGCAGATAACATCAAAGAAAACAGGAAGGCAGATTAAGATAGAAGGGAACAAACAGAAGGGTGAGGAAGAAAATGAAGGTCAAATCAAAGCGTCTTGTCTGTTTCAACACAGCCTTGTGCTGATAAAAGAAATATTCATATATTGGGGCAGACATGTTTTCCATACACATATAACTGGAGATTCCCCTTAACTTTATTTCTTTTATGCCAGCTGAGGTATGACATTTCAGAAAAGCTAGGATGAGGTTTGGAATCTGATCTATTGTATGTTTACTCAGAATTAAGTTGCACTGATTTCAGTGGAACTTACTCCCAGATAAAGCACCCTGCTAGACATTTGTGTCACGTAGTTTGAGTGCTGAATAGCTGATTTTTCACTTTAAAAGTATCTGATGTGGGAGAGCTGGGGATGAATCAGGACCATGGCACAGGAAGAGGTAATTGCCATGGTCCTAATCAGAATTGTACCACCCCTATACATATAGTTACTATTCACAATGAGAGGGAAGTTTCATTTGATACCAATGAGAGCTCTCCTCTTGTTTCAAACAGCAGGCATGTGGCAAGGGGATAATTCTGGTGGAGGCTACAGCAAAGGGGCAAAGAGTTAAAGCTCACTCATCTCATGGTTCCAATCCCCCCACCTATTTACCATGGCTCCATTCCTTCCTGGAGGGATGCACCCAGAAGGTGGTGCTGGGAGACTCCTGTTCAATGCCTATTGTGTCCCCTGTGCTATTTAACATTTACATGAAACCACTGGGAGGGGTGATCTGGAGTGTCAGGGTTTGATGTCGAAAAATTGATGCTTTTCAATTATGGTGCTGGAGGAGACTCTTGAGAGTCCCATGGACTGCAAGAAGATCAAACCTATCCATTCTGAAGGAAATCAGGCCTGAGTGTTCACTGGAAGGACAGATCCTGAAGCTGAGGCTCCAATACTTTGGCCACCTCATGAGAAGAGAAGACTCCCTGGAAAAGACCCTGATGTTGGGAAAGATTGAGGGCACAAGGAGAAGGGGACAACAGAGGACGAGATGGTTGGACAGTGTTCTCGAAGCTACTAACATGAGTTTGACCAAACCGAGGGGCGAAGTGGAAGACAGGAGTGCCTGGTGTGCTCTGGTCCATGGGGTCACAAAGAGTCGGATACAACTAAATGACAAAATGACAGCTTCCAAAAAAGATTAAAATACTTTAAATGTCACACATTAAAAACTTCCCTAAACAGGGCTGCCTTCAGATGTTTTCTAAACGTCAGGTAGTTGTTTATCTATTTGACATCTGATGGAAGGGCGTTCCACTAAACAACAAATGCTATTTTTCTCCCTTCCACCTAAATCCAAGGAAGCTGTCTCAGTTCTAAACTGCTGTCTGTCATCAGTAATGGACTGGATGAAGATGAACAAACTAAAACTTAATCTAGGTAAGATGGGGTACTCTTTGTATGTCTGAAGGCAGAATAGGGAATACTCTGTTCTTTTTGTGATGACAGGATGTTTTGTGGGAAGCTTTCTATTGACACCAATAGGAAGGAACTTTCTAAGTGTTCATTCTGGATAGGCAAGGGTGAAGGTTTTTGGCTCCCAGGATACTGAAGAGTGAAGAACACTACTTTTCCTGTAAGGTCCACCCCCAGTGTACCAGCAATTCTGGAAGGAAAAACTGGAAGTGCAGTTGCATGCTAGACATCAAGTGAATAGTTAAGTTTTGTCCCCTGAAAGGTGAACTACATTAGAACAGACAGCACCCCAAAGAGCTCCACTCATCTGTACATCAAAATTTTTAAAAAGAGAGCCCAAAAGAATGATAACTCCATAAAAACAGACAATCTGAATTTATTTAAAATATCAGAATTTTCATGTCACTGAGTCTTAAGACAGAACAACTTGGATGACACTGAAAGAGGATTATATAAATTAATGAAGGATAAGGGTATCAATTACTACTATCCATAATGACTATGTTCTACTGAGGCAGGATGCCTTTGTACATTGGTTTCTGGGAGTCACAAGTGTACTCAGGTCCTGCTTTCAGGCTTCCTATAGGCATCTGTTTTGCCGCTGTGGGAACAACATACTAGAGTAGATGGGTCATTGGCCTGATACAGCAGGTCTTTTCTGATGTCCTTAGTAAACTGGAATTAGTCTGTAGCTACGACTTTCTTGTGCTGCCCTTATGCCTTTATTATATGCAAATATATGCAAAATATAGCAGGTGTTCTGGCACAGACATAATGTGACCATTTCTGTGTGTCAAAAGGTCTGTTTACTGAGTACCCCCCCAAACAATACTTTAATAACAGAGTAAGCTTAAGCTATGTGATCTCCAATACAGCATATTGCTGTTCTTCCTTGCTGTGGTCATTTTATAAAGCACCCTGTGAACCTGCTGTGAACTATGGACTAGACATCATTGTTTCTGAACTTCATTTGTGCCCTATGACCAGATGAGGTGGTCCAATAAACCCATGGAGCTGGACAACCTCGGTAACAATTGCTCTTCTGCTCTGTACTCAGTTGCGCTAAGCAAGTAATTGAGAAATAAATAATATTGACTCTCACTCTCCATAGAATTAATACTTAGGCGACTTGTAGAAAATTACAGGAAATTATTGTGGTGCCCTTTACCCTGTTAAGCAACCATGTAAAAATGTTAAGTATCAAGATCTTAAGTCTGGAGTTTTGCCCATTTTCTGAAAAGGGAGCAAATCACGGTCTGTCCTCTGTCCCCTTTGTGTGAGTGACATTTATCATTTTTTAAATGGCTGTTCCCTCCTGTCCCACATAGGTTGTCTGGCCCTAACATATTACAGGAAAGGGAATTTAGATTATGTCCTTCATATCTGCATAGGATAATATCAGCTACCCTGCTGAAAATGTTTTCCCTGCTGCTTTGTTATTCTTAGCTTTCACCAGACAGCCAAGGAAGAAAACCCCCAGTTTTATATACCTCTGTTCTCCAAGACTTTAGGTATAATAGCTTCAGTGCACAGAAAATGTTTAAGACAAATACCTGGGCCTAATATTTCATGAAGGGTCAAAACACAAGCTGGAAAATTGCTGTCTATATTAGTAAGCATTTTTTAGTATTTAATATTCAGTTTAAATTAAGGTACAGCCAAAAAGTGGGCTGGGTGTGTCCTATACTGTGTATATTTGCAATTTGTGACTATCATTAAAATAGGGCACATAAAGTACAGGTGAACAAGCTGTGTACACCTTCCAAGCCTGTATGTTGAAGCTTTTACAAGCAAGGTAAGAAATTGGGTTTTAATCATGTTCAGTCATGAAAATGCTGGCGTGGATTATGTTCCTAATCACTGCCCGTAACTGTTAAGAAAAGCTGTTGTGTGCTTTCTTCTGCTATTACAGTGGGAATTATCAAATCAGCCGTAGGAACAATCTCAATGATCCACAGCATTGTGAAAATGCACCTTGCTTAATCACTTTCAGATATTTAATAAACAGCCCTCAGAAAACAGTTAAAGAATGCATTACATCCCTTCCTTGCTCCACATGCTTTCTGTTAACATACTACAAGGTTTTTAATGCAGAATGTTTAACCTGAAGTAATAAAGGCACAGAAAACCTTCACAATGCAGCACATCTCACCTCATTAGTTGTGCTCTGGGTGTGCTGGTTGGCTGATTGCAAAGAGATTCAGAGATGTTGCCTTTCTCCAGTTATGCTTGTGATGTTGTTTTTATGTGTGGATAATTAAACATGTGCAGTACAATCCTATCTATACATGTCTACTTTGAAGGAACCCTGATTGAGCTCAATATAACTTATTCCCAGGTATGTGTACATAGGATTTCAGCATACATTGCCATCAATGCCATCTGACATGCACCAATAATTGTTCTAGCAAGACCAGTGCAACCTGGTTTTAATTAGACTTGGTTGCCAAAATGAGTAGAATTGCATCTTCCAAACTATCTTATACAAGAGGAGGGGGATTTACCCTCTACTCTTCAGACAAATGAGACACAGGAGGTGCTTCCATACTTGAGGTTGTATCCAGCTAAGAACTCAAGTCAGTGTGTCAAGGAAGACCCTTGCTGAAAGCAAACACTGCTTTGGTAAGGATGGGATGTATGATGTCAGGCGGGCATGGCTTTGGGAAAGCAACCTCAAGGGTCAACTGAGGACACCTGTTGGACATAATTGGGTCTGTGGGCTGGACACTCTTCCCTGTGGTTGTACAGTGTACCAAATGGAGCAGACCTGACCCTGCAACTTAAGTCAAGAAAAAATAGAAAGTCTTTAGGTACACAGAAGTACATTTATTGAGGGCACTATACAAATACACACACACACACACACACACACACACACACACACACAAGGTAAAAAGGTAAAGGACCCCTGGATGGTTAAGTCTAGTCAAAGGTGACAATGGGGTTGCGGCGCTTATCTCGCTTTCAGGGCGACGGAGCCAGTGTCTGTCCACAGACAGCTTTCCGGGTCATGTGGCCAGCATGACTAAACCACTTCTGGCGCAATGGAACACCGTGACAGAAACCAGAGAACACAGAAACACTGTTTACCTTTCTTCTACAGCAGTACCTACTGTATTTATCTACTTGCACTGGCATGCTTTCAAACTGCTAGGTTGGCAGGAGCTGCGACAGAGCAATGGGAGCTCACTCCATTGCGGGGATTTTAGCTGCCGACTATCCAATACACACACACACACACACACACACACACACACACAATATTATAAACCATTTATACAGAGTATAATATAATGAAAGCAATCCCCCTTAAAATTCACTTTTATAAAAGAGTATAAAGTGGAACAACCAAAATTATACTGAGTACATTAATATATATATTTCAGTTTAGAAAGCAGTATGCTGCACAAGTGAAAAACTCAAAGCCACCTACACAATTGCTATCCATGACAATAATGTAACCTTATAAAGAAAACAACCGGTTAAATGACCCTAAACGGACAATATTTATTTCTTATAATGAGGTAGGAAGGCACAAAGTCCTTTTCCTTGACTTGGAAAAATCTCACAACCCTCTTAGGCCTAATCATCAGGGGGCAGAGAAAACCACACAGGGTGATCTGTTTATAACATTTTGTAAATATACCTAAATCTAATGGGATGGGGGGCGGCAGAAACCAATGGGAAGCTCACACAACAGTTCATATCAGGAAGATGAGACTCTCTCTCTCTCTCTTTTTTAATAAGAATTTATTAGGATTTTCAAACAGAAAGGAAAGAAAAAGAAAAAACAAGAAAAAAGAAAGAAAAATAAACATACAATACAAACAATAAAAAATCTTAAAACAAACAATAACTCTACAAAACTTATAATTATACATTTTCAAATCCTTATTTTCATATTTATCTTAGGTGGACTTCCCCAAAGCCCCCCCCCCCTTTCTAATTTTCATTATAAAACGACTTTGGCAATTTCTATTTCATTTATTTTTTTCCATCTTAAAAATAAAAGAATTACTCACCCCCTATCTTCTATCAATCTAAATTATTTTCCAACCCATTTTCATACAGAAGATAGTATTTTAATTTTTACTCCAATAATTCTAAGTAATATCACTAATCTAACCATACCTTCCCTACTACCTCCTTTCCCCTTCTAAGGCTATTCATATATCTTATTATCTATAAAAATACATTTAAATCATCAATCCAAAATTTATTCTGAGTTCACTATCTCCTTCACTGATACACAAATCGCTCAATCAGGTCGGTAAGTCCTATAAAACAATACTTTTTCAACACCAAATTATCTTATTTTCCTTTAGCTAGTCTTTCCTCACCCCACACCTTTCCTGACCATTCTAAACATTCCCTTTCTTCTTCCCATCCCCTGCTGATCTCTCCCCCCCCCAAATACTCTCTTTCCAGCTCCTGTGTCTTTTTCTGTTGTTTTTAGCGTGCCCAATTCTGAATTTGGCATTCGTATTTGTGAGTTCTTCTTCTCAAGGTTGTATCTCTTTTCTTCTTTTTGGGCTACTGATCTGTCATAACCATAAAGTTTTTTCTCTTTGTACTTGTTTTATTTTTTATTGTTGTTTTTCTTGAACTCTTGGTCTCTCACTCCAAGAGCTCTCTAATCTTTCTTCTTTCTGGACTCCAAGCCTCTCACACTTAGAAAGTCCTTCTTGCTTTGCTGTTTCTTCTTCATCCTCGTAGCCCTCCTCTCCTTTAATAATTTTACACAGTTTTACAACCTTTTCATCAAGTAAATTCATAGTCTTTCGCGTGTTGTTTGTAAAAGCAGTTCCAATTTGGGCAAACTTTGCTGTCATCATCTGCTGAAGAGCTCCGCACTTTGATAACACCATCTGCTTGAAAGCTGCCATTGTTGTGTCTTCCATCCTCTCGGCTTCAAGGACACCGCAGGGTTTGAAAAACAGGAAATGGTGGAGTCTTCAGTAACTTTCCAAATACGCATTGCCTTCCAACCAAGTCATCCTTAAGCCTCACGTTCCGATCAGACGATCTGTTCCCAGATTCAGGAGTAGCTTTATTCAGTCTAATAGTCCAACAAATACAGGGAATTTCAACACAAAAATTCCACTCCCCCCCTCCCCTGTTCCGGAGGGGGGGGAATTCACTGTTACTCCTTAGAAGTTTTGAAGTTTTAAAAAGCAATTGTTTATGGATTCGGGATACTTTCTTTGCCCTCCTCTTTCATCAGCGGTTAGGGACTGACTTCCTTTTTTAGCCCCTTTACCTTGTAGCCAATTTCAACAAATCAGTTCAGATTAATACTCACTTTGAGAGCGATGGCTTTTTCAGAATCTTTGGAAGAATCAAGCGCTCAAGCCTCACAGTCCCGCAGCTTCATGCCTCAAAGGAAGCTCTGTTACCGATACACCGCGGCTCCCCCCTCTCTCCTGAAGCTCAAAACTTGAGCTTGCCGGGCAGGGTAGAGCCCGCTTCTGGTGTCCGCCGGTACCCATGTCCCCAAAACGCTCGATTTGGGGCTTCTACAGGGGGTCGCTGCGCTGTAGCATTTCCCCCTCGCCTTTGAAGCATTGAGTCCCCTTCAGCCGAAGGGAGCTCCGTCCGTGATGGCCGGCGCTCGACCGGAAGTCAGGAAGATGAGACTCTCAAACCCCATCTGAAGGAAGTAAGGGGAGGAATATTAGCCTTAAGACATGCATGTCCTTCCAGATACCTTTGATTTGGCATCGTGTTTGGAATGAAGGGGAAGAGCGCAGACACTGCAGAATGAGCTGACCAGCTTGGATGTCTCCAGTACAAATGCACTTTGGGGCCCTGATACTTCCACCCACCATGATTCTATGGAGCAGTTTGTTCCTTGCTTTTTCTTTGTCTCCTTAGAAATATAAAGCAATGCCCCCCTCAGTCTGCCACTGCCTTATTCTTTCTAAAGACATCAGGTAGTATCCAACTAAACAGTTCCACTAGAACAAGCACTTTTGGCTGTGCAACAGAACTTCTTCTCCTCATGTGTCCCCTAAATATGTTTTGGATATGTTTTGGACTGGGGGGGGGCAAGGAGAGAAAGAGGAACTTCCATTGGGCATCCAGGAAAGGCTGTAACTAACACAGTAATTCTTCCAGTTCTTCTTGGTTTATTATATCTGATAATCGCTTATAAATTTCCAGCCACCAATCACCACTGAGTTTGCAATGCTCATAGAACTGCAACATTGCACATTTATAGAAGGTACAAATGAATAAGTTACAAGACTCAAAATATTTCATGGAGTCCAGTGCACCCCTCCACTGCATACACAACATGCAAGCAGACAGCCTCCATATAAACAATTGCCATCATATTTCTAGAATGTCAACTAGGCTAAATTGTTCAACAGAAATCTAATTTGGTGGGTAATAATCAATAAATTTTTTACCATAAATGACCCCATGCCCTCCCTAATCTCTGTGGGTAGTTTTGGCAGTTTCCCTACTTATCTCCTGCAGCTTCCCTGAGTTTAGGGAAGAGGGGCTGGGAATTCGATAATCATAGAATCATAGAATCATAGAGTTGGAAGAGACCACGAGTGCCATCCAGTCCAACCCCCTGCCAAGCAGGAAACACCATCAAAGCATTCCTGACAGATGGCTGTCAAGCCTCCGCTTAAAGACCTCCAAAGAAGGAGACTCCACCACACTCCTTGGCAGCAAATTCCACTTTGCTTTTAAAAGCAAACCAACCCAATTCACGTTTTCTGTAACAATACATGAACAAAAACAGAACCACCCTTCAAAACTCCTTTGAATTTTGAAATGCTTTCCTCCAGCCAAGTAAAGAGTACAAAAACATGAGCACCACCATATACTAGGATAATATTGTTGGCATCCATCTGTCTTGAGAGACAATGGAATGTGCTTCTAGGGGCGAAGTCAAACCTGTTGTGTTAGCAGCACTGAAGTGACCTCCCCAGGACGCAAGTCTGAACAGTGTGTGTGGAGATCCGGGGCTCCCCAGATGACACGACCCCCTTCTCGGGCTCACTAATGTGGTCCAAAGTAAAGTAGAGCAATACATTTGGCACCAGCTTGGCTGCAGGAGTTGCCAAAACGAGGCATACAAGGCACCATCCAACCATCTTAGGGACTCTGCTCAATATTTGCTTTCCTTCTGCTAGATGGGCCCCATCTGTTCCTCACTTTCCTCTACAGCACACACAAAAATCACCTTCTTTGACTGTTGGGCCTGCTATTGGTCAATCTCCCAGAGACTGTCTTTGCATTGCAGAGGAAGTCCCCATCTCACCAAGGGTTTGATACCCATTGGCTACCCCAGGGGTGGAGCAAGGGGGTGCATTGGGGGCGTGCCGCCCCAGGTGCCACCCTGGAGGGGGTGACACTCAGTGGTGCCCCCCCTCGCAATGCCCAAACTGAGCCCTGCCGCCCAGGAAAAAGCATGTGCCGATGGCTTGCTCACAAACATGCTCGGCACGCGCTTTCCTTTTTCCGGCTGGGGCGGAGGAGAGGGGGTGGGCCAGGGAGGGGGGTCAGCCCGCCCCTCGCCTCCACCTGCAGTCGGAAGCAGCAAAGCGCGCACTGAGCAGGTTTGCAAGCAAGCTGCGGAGCGAGGCTGCCTCGCTCTGCAGCTTGCTCGCGGTTTGCCATGGGCGCTGCTCCGTAGCGAGCATGTGCAGCGTCGCTATGTAGCAACGCATATGTTGTACGTAGCGATGCTGTGCATGCGTGCTACAGAGTGACACCCTGCCCCCAGGTGCCCCCGGGTTTGCTGCTGCAGGTGGCCAAGTGGCTTCCTTCGCCGCTGGGCTACCCTGGCCACATAACCCAGAAAACTGTCTGTGGACAAATGCCGGCTCCCCTGGCCTGAAAGTGAGATGAGCGCCACAACCCCATAGTTGCCATTGACTGGACATCTGTCCAGGGATCCTTTACCTTTACCCTTTACCTTACCCTCATGTGGTTTAGCCATCCAGTCAAAGCATGTTATATTCATGAAAATAACATACAAAAATGTATTATATTAGGGGAAATTAGTTTGCAAAAATGTGTAGTGGGAGAAATTCACACTAAAACGCTGGTGAATTTTTGTGATGATTTCTCTTTAAAATAAACATTAACTGATGGGGAGATATTGAGAACTGAACTTAATATTGGAAAATTTGAAGCTTGAAGAAATGAAAATGACAAATTCACCGATCCCTACAGTGAAATTAACTCTCCATGCAGTGAATAAGGCTGATTCTTGTTGCTTTTTATTAAACTAGCAGCAAAGATAGCCTGAAGCTTATGGCTTATAAGTTCCAGTGCCAGGCCTTATTGTTGCTTATTTGGCTCCTTATTCCTGATCTCTCGCTGTTCCACTGCAAAGCCATCTTGTCTCTTTGAATACAGTGGCCTGTCAAGAAGCACTCATTATGCAAAATGTGACACCGATTTCTCTCGCATATGCTGCTGTCAACAAGCCCAGGGGATGCCGAGTGTGGAGTCCCCGTTTCTCCCTTTTGTTCATTATGCTTTTTGATGCACCATTGCTAATGGCTTGTGAACATTCTTGTGTTGAGCTCTGGGTGCCTTTAGCAGAATTCCTGCATTTGGCAGAGGAGGAGATGGGCAGCTGCTGGGTTCTGTTACACCATCTGGATGGCCCTTTTTTCCTGGACCCAGCAGGGACAGGAGATTGTAAATCTTGACTTGCCACTTTTCAAAGGGTTAACAAAAGAATTAAGGAGCTGCATTAGCATCAGAGAAGGAGGGCAGCTCTGCTACCATGGCTTACATATGTAGGGTGTTGAGAGGAATTTGTCGCTGTGCAGCTGAGGCAGCCAAGGAGAAGGACAATGAAGAGAGTTCTGGAAGCAGAGAAATTTATCTTTAGGGAATTTAGATTTGGGAACACAAAGAAGCATTTTAAAGAGACAATAGTCACTCACTTAGCATCATTTAGCAATGATGTTGTGATACTTGTTAGCCTCAGTAGATTATAATTTGGCAACATTTATGTTTTGTCTGATTCTTAGGCCATGCCTGCTTCTCCACATAGTCCAACATCAGTTGCCCATATGTCCCATGTGCCATATCTTCAGATGATTTATGCAATATGCCCTGTGCCAGGGGCCAGTTTTAATGTCTTCCATTGTCACTGAGGAGGTGGAGAAAGAAGAGGAAGACATGAGGGACTTCTCTGGGTCTCTGTTTGGCCTTTGATGACCATATTTTCATGCCTACCATGTTTTTGCAGGATTAACTACCTCTGTCTGAGGATAGGATCCTAACTAATGCTAGGATCCCACCATATCATGAATTCACTCCGCTTCCTTTCTTGGGGTGGCCAACTCTTCCCGTTGTAATGTTGGCTGTGGCAGTGGCCTTCTACCACCACCACCACCCCGCTGCCGCCGCCAATCGCTACCTAGCTGTCATAGCGTAGAGAACAGCTTGGCATGGTTAATGTATGTTCCAAGGATTCCACAGACAGGAATGTGAGACACGATTTAGGTTTGTTGTCTGATAGTTTTAAGTATTGTATTAGATATTGTTAGCTCTCCTGAGCAAGGTATAACAGAATGCTTACACCGTGTATCTTTGTCAATCATTTATAAACTTGCAAATACTACACGCTGAAGACTTTTCTTTTCTGAGAGACTCTTTCAGCATAAGCAGAAAGGCTTTTGAGAGGCTAAAGGCAATGCCTGAACGTTGTCAAGTTTCCAACACAGAAGCAAAGTAAACTCTGCGGTGTTTACCAAAGACATCTTCCTTTCAGAGCGCTTATTACGTTTATTCTTCCATCCCATACTCAGTTATGTTAACAGGGGTCTATAATTATCAACTATCATTTACATGGGGAGATTGATTAGCACAATTAGTCACTGAAAGGTAATTTTCATCACCAAATACTATATGGTTTCTTTTCCCCTCTTGATTTGTGCACTTCCACTTGGTTGTAGGGCGGATTCAGCTCTGCAGCAAAATGTTGTTCCTAGGACAAAATGCCTAACTAAATATAGCAATCGTTATGCATATATGTGCAATAATCTGTGTGCGTATTTATATATGTAATTTAAAGGAACTTTATGAGTTCATCAGTCACCGCTACGCTAATCAGGAGAAAGCGTTAGATATGATTAATAAAAACTAATTTGCATCTGCAATTAAAAAGGTGACTTCAGTTCTCCATTTTTATATATGGATTTCATCCTACCCGCTCCAATGTTGGAATTATTTGAAATAATAATTACCCTTGAAAATCTTCTTGGATTTCTGATAAGACCTCCATATCTATATTTACACAAATACATCAAATTTCAAAAGGAGATTGTGCCGATGCAATAGGGAGGTGACATGAGCACACTTGTAGATCACACCATTGGTCCAGCACAACCTCATAACCCCTCAGGTATTCTGCAGTTTAAAGGGGGAAAGCTTAAGAACTGCCTGTGTTGGACCAGACAATGATCCATTGCATCAGGCATTCTGCCTACAACAAAAGCCAGCTAGACACCCTGAAATGTCCATAGCAAAATAGAGATACCCAGTTCATGTTTTTTACCCCCAGGATAAAAAACCATGTACTTTGAAAGCTGGATATATAGCTGAGATCCTTAGAAATAATTCCTACCTCTGCCATGCCATCTTCAGCTATCTTTCCATCTCACAAAAGGTAAGCTATCCTGACATACCATGTAATGCTGCCGTGAGGATGAACCCGAAAAGCCATCGGAAATTAATGCATTGACATTCTGCCACATTCTCTGGCCATTTGTTCTAGATTATTGTAAGGTGCTCACGGGGAAGCATTTATCGATTTTTATTTCACCAGCAACATCCCCTTGTGTACATCGATTATGCCAATGTTGAAAAATGAATGACTGGACACCTAGAGTGCTTATCCCACCCTGTAAGCCATTGGCAGAGAACAGCCCTCTGGCAATTACCTCAGAAATTAGTCTTCATTATTCATTCATTCATTCAAAAACATTTATACACCACTTTCCTTAATATGAAGTCAGTTCACATAAAAGCACAAAACAACTCCAAGCCACATACTAAGGTATTATTATTATTATTATTATTATTATTATTATTATTATTATTACTTACCACCACTGTATTTACTTCAAACAGGTTTCCTATGTTCTTGCTCCTCTTTTCATTTCTATACTGTCTGCAGCTTCTAAGTTGTCAAGAAGGGTAGCCCCACACAGTGTGTTTATAGAAATCATCTCTAACACCCCATGTACAGTAAATTTCCTGGCATTCTGAACTCCTACAGGCTCTATCCGTCTCTGGCTTTGGACCATTCCAACTGGTCCTCCACACTTGCCTTTGAAATCATATTAAGGAAACACATATGGAAACATAAATGCTCAAGGGACTACCAGTATTTGGGTGGCGTGTGTGCTCTGGTACAGAGATGTTTGATTTCTGCACTCTTGAGAGTTACTAGACTCTCCAGGGCTAAACAGTCCAACCACCTTGTGGATGCATAGGCTTTATAATAAAGTTGACATAACCAGCAGCATAATAAACTTCACAGGTACAGAGCGCCCAAAATATCACACTGATAGTGATGTGGATGTTTCAGAGAGATCTAAAGCAAGAGCTTATATGTCCAATGTGAGCTTTCAGTCTGCATTAATCCTTGTGTGGTGCTTGGCTGCAAGAGCATCAGCGCAAACTATCAGTATGTCCATGGTGAGTCCCTGCAGGAAAGAAAGGCTACGTAGCTAAAAATAAGTCCGAAAGTGAGGTGTGTGAATTGGCTCTGAATGTGGGTTGCAACCCAGGTCCAATCCTCATCACAGTTACATGGGAGTAAATCCCAGCAAGTCTAATGGGATACCTTTTAGCCCAAGTGCCATGGAACACATTACTTGCTGTTAATTATTTTCTGAGATAGTGGGGTAACATCAACAGCGGTGCATATGAGAAGTGCCAGGATTGCATACTAATAAAATGAGAAGTGATAAGAGTCCTCCCCCACCACCGCTACGGTTTTGTTAGCAATTACAGTACCTTGCAGTCAAAAATTAATTAGCACAGCTCATTTTGTTGACGTCTTTTGTGCTACTTAAAAAAAAAAAAAACCCCGACTGCTGAACTAGAAAATATCTTTAGATACAACAGTGCAGTCACCAAAATGGAGTACTGCCTCTGAGCTAACTAAGAATTTATCTGACTCGGTTTCCAACAAAACAGCTCTAGTAACATTGATAGGGTCTTTCTGTTTTTCCTTTCCTAACGATTTTACAGATTTTTTTTTATTCTGGATTTTTTTTTAACATTCTTACCTTGACTTTCAAATTATTCCTCATTATATATCAGTGAAAATTATTCTACTCAATTAACTTAACCTCTTATTTATAACTAATTTTTAGCAGATATCTCAGGTGAGGGATGGACTTTGTATTTCTACACAGAGCGATGTTACTGGAACAAGTACAATTTGCACTGACATTGTCATAATGGATCAAAAAGAACTATCTAATTTGTCAACTATTTAACAATAAAAGCTGGGGTGATCACCTCAAATGATGAGGCGAATATTATTTATTGAAATGCTCTTCTAACTGACCTATCTGAAGGCTTTACAGAGCCCAGCCTCATCCCCCAACAGAGGGCATAAGAAGCTAACACTTTGCCAAGTAAGGATACCATGGATTTTGTGCTCCTGTGCTTCCATCAAAACTAAAATCATTTTGCATTAAGAAAAAATGATGGGGAAATACACTGGAAAGTGTGGGGTAACAATTGCTTGATGTGACATCATAAAACCTCCCTGCACATAGATGCCATATACAGGTAATGTCCCTGCAAACTTTCTGCAAACAAATCAGTATCAGTGTTCAATAAACAGGTTGTCTGTAAGTGATCAGAGTTTGAAATGTTTGACTTGTACCCAAGACTGCCAATGAAACTTGAATACGTGAAAAAGAAATGTTCCATCAGAGTTTGCATTAACTTTCTAAATTCTATGGAGAGCATGTGAATTGATTTTCTGCAGAACACACGAAATAAATATGTACAATTAAATGTCTTTGGGAATGTCTAAAAACCAATAGAGAACTGGTAACAAAAGGAGCAAGAGATTCATTGAATATGCTTGTCTGTCAGTGCAGTGGCAAAATCAGATTTGCAGCAGCACAGCTGAAAAATGTGCCATGGTTCCTCTTTTTATATTGTGTCTGTCTTCAGCTTTAAGAAATGAGGTCTTGGTCTGCTTTAACTGAGACTCCTGCCCAGCTAATATAAAATCCGTAATACACAGTGAAGCAGAAAATAGAATCTAGATTGCCTCCTTTGGTCTGAAGATGTGCAAAATTTCATTGAAAAAAAGGCATACTTGAAACGGGTCTCCAAACTGCAAACAACAAGGTTAGCTTCCAAAGTGGAACTGAGAATTGAAATGCTGTTTCTAGCACACCGGCAAAAGGAACATGTTTTCTTAAACAGTAGGATCAAAACCCTCTTCAGTAATGAGTATCGGAATACTATTGAAAAGCTGGCAGTGGGCCAGTATAGAATATAATCTCATTTGTATGGGTAGCCTAGGAAACTTTCAATATCTACAGTCAAACAGGGAGATTTATTTATTTTATAGTCATGTAAATTGGTATGAAAGGCTCATAATATTTGGCATACAGGGTTTTGTGATGCAGTTGCGTAATTTTAGCCTCTGGACATAATGGGTGTTTCTTTAAGAAGGAATGTATATCACTTCACTTACTGAAAAAGGTGGTTCACCAACTCTACTGCTCATTTTTATTGAGTGGGGCCCTGGACCTCTGCCTCAATGTCCTGCCCTGAGGGAACCATTGACAGTGCTGGAAGAAGGAGACAACTCATCTGGTCATCCTAGTCAGTGGTGTGGCATGGGGGGAGACAGGGGTGGTTGCCCCAGATGCAAAATTGTTAGGGGCACAAAATGTCAACACCCAGTGCTTCCTCAATATAGCTGTGCGCTTCTGTTGAAAACAGCTTTTCCATGCAAACTAGGAAGTGACCTCCCCGGACAACGGAATGACTATTCTTTTCTTATTTCTATGGCTGCAATCACCTTGGTGTTGCAGGTCCCATTAGGCAGTCGAATGTGCATACGTACTCCATTAGTTTCCCTCCCTCCCACCCCTTCCGTGCAGCCCCGGGTGCTGGAATCCCATGCTATATCACTGATCCTAGTATATGACTAATGAAGAGCTCAACCAGTCATGGATAAGCTCCAGTATATACCTTCTTCCCTTTCTACAGCTATATGCGACCCAACTGCCTGACATAAGAAGGGCCAAAGCTCTGTGGCAGCACATCTGCTTTGCATGCAGATGGTTCTTGGTCCAGGTTCTAGTATCTCCAGGTAGGGCTGGAGATGTTCCTTGTCTGAAACTCTGAAGAGCTACTGCCAGTCAGTGTAGACACTCCTGAGGTAGATGGACCAACAATCTGAGTCAATACAAGGCAGTTTTCTACCACTGTGCTCTTGGGGTGGGAAGCAGCATTGGCCCATGTGTGTGGTGTGCTTACTTCTGCTCCTGACACGTTTATCACATGGGTTTATGATGTCCTGATGCTCCAGTGGGAGGACTGGACATCTTCTTGCTGCTCTGCCACATGATTGTGTACTCAGCATGGTAGGACCTTCCATATCCTTGCCCTCCACACATGGAGAGCAAGATTATGCCCAAAGTCATTTTATTGTCCACCAAACTAATATTAAAAACATCAGTGTTTGTTCTAATATGCCTCGCTAAGCAGCTGCCGAGAAATGAGTGTAGGACTCATTTGCTGCCACAAGGATAGATTCCCTAGAGTTGGGGATGTAATTGTGACGTAAAATATGTTCCACTAAATACAATCTCTCATGTTTTCGAATTTCAGGCCAAATAAGCAATTTTTAGCTGTCTTGGTTTTGGGCATTAAAGATTAATACATCTAATATAATTTGCGTATAAGCAAGCCATTTTTCAACATGCACACCAAATTGGATCATCTGATTTATTCTGGATATAGCAAGGTTATTGCAGTCATGTTAAACCCCATTGCCTTGGAATGGAATTGAGCGGGTGGGACAGGCATGCACAGCTTAACAGAATAGAAATACCTTCTCCTGGTCTATCTGGTGGTTGCAAGTTACAATTTTACCATATCAAAACAGTCCTCCAAAGGCAAAGCTATTAATCTTTACTGGATTATAAAGGGAGCATGTATTTGATTCTGAGACAGAAAAGTAACGGCTGAGAAAAGAAGAGCAATTTTTTGCTTTAATATTATCGTTTCTGTTTCTCTGCAGGTGGCCCTACCTCGCATTTGTTCTCATCTACACAACATTGCATAATAAGGCTTAGCATTTATTCCTTGTTTATGTGTATGCTGTGTTATGACTGTTAGTAACAACTTTAAAACTTTTGAATAAAAGTTCTGATTAAAAAAAAAATACATCCAGTACTATTTTTCTAGAAAAAGAGGTGCCGGAACTCAGCATGAACTCCTCCTTTGTTCTCTTAAAAAGGCAATGGCGCCCACCTGAGAGGGGCTGGAATTGAGTTGCGATGGGTTCGGCCTTAAAACCCCCCAGCCCTGATTACATCTATATTTTTCAGTATTCAAATCACTTCATACACAATATTTTTAAAAAACAATCCTGTAAAGTAAGCTGCTGTCATTATCTCAACATTATAGATATAAATCCGAGGCTGGACAAATGATGACTTGCCTTAGGCTTATGAGTGAGTTTGAGGAGTATCACAAGATATTTGCCAGAGATTATTATATTATATTAATTATATTATATTATATTATATTATATTATATTATATTATATTATATTATATTATATTATATTATTGTACACCTTTAGGCACCAGGCAAAAACATTCCTTTTTAACCAGGCCTTTGGTTGACCTGATCAACATCCCATACCCTTTTAAAATGTGGCTCTTTGGGGGGGGTATTATTGGGTTATTGCTTTTATTTTTACTTTATATATTATGATATTTTTATGTGAACTGCCCTGAGACCTCTGGTTATAGCATGGTACATAAATTCAATAAATAATTATAATATAATATTTGTTGTTGTTTAGTCGTCTTAGTCATGTTCGACTATCCGTGACCCCATGAACCAGAGCATGCCTTGGAAACTCACTTTCTTCTCAAAGCTTCTCCTTTTTTATGTCCATGGAGTTTTCTTGGCAAAATACTGGAGTGGTTTGCCAGTTCCTTCTCCAGGTAATAATATAATATAATATAATATAATATAATATAATATAATATAATATAATATAATATAATATAATATAATATAATATAATATAATATAATATAATATAATATATAATACCCACTCTTCACCCTAAGGTCACGGGGTGGGTTACCGCATGAAAACACAATATGCACAGTATGCAACATTATGGGGAATATTTGGGTGTTTTTCAGAACCGGAGGCCCCATTTGTTTACTTGTGTTCTGGGTCAATAAATCGTTTCAGTAGCTCCACTCCCACTCTCTCTGCAACTTCCACGTTTCTAATTATTATAGTGCTTGTCAATCCCACTTGCTGCCAGACTCTGTTGGCTCCTTCTGCCTATGGATAGAAAATGCCAGAAGGAATCTTGTAGACAGCATGTCACATTGGTTGGCACATACTTTTCTGGTTCTCAAGTCCTTGTTTCTTCTGCAAGCTTGTGAGGTGTGTGTGTGTGTGTGATCTGGAGGGTCTGGACCCTCTTCAGGTACACCTTAAGTCTGACTATGGCAAATCTGTCAAGGTCAAGCATCATCTACAATTTTCCCCTTCTGGTAGTAGGCTTGCAGCAACCCAGGCTGGGCTGTCCTGGACCCTTCCTCACATCAGTGCTTGGAGCCTGACTCTCACAGGTAGATAGGAATGCCAGCTATAAATCTACTCTTTTAAAAGCATGCACGCAATTGGGCAAGGTGGGTGGAGGGTGAAACCACTGTGCTATTGCTATTGCTATTGCTATTCCTCCCTGGCTCCTTTGTCCAGCTTCCAGTTGTGGGTCAAAATGAAGTTTCACTTCATAGCCTAGATGGGAGAAGAGGGAGTAAATGGAGTCCATCCATTAGGGTCACAAGCTGCACATGTTGTCACTACTTCAAACAGTTTGATCCTGCTGCATCCAACAAGCCCTATGTTGCAGGGTGGGGAAAATAAATGTTTACCACATGTTGGAATCAAGTAGACATAAATTGATAGCTCCTTTTTCAAAAATGCTGATTTGACAGCTTTCAACTGCAGATCCTCTAAACAAACTTTCTTCTCACTAGTTTCTTGCCATCATATTGCACCTCCTTAGCTCCAGGTGACCTTCATGCTGTTTCAAAATGCCATCTACTCTGCCCTTGCTGTTTATTTGCCTTCATGCCTTGCCAGATTTAAAGATTTTCTGTTCTTCTCTTCTCTCTCAGCTCATGATCCCAATGTTAAAAAAAGAAATCCTAATGTGAGGATAGTTTCACCGCTTTGTTCTTAGATGCTTCCTCGACCCCCAATTTTTAGCTGTGCAATTTGATACGATGCCTCCTTTTCTGCTGCCAAAAAATCATATTGCTTTGTCTTTATGGTTTTTACACTCTGGAGTTACAACTTTCATTAGTGCATGATCGGGGCTTATGGAAGATGAATTGACAAGCCAATTCCCTTGTGTTTTCAACTGTCCCATTATCTCTTATTAATTCTTCTATAAGGTCTCATACATGCAACGTTCAGCAAGACTGTTATAAAATGTTCAGCTGCTTCCCCTCATTACAAGCACACCCTATTAAAGGTTGGCCTTAAATGTGACCTATATAATATTATGTCTCCCTATAAAGTTGCCATCAAAAGCATTTTTCTCCATTTGGGGCATAATCTCACTGTTTCATTTTAGTGAGAAGTGACGTGTCAGGTATGATCAGCATTATCACTGGAGGATGATGTTAGCAAGTTTATGTAATGTTCCTGTGATTTATTGCATGGGGTGGGAAAATCTTTCAAGTCTTTGTATAGTTTTAGTTCTATTGTGTGCTTAAAAATACTCTATTAGAGTTGAGTTGCAAATCCACATATCCTGGGACAATTCTATTGATTGCTATAGAACTAATCTGAAATAAGTGGTGGTTGCTCTGGTGGTGAAGCAGAACCATTTCTGCACTTTGTTCCCAGACCTGTTGATGGACCTCATTGTAGCCCCCATGACAGTCACTCCCCATGGACTATGATCTCACTTTAAAGCACGCCTAAAACTCACCTGCCGCAGCTGCATTTTGCACAGGGAATATCAGTAGTGATTGGGTTTGCTGTCTTTCTGGGTAACTTGTCCGCCATATTGATCTGCTCATTGATGAATTCCTGGCAAGCTTCTGAGGAATCCTAGGGCTCACCAGGATACAGTTTGAAAACCATTGACTTACTATACCATTCATCTCCCATAAGGAACCAAATATGTTTTCATTGATGCATTTATTATTATATTGCTTTTTAATTATTTATAATGTGCATAGGCTGACTTTTAGGGTCAAACCCAAGGCAGCTTTCAACACATAAATTCGCAATTTGAAATCAATACAAGTTTGAAACCATAAAGACATTAAAAACCTATTAAAAATACAACCTAAATACAAGGATTCAGTCTAGTAAGTAAATCAGTTATTAGCACTGTTCATATACACAACAGACTAATAAGATTTTCATTCAAGAAAAGGCTGTTTACAAGTTGGTCTTTAGAACCTACTAGAATGCCTGCAATGATGGGATGCATTTCAACTAGAAAAGAGTTCCAAAGGTATGAGGTCATAGTTAAAAGGGGCTATGTTTCTTGCCCACCTGCGGGCACACAAGCTGAGGCTCATCTCAAAGTACGGGCAAACTGGTATAGATGAAGGTGGGAAGTAATTTTGCTTCAGGCTTTTTAAACATGATGTTCAGCTGCCAAGTCTCACCAAGCCCACTGACCATTACCCCTGCCTTCTGATCTGTGTGGGTACAAGTGATACTACCAGACACAGCCTTCAATATATTGCAAGGGACTCTGAGACTCAGGGTAGAAAGATGAAGGACCTTGGTTATTGCCCAGGAAGAGAAAGGAAAACACTGGAAGTAAACAGATCATATCATTAGGAAAGATTTGGCTTCCTGGACCACTGTCTCCACTTCCACAAAGAAAGACTTCTGGCAAGAGATGGGTTGCACCTCACAGCGGTTGTCAAGAATGTGTTTGCTAAGAAGAGAAGACTGAGGGGTGATATGATAGCCACTTTCAAATAGTTGAAGGACTGTCACACGGAACGTGGAGCAAAGAACATCCAAGGTTGAAATAATTTTCACTAAGAATAAAAAAAAATTATTTAAAATTTTTATTTCAGTTTTACTTGAGACATTATATTTTATAGATAGAAATGACACTTTACTGGGTGTAAATGATAAATTATTAAAACTTCACACTTCCTTTTCAGTGGTGTTACTGAATTTACATTCCAAAGTGTAGTGAGAACACTACATTGTTACTGCCAAGCCCACATCCCAAGTGTTCAGGGAGGACGGGTTGGGGCAGGACTGGAAACTGGTGGGAAACTCAGGAATAATTGCATATGTCTATGCACATGCACATGTACAATTTGGCTACCTTCAACACCTCAGGCACTTTAAAATGCTGTCTGACACTCCTTTTTAAAAAGTGTTGCCTTCTTTCAAAAACAGAACAAGAGAAGAACAAGAATGAAAAAAGGAAACTGAAGAAAATAAGGGTGCATTAATAAAAATGCACAAGAACATCCCTTCAGCATATTTTCTTTTCTCCTTAATTTGCAAAGTAAAGTCTTCAAAATAAAAAATATATAAGACAGGTTAATGAGGTGGAACTGGATAGAGGGAGGGGGAAAAAACTACTGGAGGAAGAAATATATGTTATCTTGGGAAATGCCAGAGAGCAGAGTGCCAGATTCAATTAAAGTATTCTAATTTTCCTCATTTCTAAAATACAGTCCATACTGTGGTTGCCAATAAAGACAAATGTGAGGATGTGTAATAATTTGCAATGCAGAGAAGATGCAAAGGATTAATCTGTTTCTGCCCTCCCAATCCCAGTGGGTAGCTGGTGCCATTGGGTTTTGCAGGGCAGAAGGGAGAGTAACCAACAGTAGGTGGAGCCAGAGCCACAAACAGGCAAGCCAGCTAGTTCTATTTTTGTCCCCATCCTCCTCCTTGCTGATTTCTACAAGGGCAACACACGCAGTGCCACCCCCTGGAATGGATTTAAGCAGGAAGACAGGCAGGCAGAGAGTTCTGAGGTTTTCCCAGATGGCACATGGGTGAGAATAGTAGGGCAGGACGGGGAAACATTTTGCACCAGCACTAATCCTTGTGCTAGTGCAACTGCTTAGTTGAAAACTGTCCCAGGAAACTATGGTTGGTGGAAGGGATGACTATTATCCTGTCTCCCTATCCTATCTATTGATGTGCACACGCACAAAGAAAAAGAGAAGAGAAGAAACATGTAATATTTGCCTGTTCTCGAGAATGTTTCTCTGACTATATGCATTTCAGGATTACACAAATGGGGAAAAACAAGTGAGAAGATTGTTGAAGAAACCAATTCCTAGCAGTCGTCTGCTATGCAGCATCATTGCGTGGGGATGGGGGTGGTCTTAAAGAGGATTGATAGAAAAAGAAGCAAGTAGAGAAGGTTTAATAAAAGCTAAGTCTACCTGAACTTAGCTGGCCATCAATACTTTTTAATAGTCTGTCCCATTCCATGTGATGAAATGAATGTCACATGATATAAATTCATTTTCAGAAAACCACAGCCTCCTTTCTGGGCTCGTAGCTTGTAATTTTAAGTAAGCCCACTATGGCCTATCCTGTGGACTCATAAAAAGTTCCTAAGTATCTGATCAATCCTAATGAAGTATTTATGTGGAATAGCAAGCTCAAATACCATAGATTATATATGGAAGAATGGCCACTTTAATAATGTTTATCCATCCCCTGAGTGAAATTTGCAATGCCTGCAACTTCTGTTCATGTCAGGCTGACTCTTAATTTCATTTGTCCCCTCTGCTTCTCATCTGAAGCAAATCAATAACAAATACACCATATTCTCTTTTTTACAAGCTAGTACATGTAACAGGTTTATTTGCTCCTGTTTACTCCCCATCAGTGTGGCATCTCTCTCTCTCTCTCTCTCTCTCTCTGGAATCCTGATCCTTTTAGATTTGTACAGATGGAATTCCATATTATTGAATGTTTGCTATTTACTGAGAGCTGATTCATGTCTGTCTCTTGAAAACATTCAGATGACATTGCTGATTCCAGTAGCACACACACTCGATTTGTGTGACTTGGTACCTCCACATGAAGGTTGCATGTGGAACTACCATGACTTGGACAACTGAGATAACTCAAGAATTGAAGAGTCTGAAACCCAATTGGATCACAATGCAGAGATAGCTAACAACCCTGGCCATTGGCCATGCTGGCTATGGCTTTAGAGTCAAACAAAATCTGGAGGACACCACATCGTCTACTCTTGCTACAGTGGAACAGAAGACATTAATACTTTCTTTTTCTTTGTTACACAGTTCTTTCTAGAACTTGGTGTAAATGGCTTTTAGAAATTCTCCACCCTATTTGTGGGCAGGGAAAAGGTGGGGAGAGTAGACCAATTCATCTATATTTTTCCATGGGGAGGATAAATTCTTCAACAATTTGCTGGGGACCGAGCTCACTCTTTGTTTTCTTTTTACTTATGGGGGGAAAAAATGTTGACACAATCAGCCAGCATTTTGCACCTTTCACAGTGTTCCAAACCTAGCATTGCTCCAGGGCATTGTGGGTGTAGAATGGCAGCTGTCACAAACAAACAAATTAAGCAGATAATGTTTGAAAAAAATTCTGCAAAATTCTGTATTTTTCCAGGTTTCTCTTTTTAAAAATATCAAAAAATTTCACTGAAAACTCTTTTCAGAAATGGTGGCTCAGATCTAGCTAACTACATTCAGTAAGCCTTTGAAATAATACAGACTAACAAATACTGTATAGGACTTTCTCGATGACCAAACACTGCCAGAAACAGACACATATTTCTGATGTACATTTCCTTGTGCAGCTGAGCTAAGCATCAGATATTGTCAGCTGGGTGTGATTTTTCTGCAGCCTGTAGGAATACCAATTTTCATGGTTTGTCTCTCATTCTGTTTTTACCAGTAATGATGGAAATGAGGTCATTGTCAATCATTCACTGCAGACTGAGAACTAAAGGAAATCTTATATGCCCAATGGTTTTTTTTAACTCATTAGGACAGAGTACAGTTGGGGGAGCTTTGATGTTTCACTATATCCCTCCGTTTCCTTCATATGCAGGTCCACTCGGTCAAAAAAGCAATGAAAAGAATGAAGGATTTTTTTTCTTTAATCCATCATATAGCCTATAACATTTTCTTTCATTTAGTGATTGCTGTAACCTCTGAAAACCACACTTCTGAAAACTGCTTAGTCACACCGTTGGCCTACTGCTCTCTTCATTGGATAACAGGATTTTTCTTGTATATTCTAGATGTTACTGACATTATAGTTAATGAACGTAAGGTTCTTTGACAGCTATGTGCAGCTGCAATGTAATAATAAGATACCTGCTCATTTGAAAGAACGATTAATGGGGTGCTTGGTTGAGGGGCCCTGAACTTAATAAAAAAGAATATTATACATTTGTTACTGAACTTCTCATAGCTGTAATTGTATGACTGTGGGGTTGATCTTCCGCTGTAGCATAAGCTTTTGTGGACCAGAGCTATTAACACAGTACAGTAATCCAAGTCCAAGGTAGTCCAAGTATGGACAAGTTGCCATTCTGCGCTTCTTTGGAGAAAGGTACAGGGTTTAAGTCTAATATTAATAATAACCTGTAGCCCTCCAGATGTTGTTGGCCTACAACTTCCATCATCTTGGACTATTGGCCATGCTGGCTACGGCGGAGGGAGTTAGAGCCCAGAAACATCTGGAGGGCTACAGGTTGCCTATCTGTGTAGAGCCTAAGGTAAAATGTTTGCACCTGATAACAACAGCCTGGTAGTGTCATCTGCACACAGACCATAGTCCAGCAATTACTTCTATTGGCTCAAACATAGAATCACAGAATTGTAGAGTTGGAAGAGATCCCAAGGGTAATCCAACACCCTGCAATGCAGGAATCACAGCTAAAGGATCCCAGACAGATGGCCATTCAACCTCTGCTTTAAAAATTCTAGTGAAGGAGAGTCTACCACCATTGAAAAGGGGTGGAGTGCAGTGCACTCAAAAGAATTGTTACGTACTACCTCCCCTGTGAACATTGGATGGGGAAAGACTATGTGTGGAAGTGTATATTTGATCATTTCCTTTATACAAGAAGAGGCTGGAATATGAGGGCAGAACTATGAAATGAGTCTGGGGATGTAGGAATGTGGTTGCAGGTCTTGGGTTTCTATTCTTGTCCTGTAAAACCACTTCTTCCAGTAATGACATTTTAACAAAGTGCTGATTTTGTGCTTCGAATGGCATTGATTGGAACCACCATCAAACTAGAAGGATTAGGAGGCACTAACTTTATGGGCCTAAAAGGAACTTCAAGTAAGCTGGTTGCTTTCCAGAGACTGTGTCATCTGTAGCAATTGGCACAACAAATGAATTCAAGGTCCCCAAACAAGCAAAAAAAAAAAAAAAAAAGGAAAATAATAAAACAGCAGCAACAACATCAATTCCGTCAGTAACAAATGGATTCCTGTTCTAGTTTGCTTCCAGGCACACGTGAAGTCTCAAACTATGAGTGAAGAAACACACTCCGTCAGGCATACAAACAGAAACAATTTGAGGAAAAGATTCCAGGATTCAATGTGAACAGAATTCTAACAGGCAACAAAGAACAAAATTAAGCCAGTTCCTCAAGTGCATTGGCTTGGAGGGTTCGTGGTGACTCACTTGGCTGCGCGGGGTAATATAATGTCAGTAGATAATAAAGAGTCCTCATAATCACAAGCTCCTTCTCTTTGCTGCAGGATAAATGCATCAGCATTTGCCGCCCATCATCTCTGTTTCTCAGATAACCGTCATTTCCACAATGTGTAGCATCTTAATCAACTGCTGCCTTCCACTGCGCTGTGCATTATACACTCGTCTCACTTTGGCAGGGACTAGATAAAAACACTTCAAGTTTAGGATCAATCCAGAGCAGCATCCGCCTGTGTCCCCACTGGTCTATAATGGTGGCTGAGGATTGCAAATATCAGGCATTGCATCAGCTAGGCAGATCAGGAAAGGTTAAAGCTAAATTCACGGCAACAAGGAATTAACTGAACAAAGGAATTAACTGGACCAGTTTTCAGCTGCAGGCTAGGATATTGCTTCGTTTGCACTGGTTTCTCCTCTGAAGGATGATCTCCTAGCCTGTGGAGACACCTCCTTCAGGAAATACAACTCCTGTTCTATATGGCTATTTACAAAAAAAACCAGAATGGAATTTTCAGAGGGAGAAAATGATGGAGAAGTGCAATCTTCACTAACACTGGGCAAGTTTTGAGAAGAGGAGCTACTGCTGCATCCAAAGCCCCACCAGCTCCTGTTAGCCAGAGCTGAAGGTGGTGGTGGGGGCAGATCTTTGCCATGCCAGCTGTGGACCTTAAAGCCTCTAGCACGCTATCCCCATAAAGGGCTTTGTACTGGCTACAAGTGGGAAACCTTTCACCGGTAGCTTTCTGCCTACTCAGGGGGAGCACAGGCCTCTCCACCAGCAGAGGCCACTGTGCAGAATCCTGTCCCCCAACCCACACTATGCCATCCATCGACATTGGGAGTTGGGGTTTCAGCCTGGAAATGTTATTTTCTCTTATGCTACCTCAGTTGTTAAAGTGTTGCACAGATGAGATTGGGCCCATATTATTATCTACTCAACTAAGAAAGGTTTATTGCTACTGCTATTAGCTATTACCCTTTCCAGAATAACCAGGGGAAGCATTAAACCTTTACTGTGGACATCTTTGTAGCCTGGGGTTATTGTTTATATTATAGCTGGGCCCAAAAATATTTTTTATCATTTTATAATTCCTTCCTCATTTTCTAATTATATTTTCATGTTGTAATTAATAATTATCATCAGGTAGAATGAATGCTGAGATTAGCCCAGCAGTCTGGTAGGCTTATGGATCAATGTCTTGTAACATACTAATTGAAATTTTACCAGACAGTAAATAAACCCATGCCCTTATTTTCTTTCTTTCAACCTTCAATTTTTAAGTAACATTTTTCTAATACCAGTACAGGGTAATTCCTGAGTATAAATGGCTGTTTTACCCCAAGACATTTCTAAAGTATTAGAAGACTAGAAGTCTAAACCAGATTTTAAATCCAGTGCATGATCCTCAAGCACAATGGTTCAGAGTATTCAGAAATTGGTGAATTTGTCTTGGACCAAGGTAGTCTGTACTGAGAAACAAAGTGGTTAAGTGTTTGCAGTGTAGAGATGAGCAGATATTTTCTTTTCCATTGCATTAGTTTTATGTAGGTTAACACTGATCCATATTCAAATTCAACTTGCAGAACACACAACACCATTTTGAAGTGGTGCACACACAATTTGACAGAAACTCTGAATCATGTATCCCCAGCCCATTTACAGACAACCAACAGGCAAAGGAATGTGGAAGAAGAAGAAGAAGAAAAGGAATATTTATATACCATATATACTTGAGTATAAGCCTAGTTTTTTAGCACACTTTTTGTGCTTTAAAAGCTGCCCTCGGCTTATACTCAAGTCAACCATTCCTTAAGAAGCGTACAAGAATGGCGGTTCTTTACTCTCCCCAGGCAGCTTGTTCCATTCCTGAACTGCTCACATAAATGCAAACTTTAGACCCCAGAAGGCAGAAAGCCTATCAGTTAAGGAAGTATTAAAACCCCACAGGTGCTCACTTTCCCTGGCTCCTGCTTAAACAGGACAGGATCCCAGCCTTCTCTGTATAACACAAGGGAACATTGCGCTGTGAGTTAAACCACAGAGCCCTAGGGCTTGCTGATCAGAAGAATGGCGGTTCGAAACCCTGCGACGGGGTGAGCTCCACAGCAGCAAAGGAGGAAGAGGAAGGAGCAGCCCAAAGGGCTGCTTTGGGCTGCTCGTTCCTCCTCTACCACAGTGGCAAAGGTGAACCGGCTTATACTTGAGTCAATAAGCTTTCCCACATTTTTGTAGGGAAATTAGGTTCCTCGGCTTATATTTGGGTCGACTTATACTCGAGTATATACGGTAATTGCAATTGCATGATTCAGATAACTTTTACTAGAATCTTCATGAACTGGAACATATATGCATTCACAGTCTTAAAAAAGAGAGAGAAACAGGTGGGGGCAAAGTCAACTTTAAAGGTGACTAACATGAAAACCTCTGGATCTACCAATCTCAAATTTGGCAGGGTTGATCTCCTCTATAGGGGCTACTACAACCCCAAATTTCATGTACCTATTTGAATATTGTTTGTGAGTTATTAAAGTGCCACAGGACCATTGTCTGCTTTGGGTGCAACATAACATTGCTACCTTTTTGGAATTTACCTCACAGAACAGTTGTGGTGATAAAATAAAAAGACTCTACATACACTCTCATGAGCTCACCGGGGAAAGGGAAACATACAGATGTGAGGAATACAAGTTTTACTGCACGCTTTAGGAATGCGTGACGGTGCTTCATTGATGTGTCCCAAGGTAGTGGTGATGATCCTGTTGCCCTGGCCTTGAATAATCCTGGTCTGCCCGAATATTTGGTACATGTCTAGGCAATGTGGTGCAGAATACATTCTCGTGATATATTACCATGGTGAAGAAAATATATTACCATGGTGCAGAAAACAGCTACAGCATGTTTGTGCCTTAGAATGAATTAGTTGCATACTTCATTGCAAACCCTGACCCAGAAACATAATTTTGTGTCTCTTCTTTAGTTCTTTTGGAAAATAATTACATTTGAATCAAGACTAACAGCTGGAAACTGTTGGCTTCAAACGCATTCCTTCGCCTCTTGTTTTCTTCGCTATTCTTTATGTTTGCTCTCCCCCCCCCCCGCCCAAAAGGATTCATTATTGACCTAGAAATAACGGTTCATCAGAACTGAAGCAGACTGTGACAAGCCTTTAAAATAATAAAAAAGAAGACGCCACACAGCATTGATCAAGTATGTTTTGGGAAGATTTTTCACCTAACACTAAATACAGAGTTTAGGACAAGCCAAGCCTGAGCAGTTTGATTAGCAGACATTTCTTCTTTGCATGTGATCAGGGGTGTTGTGAAGGTCAAATCACACACTTAAAAGATGAGTTAGAATCCCTTATAAAAGGCTGCCTGGGCCATACATTCAAAGGAAGCAACCGTTTGCACAGTGAAGTGTTTATTGCTTACATGACATGAAACCTAGCATGCCTCTCAGCCAAGTTGGAATCACTCCCAAACAAGCACTGCAGATTTAATCGTACTCCTGAAAGTGTTTGGTTTTGGGTTTTGTCTGAACAAATTGCTAGAGAAATGAATGCAGCCAAATTAAAAAGAGAAGTGGGTGGGGGAGAGAACAAGTGTGGGGGTGAACTGGAAAATGGATTGATTTCAAAACTGTGAAAATTGATTTAAGTCTACTAGGGATTCAGAGGCCTCTGGGGCATATTAAAAAAAAGAAGAAGGAATGATGAAAAGGCACGACAAGCATAGCAAATGAGGATAGATTGATGGTGTCTAGAGTACAATGTATGTGGAACGAAGCTGTCTGGACTCTAGTGTGAAATAAGCAACTTTTAAAAATAATAATCTAGAGTGAATGAAATTGCCTGTGGTGGAATGATTCTCTTTAGATTTTGAAAAGAAATGGCAATACCCACAATAGAATAGAAAGTACAAGTGGGACCTGCAAAACAAAACAAAAAAGTTGCAGTGCAGAGTGCTCCTGTTTACTGTCCCAGTTAGTCATTCACAGACAAACCTCAGTTCTCTGTTCCCTTGTGAATTAGTCAGTGAGTATTCCACAACCACTGAACATGCTCACCGGGCTCCCACCCCACTAAACATGTTTTGTACTTCTGCAAACCTTGGCCTTCCACAAGATGATGATGCTTCCCATATCAGTTACCTATGGCTACACAGGCAACACCACTCAGGCCTAAACATTAGAAACAGAGGAAAGGAGTGGTACCAAGAACAAAACATTGTGGTGTGGAATGCTCCTGTTCACTGTTGCAATGTATCAGCCATGCACTCTGCTCTCCCAAGATATTCTAGCCTATTTATTCCAGTCCACATGGCTTTCCATTCCTGTCCTCCAATACTCAAATCAGCATTCCAAGGTTGCTGAGCATGCTCAGTGCTCGAGGAGCCTTTGGGGTTTCCTTTCCTTACATCCCCCCACATAAATACTTTTTGGACTTCTACAAATCTTGGGTTTTGCCCAAGTGGGCTGATACCTTCCTCTTTTTCAAGGGTGATGTAATTTGGGATACATAAGCAACAACGCTCACTCCTATGCAGTGTAAATGGAAGGAAGATCAAGCTAGGAATAATGGTGGGATAAGTGTCTACAGTGGAATATCCTTTGATATATTTCAAGCAAACCGTTAATTATGGAATTATTAGGGTTATGTTGTGGTGATATTATTGATTTTATTCTGTGCTCTTCTTGTACCACCGCATTTAAAGACTGCTTATTTTCTGTGAATTGTTTTGGGAACCAACGTATGTGTGGGAAATGCTGCATATAAATAAAATGACTGACTTTAATTGTTGAAAGACTTATCAAAATAGCATAAAATTATAGCATGAAGACTAGAAAGACAGGATCCCAATTAGAATTAATGTCATTATAATTCACCACTGTCACTTCAAATGAAATGCTTCCTGCCGATCTCTATGTAAATATCTGAGTGGATGTTTTATTTTTTTTACACCATTTGCACTCCAGGGTGAAGTTAGAGGTATTTTCCTTGCTTCGAATTCACTGCTGCCTGTTACCCCTGCTATTCCAAAGTTTCATTATTGATCTATCATTTTTTATTAAGTTACTATCATTATTGTAGGAGGTGTTGGTTGGTCTCAAGACATTATTGAGACAATACTGTGATTCTACCCTAAATACTGTCACGCCAGCCTAGTTTTTATATTTTCATCCATAAATAAAAGCCCTCCAATCCAGGCATGGCAATTCAATTCATGGGCTTTGCTCCCAATTCATCCCACTGTAGCGAATGAGATGCCACTATCCCTCCACACTGTGCTCTATAGCACTCGTATTTGATATTTATTCAGCACTAAATAAAGGGAGCAGGGAGCAGGTTTCGAAGAGAGACTTGAGGAGCAAAGGGACCACGTCTCCATCGACCCATCACTCCAGAAATCCCTCCGCCGCCCGGCTGCTTGCGGCTGCCAGTCCTCCGCTTTCCATTCGATTTGTCCTGGACCTTTGCAGCCCCCGCGGGGAGTTTGCGTCAAAAGCAAAGCAAGGAGCGCTGAATGGGGGAGTAACGAGAGGCAGCTGAAGATGGCAGGTGGCCAAGAAGAACGGGCACACACATCCCTATAAAACCTAAGTTTTAAAAAACTTTTTTTTCCCCCGCCTGAAAACCGTTTGTTGACATGGGCTAGAGCCCTAGGAGAAAACTCCAGATAAAAGCTTGGAAGCTCTCGTCTTTCTTAAAAGCCTCTCGGACGCCACAAAGGCCGCAGAGAGCAAGCGACCCGCCCCACCCGCCGCCTCCTCCTCCTCTCGTCACAGGGCGAGGAATGCGCGGCGGAAGGGCTGGGGCGGGAAAAGGGGCGCGCGCTGGCCGCTGCCCGGGGCAGCCGAAAACCTTTCCCGCCTTCTTTCCCTGGAGGGAGCCCTGCGAGTGACGTGCGCGCGGCTCGACGCCGGCCCCTGTACAGCTCCTCCCGCCCCTTCCCCAGACAGTGGGAGGGAAGAGGGGAGGAGTGATGTGCTGCTGGGGAGAGCCGGGCTGCGCGAGCCGAGAAGTGGCGACTGGAGGGAGCTGCCGCCGCCGCCGCCTCCTCCCCTTCCTCGTCCGTACCTGACCGGCAGGAGCCAGAGCAGCAGCAGCGAGGTCCGCTCGCTCCCCTGGCTCGGCCGGCGCCGCTGCTAGCCGAGGGGCACCTGGTTCCCCGCTCGCCCATGGCTTCCTCCGGCAGCGGCATGGAGGAGGTGCGCGTCTCGGTGCTGACCCCGCTCAAGCTGGTGGGGCTGGTGTGCATCTTCCTGGCGCTGTGTCTGGATCTGGGAGCCGTGCTGAGCCCGGCCTGGGTGACGGCCGACCACCAGTCTTACCTCTCCCTGTGGGAGTCCTGCGAGAAACTCAACAACCCGGAGACCTGGCGCTGCATAACTACCTTGAACAGCGGTGAGAGAGGGGGGGCACCTGCCCGGCACCTTTTACCTGCCTTCTTCTTGACTTGAAATCGCCCCCCCCCCGTCCCGCGCCTCTCGCCTCTCCCTCTGACCCCACCCATTGCAGTAGCGCCCCCCAACATCTCTTCGGAGAGTGTCCTCCCTGATCTCCCCCCCCCATCCCGCCCCTACAATAGCATCTCCTTCCCTCATCCCCACCCGCATCTTACCCGCCACCCGCTCAGGTTAGCCTTTTCCTCCGCAGCACCGGACTTCTCCCCTGCCCCCGCTTCCCCCCCTTTCCTTTCCAGGATCTATCAGCGCCACCTCTTCACAGAACGCCTTTTCTTATCCTTAACACTTATGCCTCACGTTCTCAAAACGCCTCTTTTGTACCATCTTCCGTTGTTACCCATGTAGGACATTGCTCATTGCCCTCACATTGCCTCCTGCTGCCCACCTGGACCCAGCACAACCTGCCTCTCCATCCCTGAGCACTTTTCTCTCCCACCTGACTTCACAGCACAGCACACTCATCCCTGCATCCTAATTTGAACCTACTCCTTTAAGCCAGTTTTTTCCTCCCACCTCATCTCAGATCCTCCCCAATAGTCTTTCTCATTGCCCAAATCCAAATGCCACATTCTGCTTTAGTTGTGATCAATCCATCATACGTACCCCCAATGCCCTTCCTTCCCAGCACCCCATGAGCTGCCGTCTCAAGTCTGCCATGCCAAGTTCCAATCCTCTACCTTTCCCTCTTGCTTATGCTGAATTTTGTCTGCCTGGTTATTTCCCTAGCTGTCCCTCCTCCTCATAGCCCCATGTAGACAGAGAAGCAATATGTTTAAATGATGCATCTGTGAAGCAGGCAGTTAAGTATTTACATCTACACACATACAGCATTATGCGCTCCCTTTTTCTTGTATTGGAAGTCAGGATACAGCAAGGGCTAGAAAAACAGGGATAGCTTTTTCAAAGCATTTGCATCACGGGATACCCTGCTGTTGTTTTTAATGAATTGGCGTATTTTGTTCATGAAAAGAGCTTCAATCCTGCATGTTGTGGTGTGAAGGTGGTTTGTGGATTATCTTGCTGTTGTTTTTTAACTTCAAATCAATATTTTACCCTATACAGTACCCAGTCTTCAAGCTAAAACTGAAATAAAAAGTTGTGGCTTTCAGTTCATTGAATCTGTAGCCAACATAAGAAGCAACACTCTCCTGTCACTGTATTCTGATACTTTCTCTTTTCTGTTATTCCTGTGCTCTCCTCCTTATGTCCCTGATGAGAACTTTCACTAGGCAACATATATAGCTTTGTCTCTCAGCCTCTTCCCCCCTCCCCCATGTATCTTGTTGGCCTTATTGGCATTTATCCTGTTTCATTTTTTTCTTTCAGTAAGCAAAATAATAACTCCCCCTAATGAAAAAATTGCCCCTTGAAATGAGCAAGATTGTTTCAAAATCATCCCTCCATCCCCATATCAAGTGGCTTGCTCAGTCTGCAAAAATCCTTTTTTGTGAGCGTTGCTTCTATTTTCCACTGTATCGCAGCTGCTTCTCTAATCTCTATTAGAAACATCTACAAGTTAAACTGTAGCCTTCACTTACTAAGCCCGAAATCTGGTTTTGAATCATGTACCTGTATTACCCTTGTGTTTTAAGAAACTGTGCAATAAGAGATTGGTTTCCTATTGGTTTGACTGCCTACTGTGTATTTTGCTACATGCCTTTGTTTCTCTGAATTTTTTAAAAATGTTCTTGGAGATCTTTGCTTCAAAACTGCAGCAGAGGTCCTTTCTTTTATTTATTTTTACTTTTTATCACTCAATCAAGTAAGATTTGGTGTTGGGTGAGGTTTGCTGTCAATTGTGTCATGTAAAGTAAATCAATTTTAAAAAAGAATTGCTTCTTTGCGCTGTTACCAGGGAGTCTAAACAAACTTTGTAACTGAGCTGTATTTTTTTTAAAAAAAATCTCTTCTCCCCTCCCACCCCCTGAAATTTATGTAGGAATGTCAGCTTTGACTTGATGTGTCTCCTTAGCAACAGGAATCCTTTTGCCCCTTTCTCTGTCTTCTAAAATGATATCCCTTGATTGCATAAAGACTTTTCAGATGAATTGGGTGGAGGTGGGAAGTGGGGGACCAAGTTCCAGTTCAGCTGGTTTTACTTTATTCCCTTACCTTCAAAAGTATGACAGATTAGGAAGGTTAAATAGTGCACAGATCAGCGTTAGAGGACTGCTAAGCTCTCCCCAATTGCATCTGGCAGACATCTCTCTTTTCAGATTTTTCCTATAGGAGAAGTGTGAGTGAGGGGAATCGGTTGGATGTGAGCTGCAGGCTCCTCATTGCATTTTCAAACAATACATGAATGGGAAGAGCAGGTATTTGTTGTTGTGTCTTCCTGAATGCCTTCCTGCTCCTTCAGGAAATTTCAAGGCACTCCCATTCTATGAAGTCATAGACTAAGGTTTACTGATTTTGTTGTGGTTGTTTAAAATAGTTTTCCAGATTTTACAAGCTGCTGGGAATGACTGCTGAGGCTATTTTAAGCAAGACCTTTCCTTTAATTGTATCTGGGTCTAGAGTCAAGCTTTGAAAGCTTTCCTGAAATATGAGAATGTGCACTGTTTACACAGTCATGCATATGCACAAATGTTTGTCCTTTGATATAAACAAATCCTCTGCACAAGCTGGCAAAAGGCCCTCATTGGATTGGGTGAGTAATGGATTGGGTCCTAAGTCTATAGTGTGATTTGTTCTACATTGACAATAGCCCTTTGTTGTTAAGAACTTAGCCTTTTTTCTTCTACGTAAAACAAAATATCCCTATTCTGTCTATCCCCCTCATTGCAGGCAAGGCTTTTAAGTTGTGAAATAATTGGGATATACTGGAAATAAGCAGAAAGAGCTTCCTTTAGGAAGACTTTTTAATTATGACACTAGAGCAAAGAGCATTGTCACTGGAGAAACAGAAGGAGCCAGAGGCACAAGGCATCTCCCTCCACCGTCTTAAAACATTTGCTTCATTGTCCCTTGAAGGAGAGCACCTCAAGTGGCACAATCAAGGGCAGCCACACACCGGAGCCTGCTAAAGCATATCCAGGGTTTAATTAAAAACCTTTGTCTTAATTAGACTTTAGGTCCTGACTGCTCTCAGAGAGGGCACATTTGGTTGTATCTGCAGCAAGGAACATCCTCTGAGCAATTACCAGAAAACAGTCTCTTTGTCCAGTTTTGCTAACGGCCAGCATATCCCTTGTTAACTATATAATGTGCTATATAGCTGTAACACTAACTGAGCATCAACATGTTTCTGCTAACACTGCTAATACCAAAGTGGGAGAGAGGGCTGTGTATATATTTTAAATATTTCAGGAGGCATCCAGCCATATTAAATTTGCCTGATAATAAACTAGATGTGCAGTTGTCCCCCATCTGTGCAGATGATTTGATAAAAAATGCATGTTTTGATCATGCCATTTTAAAATAAGTCGGTAGATTTCAGCTAAGATCCCAGACTCCCGGGCAGCCCTGTTGATTTCTCTGGAGCTACATGGAAGTAAAATTGTGAAGAGTCATAGCTTGGAAGTCTGACGTTGTTGTTTTGATGTAGATTAGGCCATTTAAAATAGCAACACGGCTTATTCTTGTATCAGAGCTATGTGTAAGTGCATGCATACTGTATTTTCTTATGGCATTTAACGTGTGAAGAATGTAGCCCACATGTATGGCACACTGCATTAGGTTTTCACAGCCTTTGCTGTAGAACAGCATGATGTGTGACATACTATGTTGTTTATTACAGACCAGGCATACTACCTTTGTAGTATTGGCAAAATTAAGTGGCACTTTGAGATATGGTCTTTATAGAAAATGTCTATTTTTGCTTAAGCACCTACACATGCATTTATACAAATAAAAAAGCCTTTTGGGATTCTGAATCATCAAAATAACATTACACTGAGAAAAACATAAACAAACATTATAAAGCTTTCTTCTTTACAGGATATTATTGTTCTCTCTGGTGAAACATGTATCATAATGTTTATACAGCAGCATTCAGATGTGTTCCTTGTAACTTTTGGGAATCCATAGGACTAAATACTTACTAGTTTCATCTAGGATCTTTAAATGTATTGTTAAAAATTGAATGCAAATGAATTACTTCTTTATTTTCACATTGCATTTAGAATATTGGAGGTTCAAAATTCAGCCCAATTGAATTGTTATTTTAAGAGACAAAGTTGAATTTATAGCTTCTGGGGTTTGTTCTTTGTTTTTGAGGGGGAAAAGAAGTGAGATCTAGCTTTACCGAAATATTGCAATATCCCATTTTAAATCTATTATCAACTAACTAACCTATGTTTTAACAGTCATAGTTTGTGTGTCTGCTTATTTTGCATGAGAGCAGCTGTTCCAAGCAGAATTGACAGCTCAAAAGCAGCTTCCTCCTGGGAATATGTAGATCATGGCTTTAACTGAGTTGATAGTGATGGATATTTGCAAATAGCTCAGCAAGACTGATAGTCACAACACACTGTTCTTTCCTGGCTTACTGGAAATGTTTTACTTAAAACTAAAAAATAACAGCTAAGTAGAATGGAAAAAGCAATTGTTAACATAAAAAGTTTTACAGACGCCATGGCCAAAAAACTGTATTAAAGGCAAATTCATGTCTTACTCTGAAAAATAACTAGAAGATAGATTTTAAAGAAGGCTTTGTTTTAAAGCTTTCCAGAATGTACCCTCTTTCCCCAAAGGAGTAACTGTGATATATTGTATAGTAATTCAAATCTTTACAACATCCTTGCATCTGTGGTGGAACCCCTCCCCATTTTGAGCTATTTCTACAACTTCAAGATGCTTCCTCTGCTTCTGCAATCCAGGAAGGCTAAGCTACATAGAGTGTGGTGTTGATAACACCAAGGTTGCGGGTTCAGTCCCCTCAAGGGCCACCTGCATATTCCTGTATTGCAGGGGTGGACTAGAAGACCCTCATGGTCCCTTCCAATATCTACAATTCTATGATTCCTCTAAATCTTTTCTTCTCTGCTAGAAGGCATGCAGCAACTGGGGGTGTCTAAATGGTCCTCACCTGCAGCCATACCACCAAATAGATGGTAGTTACTGTGAGGAATTGGATAGAAATGTGCAAAATCAGATTCTAAAAAGCAAGCACATCAAAATCTCTGACACTTCCAATTCAGAAATCCTTATCCATTTCAATGGATTCTATAGTATTGTTTATTAATTTCTACAGATTTGTAGACTGCCCTTCATCACTTCAATACGATCTCAGAGTAGTTTCCATCAATTCACATGCACGTGCACACACACACACACAAAATAAGCAAAAAACAACAACCCCAAAACAATGCATTTAACAAAATAGTAATAGGGTAACAGCATAAAGCATGAATAGTAATAGGGTAACTAGTGATTTCCTGCCAACCTAGCAGTTCAAAGCATGACAAAGTGCAAGTAGATAAATAGGTACCGCTCTGGCGGGAAGGTAAACATTGTTTCTGTGCGCTGCTGTGGTTCGCCAGAAGTGGCTTAGTCATGCTGGCCACATGACCCGGAAGCTGTACGTCGGCTCCATTGGCCATTAAAGCGAGATGAGCGCCACAACCCCAGAATCGTCCGCAACTGGACCTAATGGTCAGGAGTCCCTTTACCTCTTAACTAGTGGTTGCTGGTTAGCTCCAAACGCCCATGTTATCTTTACCTGCCAGCAGAAGCCCATAAAAGTCTCCATTATTTGGACTTCCAGAGGAGGGGACTTCCAAAGTCAGGGGCCACACCAGAGAAAGCCCTGTCATACACCACCATGTGGTGGACCAAGCCCATTGAAGGAACCACAAGAAGCACCCTCCTGTCAGCCACATAGCCCTAGACAAATGGCAAAGTCATGGACAAACATGGGCGGCTTTAAAAGATTCATGGAGGACAAGGCTATCAGCAGTTAAAGGGACCCCTGACCATTAGGTCTTGTCGTGGACGACTCTGGGATTGCGGTGCTCATCTCGCTTTATTGGCCGAGGGAGCCAGCGTACAGCTTCTGTGTCATGTGGCCAGCATGACTAAGCTGCTTCTGGCGAACCAGAGCAGTGCACGGAAACATCGTTTACCTTCCCACTAGAGCAGTAACTATTTATCTACTTGCATTTTGATGTGCTTTCGAACTGCTAGGTTGGCAGGAGCTGGGACCGAACAACAGGAGCTCACCCTGTAACGGGGATTTGAACCGCCGACCTTCTGATCAGCAAGCCTTAGGCTCTGTGGTTTAGACCACAGTGCCACCCACGTCAGCAGTTACTAGCCATTATTCTGTTCTTTGTCTACTGTCAGGGGCATTAGGACTCTGAATACCAGTTCCTGGAAACTGCAGGTGGCCAAGTGTGGTTGCAGTCATGTCCTGATTGCAGGCTGCACACAGGCATCTGACCAGCCACTGTGACAACAGGATGCCATGCCAAAAAGGCATTGGCCTGATCCACCAGGCTCATGTTATGTTCTTAAAGGAAAAGGTACATCAACACTAGGCTCGCCCACATTAAATACATGGTTAAGGGTAATTGCATGCAGCAATGTGTGCATTGATCACTACTTCACATGAATCTGTGCTTCATGAATATTTCACCTGATAATCTTTGAATCAAAGTTAGGTGTTTTGAGGGCTCCATCCGCCTCCTTGGTAACCTGCCCAGATAATGCGTGACCTGATTTTATTGATGTTCTGGACTATGAATAAAATAAATGAACAGTGCCACCATGGCTAAAGCATTGTTCTGTTCCTTGCAAGTGTGGCAAAAGCACCGTGGCTTTGTATAAGCACTGCTGCCATTAAAGTTGTTCTGGGTTGTGCTCATTCATTCCCAGCCGGATTATTCTGAAATGCATTAAATATGATTTGCAGGTGGCAAGATGGGGTCTAGTTTGTACAAGCCTTGTATTTCTGCACCTGTTCCACAACTGCCCTAGTGGCCAGTACATAAGAAGAATGTTTCTGTATGGCAAAAGTATGCCATCATTGGTATTCCATTCATTTATTTATTACATGTATCTCCAAGGAGGTAAGGGTGGCGTGCATGGTTCTGACCCTTCCCAGTTTATCTTGACAACAACTCTGTGAGGTAGGTTAGGCTGACAGTGAGTGGCCCAAAGTCACCCAGTGAGCTTCATGGCTGAGTGGGGACTTGAACCCTGAGTCCAGTCCAGCACTTTAACCCCTGCACCACAATGCTCCATAGGGTGACTCACATCACCAGCACTATAGCAATGTTTCACCAGTGCCATGCATTTCCTTATGTAGTCAGCAGCATCAATGCCTGTACTCACCTCTAGTCAAAGAAGAGCTAGAGTCAGGCCCACTTGAAATCTTTGTGCGTCTTGCAGGGTAGTCCTATAGGTGTCGACGTAGAATTAAGCCAAATGTGGATTGCTTCCAGGAAAGTATATATATAGGATTGGACGTCTAGGAAAGGTTGCTCATTTGCCTTTAGCATTGTATGCCAACACAATATCAGGAAAGACACACAGCATCACAGAAACCCGTGTTTCTTTGATTATGACCTAGTTACGAGTCTGCACATTATCACTTGGTCCTGTGAAGGGACACTAACACACACAGGAATGGGGCAGCAGGGAGCAGCTTCCACAGCTTACTAACTGCCTCTTCGTGTTCTTGCACCTTAAGAATAATGTGAGCAAAGGTTCCTTATCATGTCTGAGATGTCACCCAAATCAGGGAGGAAATACTGATGGCATATATGGTGGGTGGCCTAGAAAAGGGAGGAAAAAGCAAACAGAGCAACAGACGCATGTGCTTTAAGATCTCCCAGAAAAAGAACATAAGTGAGCCCCATCCCCAACCCAATTCAAATCAAAGCCCTATTGGTCAGTTTTTAGAAGATAGACATAGCTGTGCAGGTTACCTTGATTAACTTATGGCAAAAAGGCTACACATCCATCTTGTGTTTTAGACGCAACAGGAATAAATGCAGACTGACAGGCAGTGGTTCTTCCACATTTCAAATGAGTATTTTTCCAGCCCTATGTGGAGATGCCAGGGATAGGCTTGGGCCTTCCACTGAATTATAGCCCCTTTCTCTGTATCTCTCATAACTCTTCTAGATCTTTCTGGGAAGTTTGTGCTTGGGCCATATAATGTATAAGCCAACTGTTGTATTCAGCTTTGTTTTATTTTAAGCATGGAAGAAATCTTCAGTGAAGTGTATCCTAAACTAATTTATCTTGCTGTTACTGCTTTTGTATATTGCAGCATTTAAAATTTTAATGCCTGCTTCTCCTTTAAATATTTTTAATTGGGCTTCCGGAATTTAAAGGATGCTTTTACTGCTAGTGATAATATAAGTAGTCTAAATATTTTATGAGGTTTATATTTAGAATCAAGTGGACTGTAACCTTGACTCATACTCAGTTGCAAAAGATGATGCGGTAGGATTCATATTCATAATCAGTGGGAGGAGGTAGGTGCTAGCTTATGGAATATTGACTTCTTCAGTTAATATAAGGCAGTGTTTTTTCAGAAAAATAGATGCTGGTACTCACCATGAAATTGTTACAATAAGTGCCATACTTTTTAACAACAACAAGGTGTTGGTACTCCGTACCCTTGAATTCCCCTGAAAAAAAGCACTGATATAAGGAATAGTAATTATTGGATCACTGTCAAAATGAGAAATAGTAACAGGTGGCATTCCACAGGAGCCCCTTCAGTTTAGTGCTGTCAACATATCATTACTGACTCCAATGGAGAAATGGAGAGTATGGAAAGTTAGGACACAAACCAGCCAAAGTTAGCACTTTATACATTTCAGTGGAAAAGTGAGCCCTCATGGCCAGCTCTCTTCCATTGGAATCAATGAGAATGACCACTTGCTGAATCGTTCTCCAAGTTTGCAGTGCTAGAGAACTAGAGAGAACTGCAAATGCTACAGAGCACAAGATAACAATATTTTATGGTAAAAAATTCTATAGTTTAACTTTCTCTCACTACCCAGCTTCATTGGATAACCCCAAGTTCTAGCACTATGTGACAGGGAGAAAAACATACCTTTGTCCACATTCTTCAGCACCATGAATAATTTGTACACCTTTATCATATGTCCCCTTAATTAAATAAGAAATTCCCAACGTTGTAACCGTTCATCAAAAGTGAACTGCTCCAGCCTCCTGATAGCATTGATTGCTGTCCTCCTTCACTTTTTCTAGTTCTACAATATTATTTTTAGGATGAGGTGACCAGAACAGTACATGGTATTTGAGGTGTGATCATACCATAGATTTGTATAAAGGCATTACAATACAGGCAGTTTTATTTTAATCCTTTTTTAAAATGATCCCTAATATGGAATTAACCATTTTCACAGAAGCTGTGTGCTTGGTGATCATTTTCACTGAGCTATCCACCACAACTCCAAGATCCCTTTCCTAGTCACTCACTGCCAGTTCAGACCCCATCAGTGTATTTTTTTTTTTCTAGTGTGCATCAGTTTATACTTCTATTAATGTTTGTTTGCTATGTTATTGTCCATTTACTCTGTTTGGATAAAACCTTTTGGTGCTCTTTCCAATCCATTTTTGTTTTTACCCCCTGAATAATTCGGTGTTGTCAGTAAACTCATCCACCTCACTGCTCACCCCTAACTAAAAGTCATTAATGAACAAGTTAAACCCCAATATAGACCCTTGGGGAATCCAACTTATTATACCTTACCTTGTGAGAACTATCCATTTATTCCTTCTGTATGCTTCCTGTTCTTTAATCCATTTCCAGTCTGTAAGAGGACCTGTTCTCTTATCCCCATGGCTAAGTTTACTCATAAGTCTTTGGTGAGGGCTTTGCCAAAAGTGTATGGCCAACTTATCCTTAAACTCTCAAGATTCAGCTCCCTAGCTTGTGAGCCCAGTGTGTGCAAAGAGGGTATATCCATGCATTGCATCTATTGTATACAGTTCAAGTGCCACTTTGGTTATGATGCTTGGTTTGCCCGATGCCTAGTTATGACACTTGGAAATAAATAAAATGTTATTTAAGACAAGTAACAATAAAATTTTGACAGAAACTATTTATGTTGAATATTTTGAAATGTTGGCTACAGTTGATTTTCAAGAGCAGTAACTATGAAAATAGAGGCACAGTAACAAGAAAAAGAAGCAGCAAATCAGGAGAGGGGGAGAGGGGAAGAGCTGGAGGGCAGACAAACACAACACATGAAATCAATGAGATAAAACTAAATAGCTGAAAGAGATCGTGGAAGTTACTAAGGCATGAATAAAGTTGACCCAAAATGCCTTCATTCAGTGCAGTGATAGGAAAACTTGACTATGGAATTGATACTCCACACAGTTATAAGGGCCAAACTAGATGTGATATTAAATGTGGCTTTGCATTTAATATGCAGGGTTTTTTTATTATAAAAAAAGCAAATCACATCTGCTGGGGACAAAGGTAATCATTAATGAGTTTGCATCAGGCATGATATTTACATGGTTGCTAATGCAGTGTTTCCCCCCCATACAAATACCCAATCCAGAGGAGATGTTTTCCTCAGGCCCACATCACTGGCGGAAAGGCAGGAACAACAAAGTGTGACAGCCAAAGACAGCTGACAAAGAATAGAATTGAGGGGTTTAGATAGGGGTACAGTGATCCACGCCTTCAGTATTCTTATCGGCTGAGTCAGGGGAAAGATACTGGGCTTTGGCTATCAAAGAAAATAGGTGTTGCTTAAAGTTGGCTCCCAAATAAAAAGTGCTTTTCCCTCCACACATTATTATGCTACCTCAACAGACTCCCATATGAACACACAAGGCAGCAGTGAAAATAATGCATGCTGTGTTGCTTGAAGTTTCCAAACTTTAATATAGTGGTTTGGGTTTTCTTGATTTGTTCCTTCTATACTGTATTATAGGAGAAACACAGTGTCCCACCCCACTTCCTGAGAATAAAGTGTGGCTCAGATTTTAGGGTATTTACATAGTACAGTTGTGTGTTTTTACTTTGGGTATATTAATATGGTTTAATTGTCAGCCTTCTCTTAAAAGACAATTACTGTATCTAGTTACTTTCAGCTTTTTGTCTAAGGAGGCGATTGGTAGAGGGCAGTAACAAAGAGGTGCAGAAAGAGGAATTATTATTATTATTGTTTCATTTTATATCCTGCTTCCTCCTAAAGGAGCCCAGGGTGGTATAGGTGGTATAGGACTGCTGTGGAAAGTGGAGGTTTCTATTGTTCTGTGTAGAAGTGCACAAAGAAGTAAGAAACAACAGCACAAATGTTTAAATTCTGATAATACTCTGATACAGAAGTAGAGTGTGGGGTGAAAGGTAGGACATTGTGATATTCTGCTTAGATTAAACTGATTTGTTGTGGATGTTCAATATAGCATGAAGGTTTATTGAACGCACTCCAGCAGCTTACCTATGGTTTGTTTACTGCCAGCATAATGGGAAGTCATGTAGTGTTTGCTTACGAACCTTGACTATTCTAAATATGACTTAGCATTGCATGTGAATCCAGCATTCTTCCTTAAACATAAACTACTCCACCTCAAACTCTCACCAAAGTACAAAGGCACAAGGAAAGAGCAGCTGGGAAACAAATCAAAGTTTGGAGAAACAATCCATGAATGTCTTGAGGGAACAACTAATGGTTAACTTGTCTTAGTGTTTTGTGCGAACCAGGCCTTTTTATTTTGCACTTGGAGAATCTAATCTTACAAAACAAGACATCACAATGGGGAATCACTGAGGTTGTTATAGCCACCAACATCACTATGAATAGTCTTTTATCCTGTGAAGGAGAGACTGAGCAACTGTTGTACTGACATGAGGTGGATATAGTGGCATGAGAAAGGGAAAGAAGGTCTGAAATTGTGGTACAAGGGGATGAAATATTTCCTTTCTTCCTACCCCCCAAATATTGACCTTGCTCAGGAAATTTGATTACCCTTCTGCAAGCATGATAATAAATCTGTTAAAACAAAAACAAACTCACAAAATTCCTTCCAGTAGCACCTTAGAGACCAACTAAGTTTGTTCTTGGTATGAGCTTTCGTGTGAATGCACACTTCTTCAGATACAGTGTGCATGCACACAAAAGCTCATACCAAGAACAAACTTAGTTGGTCTCTAAGGTGCTACTGGAAGGATTTTTTTGTTTTGTTTTTGTTTTGACTATGGCAGACCAACACGGCTACCTACCTGTAAATAAATATGTTGTACATCATGTGAAACATACTTTTAATTTTACTGTTCTACTTTAAGTTGTTGTAATTCAGTCTCTGAAGATGGTGATACTATTCTATACTTGCATGATGCCATTCAGGAGGAATGCAGGCAGTGTTAAGGTGTTGCAATAAAACCCTTTTGCAGGGGAACATTTCTTTGGTGGTGGTGGTGAATTAGTTTCAAGGGTACCACAGCATTTTCTGAGCCTGCCTTTATTCAGACTATCCTGGCTACAATTCTGAATCCTAACTAGGAAAATAATGATTGTTCATTGACACTGTCACAAAAAAGGATACTTTCGCCACTCCCAATTTATCCTATGTAAGTGAAGTGCACAATGGGAAGACAGATATTGCATAAAATAAAACAGGAGTGAGAAAACTGTGGCCTTCCATAAGAATATAAGAAGAGCCTGCTGGATCTGACTATTGCCCCATCTAGTCCAGCATCCCGTTCCCATAATGGCTGACCAGATGCCTATGGGAAACCTACAAGCAGGACCTAAGCATAGCAGCACTCTTCCCTCCTGTGGTTCCAGCAATTGGTATTCAGAAGCATGCAGCCTCTGACAGTGAAGGTAGGGCTTGTAGCCAGTGACAACCACATCCTCCACGATTTGTCTAATTCTCTTTTAAAGCCATTCAAGTTGATGGCCATCACAATCCAGATGTTGTTGGCCTCTAACTTCCATCACCCCGACCTTTGGCTATGCTAGCTCTCCATTTCTCGGCTTAAAGCATTTGTGGCTATCCAAAAGAATTACAGTAACTAGGTTTGCATCAGTTTTTTTAAAAAATAGTTGCCATAGATTATCATGTCTTATTTTCAGTTCCATACAGGGGGAAAAAAATTCTCATTCTAGGAAAGAACTGAAGCATCATAAGTACACTTTCATTGAACTTATGTTTCTTTGTGTTATTATACTTTAGATTCAACCACTTAGTGGGAAAATGTATTTACCCAAGAAATCATCTTCTGCTGAAACATAGAAGATCAATAGAAATAGTTCTAAAAATTATATTTTGGTCTAGTGCTAAAGCAGCATTATATTTTAAATTGCAAAGGTTTGTATACTCTAGTGTGCTAGAAAGTCTGACAAGTGATGTAATAACTACTATGTTCAACTGTGAAAATCACACTGGGTAGTGATGTACAGAATCAGGCTGTAGCTGCATTTTAAAACAGATAAGATCTATGTAAGTCATCAATCCCCTTTTTTAATCAGCAAAATATTTTCTTCACATAACCGGCAGAGATTCTTTTTTTTTTTTTTAAGTCACTGGCAATGGAATCCTATGCATGTCTAATTTCCCATTGGGTTCAGTGGGGCTTCCTGACAAGGTCAGGATTCCAGCCTAAATACTAATTTCCTGGATTATTTTACCATATGTTGGTGTTTGGGTAAACTATTTCCCTGCACAAAAACTAAGGGGAAAAGTAATCTCAGAAAAGTCCCTTCATGTGTTAAACACAATGTCTCTCCCCAATTAAAGGGGCAGTAGGCCCATGCAGCAGTACCTGTGCTTTAGGGTTGGATTGCTCCCTGTCTGAGAAGCGAAAGCCTATATATGTAAAGTTCCAAAAATGTAGACATGAAGTGGGGAACTGAATGTGGTCTGTGGGCCAGAACCTTATGTTTCCTATCCCCTGTGGCTTGACAGGTGGCTGTGTTTGCCCAACTATCCATCGTAATGATGTCCCATGATAACCTATTTATGTCTGCATCAGTGATCAGCTGGTTATTGTGGCACACTGTGCAAGTCCCTTTGGCCCAGAAGCATCTTCACCTGCTCCACACATTACATTATATATGATACCATGTATAGGGCAGGTGGGCACAGTTTGGCCAAGGCAGATTCATGGGCCAACTGGGGTGGGCTAATTAGACCCATTGGTCAGAATTTTCCATTTAATGTGTGGATATCAGGGATAAAGCCAAGGAGCTGCTTAACCTTGGGGTTGTGAGCAACACAGACCTGCTGCCCTGTTAATCACATGGGCCTTTTCACAAAAGGGTCATAGTGTCTTACACTAAGGAATGGCTGTCTGAGCGAGTCCTTTGTGCACACAGCTTCTAAAAATTAGTGGCTTCAATCTGCTTCATAGCACAAAGACAGATTTATATATTTCTTGCATTGGGATTGCCTACATTTTTAGAGAATTGTCAGTGACAGTTGTATTTCTGATGTTTGGAACAAGTTCTTGTAAATATTTGTAAAGCAGACAGTTTGCTTTGTAGGGGTCTGATGCTTCAGTGTGGTCAAAATGTAGATATTAAAACCACTTGTTCTGAAATTTTGAAACTGAATCAGGGATTATAAACTCACTGTGTATGGATGTAACAAACTCCTTTCTAATCTGCTTTAACATAATGAAGTGTGTGTTATTGAGTTACTGCTGAACCCTTGGGAAGACTGTTGGCTTCACCACAAACTCCCATTATATTGCAATGCCACCATTCAGCCCAGTTTAAGAATCTTATCAGATGTACAGTTAGTTGTGATCTTATTGGATAATGAAACAAATGGAACAAGAGTCTATTGCTGTACATTCAATGCTTAACTTTTATCCGATAACCTACATAACTTTGTGCTAAAAATATATTGGTCCAAATAGAGAGAATTCTGTGCTTATGACTTGTTGAAATCAATAGGACAAGTTCGTTGTGACAAATTTAGGTCCCATTAATAATTGGATCATAATTTCTTTGGATTTGTGTGAAAATAAATTAGTTCTACCTTTCTGATTCATCTATCTTACATGGCTGTTGTGAGCATAAATGATAATAGCAGTTGCAGAGCAATTCCTGTTAGGAATTACCGCGGTGCATTGTACATGCCTTTGAAGACTTCTCAGAAGTTTCAGTTGATGCAAAACAGTTGTTAGAGTGCAGACTTGAAACTGGGTATTTGGAACAGATCTTGCCAGTCTTAAATAACAGGCTCCTAGGCTACTTCAAGGCACCATTCAGAGTTCTGGTTCTTACATTTAAAGGCTACATGGACTGTCTTGTGCCAGGACACTGAAATCTTTTCATGAGACTCTCCTTTGAGTGCATCTGCCATGAGAGATGAAGCAGATAGTGACCTAGAACCAGGACCTTTTTAAGTTTTAGAGATCTCTCCCCAGATAGACTTTCCTCGTGTCAAGTTTGATGTCATTTCAGAGTCAGGTGTAACATTTTTCTTTGCTCAGGCATTTTCCATATTGTAGTTTTCTATTGCATTTCAACCAAGCTGTCACTAACCTATTTCAAAAGCTGTTTTATAGTCTGCGGTTTTAATGTTGTTTTATGGTATTTTTAAATCTTTCGTTATCTGCTCTAAGGTTCCCTAGCTGAAGAACAAGGGAAAAAATAAATTAGAAGAATAAAAGAAAGTTAATTGTGACACAAACTAGATAAGTTCTATCTGAGCCACAATCCAGATACCTTCCATAGTTAGGAGTAGTATGCATGATAAATTATTGTGTATTAACTCATTGCAATGCCAGAAAAATACAAAAAAAGAGTCTGTAGGTCCACATAGGGACACAGTGTGAAGATAGTTTAAATCAGCTGCCACAGGAAAAGTGGCCTGCATGCAGTGCCTTTACTCAGTATACATTTCATATACAGTGCATTCCTGTGCTACTGTAGACTTATTTTGCCATTCAGTTATGAGGCAGGAGAGCAGGGTCATTTCACTAAATGCACCCCTACCATTATGACTCAGACAGGACCCTCCCCAATGCTATCTAGACACTGGGGACAATGTGTTGTTTCCAACACTGTCCATAAAGGTTAGGAGTACAGTGATTTTACTGAGGACTTTTCTTCCAAGCAGGTGTGAAAAGGTCCGTTTCATTCAATGGGATACTAGAGAATTGGCTCTTAAACAAAGGTATAGTGATCTAATCATTTATCCGTGAACTGGCTATCACCAATTCACCATATGTCCCTGCTACCATGATATCATTCAATAAGCTTTTTTTTTTTTTTTTTTTTGAGTGGGGGAGTTGGGGGATCTATATCTGTTTATGTAAGACCATCACATGTCAAAGGTAATGGCTTGTTTCTTTCTATTTACAACTTGTATTCATGTATTAACAGTGTGGTATTGATATAATGTATTAGGTAAGTTTCTCCACTCTAGTTGTAATAAAAATTGACCACATTGAATGTATCATTACGCAATTATCCACACTTCCATTACAGTTTCACATACAGTATAGAATTAAGTTAAATCTTATGCATGACTCGCTTTCATACCTTTTAGAGATGCTTGCCCAGGGCCCTCCAAATCCCAAAGTGATTACAGACTAAGCACCCAGGGTTTGAGGTCACAAGAGACACCCTACTTGCTTTTGGTTATGCTGCAGACTTCCTCCCAAACATTTGTATAGTGTTGGGAAGTGGTTGGTGCAGGGTGCCTCATGTGATGTTAATCATACATAACTTGAGCATCCAAATAGGACTTGTTTGAACCAAAGAAAGCTTTCGTTGAATTCTTTCATAAGCCTTCAATTACTTACATCTCTCCATTTAACAGTACAGTACTGTTCTGTTCTGGTGTGTTGAGTGTTTTGGTTTGGGGGAAGGGTTGCATAAAACATTCAACCAACCGCCGTTCTATTTCTAAAGTAAAATAAATATTATACACATGTGTGACAGAATTTGCTCTTGAATTTGAGAGCAGCTCTACCCTTGCCTAAGCTCTTGCTACATTTCATTAGCTTGAAGAGCCTTTAGAACTCTTGCATTAAGAAATTCTAAATTAGCTGGGGGATTTTAATTCACCACACTCATTAAATTGGCTTTGAAAATCTCAGCCCAAGATTATTTGGTGTATTGTGTTTAACCTGATTTTGTGCCATCAATTATATAACATAATGCCCTATTTCTTTTGCCAAGAAGTCCTGTTTTAAAATTAATACAACTGTGGGATTGGAGCATGTAAACTAAGTTCCCAAAGTTATATATAAAAAAAACTTTTGTCCACACAAAGCACAAAATCCTGCAGTCTAATTTGTTGCAAATTATTGTTCTTACCTAGGCTCACCAAATACATTTTTCCATGTGAGGCAAAGAAGCCAGTGGTGTCCCTTCCTAAGTCAACCTAGGAATAGACCCCCCCCCCCCCCACACACACACTTAAAAAATATAATAAAATAAAATTATAAAGCATGTCCAAGGTGGTCTGAGGGCTTCCCTGACTTTCTTTTAAAAACCATTTAGAAAGTGGCCTTCTTGCACTCATTGAACACATTTCACTAAAAAGCTACTGGAAGATGTAGTATGGTATGAGAGAGTACCCCTTCCTGGGTAGTTAACAAGAGAAAAAGATGACTGCCCCCAATGTGCATATGGGGGCAGCCATCTTTTTATCTCTCTCTCTCTCTCTCTCTCTCTCTCTCTCTCTCTCTCTCTCTGTGTGTGTGTGTGTGTGTGTGTTTGTGTGTAATCATAGAATCATGGGAATTAGAAGGGACCCTGAGGGCCATCTAGCTCAGCCCCTAGTGCAGGAATCTCAACTGAGTAGGATCATTGAGCTATCTAGTGCAACATTGTTACTGCTGACTGGCTGTAGATCTCCAAGAGTTCAAACAAGAGACTTTTCCATCTCTACCTGGGACCTTTTGCATGGAAAGCATGTGCTCTGCTACTGAGCTACAGCCCTTCCCACCACCAGGATTCAACTGCGGGGCCTATAAGAATGGATTCAGTTCCCCTGTGCTCCTATTTTCTTGCAAAATAGCTGACTAATAAGATTTTATATTATAAATAGCCTCCACACACTGTTGAACTGTGCTCTTGAATACCTGTTTTAAGATTAGCCATCGGGGCTCTTCTTTGCATTCCACTGTTAGAGGAGACTCATTTGGTGGTGAAACAAGATGGATTCTTCTCTGTGGGATGCCCTCCCCTTGCACATCATCTGACATGGTTGTCATTTTGGTGCCAAGTGGAGTAATTCCTGTTTATAGGTTTTTAATGAGTGTCCATTTTAGCCTTCTCATCTGTTTAGCTGACTTGAACTTTGCTTGCTTGTGTTTTTTATGTTGTATCCTGCCCTGATACTTGTACCAATGAATAATAGGGTATAAATCTTTAAAATAAATATAAATTGTAGCCTGGACAAGTTTCTCTGAAACAATAGAATTGTTTTGAATCAGAAGTATCATTTGTTTTGGTGTTTTCATGTTTCATTCATCATTCAAATGCACTTTAGGATTATTGGTCCATTAATAGCTCTAGCTAACTAACTGTTGAAATTTAAGTGTGTTCATAGGTGCCAGCTCCCTGGGGCCCTGTGTGCCCAGGCACCAACACAATTTCCCAGGGGCCAGGCACGCAAAAGATTTGGTGTCGGGGCAATGCATGCTGCATGGCACCCACAACCCTGGGCACCCATGGTCACAAGCTGGCGCTCCTGAGTGTGTTAATTTGCAAATAGCCCTCTGATGATTTTACTATGAGTTTTTCCATTCTACTTTAGTCATACCAAGTTTGATTGAGCTCCTCACTATTGTAAACCCTTTATAACTAAAGCTACAGTTCTATCACACTTCCCTGAGAGAAAAGATGCATAGGGTTGTGCTGTAAGTTAAGGAAGGGGAATCCCATTAACTACTATAGGAAAGTGGTGAAGAGAAAAATGGTCAATATTATAAGCACCCGATATCTGCATTACACAGCATTTTGCAGTTTTTCCTTTAGTACATAAAATACAATACATACAGATAACACCTTAAATCTGACTAAGAGAACTGTCCTGAAAAGCTTTTTTTAAAAAGTCTGAATGCAATTGCATTTTCTGTTACAAATAACACCTTTTTGTGTTTACTGGAGTCTTGGTTTCTCTTTGCATTTTACATAGACATCCTTTTTATATGAGTTACTATCTAGTTTCAGTTATTTGTGTTTCTTTCTCTCTGCAGACTGGCAGATCGCTACACTTTCTATGCTGTTGGGTGGTGCCGCCATAATTCTTATAGCTTTCTTGGTTGGATTAATTTCTATCTGTGTGGGATCCCGGAGGCGGTTCTACAGACCAGTTGCTGTCATGCTGTTTGCAGCAGGTAAATCAAACAGATTGGTTCTCTGAAGTATGCTAGAATTTCCTAGCTGTAGTTTTGTACATTTGTGCAGAAAAGAGTGGCTCATTGTGGACTGTAAGCCAATAATCAGATCATTGCCCAAGGTTATTTCAGAAGTTCTTGATTATACAGCATGATCAACCTTTGCTTACATTACAAGGAATCTCTAGCACCCATGGCCAAGTCATTCACTGCTCAGCATTCATGTGCAGTAATTGATTCCTTAACTCAACCCAGGGGCGTAGCAAGGTAAATTGGTACCCGGGGGCAAAAAAAAATTTGTCAGCCCCCCCAGAGGTGTGGGAAGGTCAGGTGGTACCCGGTGCGGAAAATTTCTTGTCAACCCCCCCATTGATCCCCCCCCGCAAAAATGGTTTTACGTTATTTCATATTTTCTTACAAAGGAATAATAACAAGTAATAATAATAATAACAAGTAATAGTAATATAAAACTTTTATTTATATCCCACCCTCCCCGGCTGAAGTCGGGCTCAGGGGGGCTAACATCAAATACATAACATTGGTATAAAATCAAACAATAATTAAATTACCTCCTAAAAAAATCTCAAAATCAAATTAAAGTCTAATTAGATGGCTTTCCACAGGGTTAGGGTTGGGAACAGTAAGTGCTCCACTGAACTGAAATTTCAGCCTTCACGACATAGGAAAACAGCCAAGTAAACAGCTATTTTGGTGGAGCAGGATCAATATATTAACTGATATGCATGAAATTTCATATATAGCTATATAATCCCTAGTATAGTAAGATAAGACCTTCGGAGCAGGCATTTTCAAAAAAGAAAAAATATATAAAAAAATTCAATTCCCCCCCCCCAAAAAAAATTGTTCCTTGATAATTTGTCACACCCTCCATTATGGAACCTGGGGCGGCCCGCCCCCCGCCCCCTTGCTACGCCCCTGACTCAACCGGTCTTGCATTCTGAAGCATTAGCATGCTATATTTTAAAACTATCCCTTATTTCTCATTTGAAAACTCAAGAATATCAAGTGATCTGGGGGTTCTTTACATAGACTGGGCTTTTTCAAATTGTTCTATTCCCTGATATGTGAAAATAGTCAGAGATTGACGTGATTTAAAGGGTTATTATCAGAGTGTCAGTTCATTCTTATCAAATTCTTCCATTCAGTTGGGTACATACCTGTGTGGTGAAAATCTGTCACAAACCAAGTTGAACATGTGGAGATTTGTAATCATAGCTGCACTTTTTTACGGTACTTAATGAATATGGAGACAACTGCTCATTCCCCATGTTTGCACTGCAATTCATTGTAGGTTCTCTCCACTGAATAATAATAATAGTAGTAGTAGTAGTAGTAGTAGTAGTAGTAGTAGTACCGTGTGCATCTGGCTGGGTTTCCCCAGCCACTCTGGGCCTTTCCCCCTTATTATTATTACCTGTATTTTAAAATATATATATTTTTATTGTTTTAATGCTATTAGTGTTTAACTGCTTTTTAAATTACTATCTTTTCTGTTTTTACTTTTTCTGTTTTATCTGTAAGCCACCTTGAGTCCCGGTTGTGGGAAAAGGTGGGATATTAATAACAATAATCTACAGTATGAAGAATCCATGAACAAGATTGTATGGAGCTGTCACCTATTCACAACACACAGTCCAGCTACTTGAGCAAATGAACTCTACATGCTGTTATATGACAGAGGAGCATTACTCTTACAAGAAGTCTATTGGTATTTAACCTAGTAGTGCTGCAGTTTTGAAATATTATATAGGGTAATCATCACTGTCCACATTCCAGGCCTTTGTAAGGACAGAGCCATTAACAGTGCAAATTATGTATGTTTAAGTGATAATAAATCCCACTATTTTTAATGAAAAAGTTGCAGCCTATATGCAGCAACTTTTGATGGTGCTGATGGTTGTCTGTCTTTCTTTCTTTCTTTCTTTCTTTCTTTCTTTCTTTCTTTCTTTCTTTCTTTCTTTCTTTCCTTCTACTTAATGCAATTCTTTTCAAATATTTGATTGTAAAAGTCCCTTAAGCACTAGCTCTCAAAACCATCTGTATGAAAATAAATAGGATTAAACTGAAAGGTGTTTATATGCTTCACAGGAAGAATCAATTTTATTGTGTCAGATTTACTTTTTGTAACAGCCATCACATTGTAAAGCCTTTATTTTATTTTGCAAAGCTTCAAAGGAAAGAATTTGTGCTCGGAAATACTTTTAAGAAAGACCCACATAAACAAATCAGCCCAAAGGATAATGCAGTGCATACTATCTGCATTGAAATCACCTATTGGTATGCACTTCAGTGTCCTTTGGGTTAGCCAGTAACAGTTTTTTCTTCCTGAAGTTTTCCAGGCACAGCATCCCTCCATTCTGTCAATCATATCTGTGCTGGAACTGAAACAGTAAGCCTGTATGATATCCCATAATGGAGAGAATGACAAGGCCATCTTCTCTGCTAGATGGATTTTTAAAATCCATTTACAAGGAGGTGGAAAGATAGGTCCTTAGTATTTCAAGAATTGAAAAAGTGATAAGGGGAAGTATCCTACTGCCCCCTGCTGTTTCCATTATTTTAGTTAAACCACTGTAGTTTTTAGCAGAGGGCACGTGAGTTTAGGCTACCAGAATTCTATATCTCAATTAGTCATCAAATTTGCAAAATAGATTCATGAAATATATTGTTTCTATCTAGCATAATTGACGCAGTGCTGGCAACAGAATGGTTTACTAAAAATGAGTTTTAAATTGCTTATTTTAAAAAAAAATGTTTCTAGGCTTCCTTTTTCTATTATTGTTTTTCTAGCCACTTCTAGTTGTTGCCTTCTGTGTAATTCCACAACAATATGGAATCCACTAGAACTCAGCCTAGATGAACAAATTATATTCAATATAAAAAGCATGGGCTAGATTCAAATGATTAGCTGTGCTTGCAATAGCCAGCACAAGGAGTCCCACTAATGCACCAGGGCTTCCCCCTCTCAACCCCAAACTCCCTGCTCCCCATCAGCTCTGGGGGGTTGGGAGAATCCCTGGGGCAGCAAAAGGCAGGGGAAAATAATGTTCTGTTTGGCAAGAAGAAATGTTTGTGCTCCTATTCTTGCAATGCCAACTTCTCTTTGCCCCCAGCATGCACTACAGCACATTTGAGAACACAAGATTCCTATACAATCAAAATATCGTTTTAAACATGCTATAAAATTTAAACCACTCAAATAAAACAGCAAAAGAACATACACATAAATTAACAATTTGGTGGAGTGAAGATGTTCCAAATGAAAGACAACTGATAAAGGACATTTCTCCAATACAGAGTCCTACAGAGTCCTGCTTTAGTTGCCCAAGTATGGATCATATAGCAGGGACAAATCATTAGAAGATCTTGATGTTTGTTTGGGAATTATGGGGCAAGGCACTCAAAATTTGTTTAAAATGACATGAGAGAAGGCACTTGCTGGGATAGCCGCTGCTCAGACCGTTTAAACCAGTGGCTTAAGTTGAGTCCAGAAACTAATTGGTGATTCACAAAGATGTGTTAAATGAGGTGTAAAACAATCACACCAGCCTGCACCTAACAATAGCCAGACATTCTATACCAATTGAGCCAAGTTCTGATTATTGATTGATTGATTGATTGATTACATATTAAGTAGTATATCAATTATGATGATACTGTATATGATTATATATTATATGTAGCATACAAAAAAGCAGCAACTGACAACTTAAAGAAAATGTTTAAAAAATGTTACATTATTAAAAAGTTACTAATATATATATACAGTATCAATTAAGTTTGCTTTACACACACACACACACACACACACAGAGAGAGCCTCCAGGTTCTCACCCAGGGTGCAACAAACTCTCAGCTCACAGTTATCTTGACTGTTTCGATCAGCAGAATTGGCACTACTACAGGTGCTACTTAATACCCATTCCGTATTTGCAAGAACTCTGCAGTTGTTCAGCAACCACCCACTCAAGTATCAAGTATTGTACACCAGCCTATAATTGGCAAGAGCGGCAGGATCCAAAGACAGGGACTATACCACTGTTCATTTAAGTCAACAGGGGTCCAAATCCAGACCAAGGCTGCTAACCTTTCATGGCTATCTGTTACAAGCCAAGAAGAAAAAGGATAAAGCGGGCATGGATTCTGTGGAACGGATGTTGTAAGGAGGGGGGAGAGGCAATTTGCTCCAATGTTTAAAGGAGAAAGAGGGTGGCTCCTTCTTTGCAAAACAAAAATAAAAACAAAAACAAAAAACAAAAAACTGAAATGTTCATACAGGAGCACAAGGGTTGTCTTAAACCCTGCACAAATCCATTCTCTCTTTGAACTCTCCAATGCCAGGGGTTAAAGGGGAGCTAGGGAGACTTGCAAAGCTATCCAATGGATTTTGACAGGTGGGCAGCCCTGCCTATCTATTGAATTTGGCCTGCGAGGCCAATCCTGATAAGGATCTGGCCTGTGGAGCCAAAAAGATCCCCCACCCCTCAGCGGCAGAGAAAGCTGCTCGGTCGCCCTGGGGCAGCGTACCCAGGAGCGGGGTGAGCCGCCCATAGGGGCAGAGCGCACTGCGGGGCCTCCGGAGTCTGCCGGCCTCCTCCTACTCAGCTGCCCTACAGCTGGGGGGGGGAGGGAGGCAGCAGGCAGACCGTTTGGGCAGCGTGGAGCCTGCATGCGCCCAAGCCACCATGTCTCTCCCAGGAGAAATGCGTGGCTCGGGCACGCTGCAGGCTCCGTAGTGAGTGCTGCCCAGCATTTTGTCACCCCCCTCAGTTGTGACACCCGGGTCGGACCTCACCCCTTCCTCCACCCCTGCCACCTCTGCATTACAGGGTTAAGAGGGCTTCCTGGTATAATCTAATGCACACTTATTATTAGCTACCTAGTTGGACTTGGTACCCTTTCCATAGGATCTAATTCATAATGTCAGCTGACATTTGTCATCCACATCCAGAGCCAATGCTCTACTTATGGCATCTCATTGCTACTTGTGCAGGTACATAGACGTTGTTTAACTTTTGTCTGATAAAATTTTGACTGCACAACTTTGCTTTGGTAATAATCAGTGACATCAAGGCTATTTCTTATGGAGTACTTGCTGTTCAAAACAAATATTTGAATGTTACAAATTATTAGGAAGCTTTATTGCACTGTGTGGAAGGTAAGAATTTGGCTGTGCCAGGAATGTAAGATATTAATTGGAGGTTATATGTATTTTTAATGTGCAATTTCAAATGAATTCTGTTGTAATTAGCTGATAAATGATATTATTTATTACATTGAGTCATATAATTATAAATGAGCTTTCCTAAATTATCTATCTTCATCATCCCCTACTTTATTTTTCCCACTCTTTTATGATCTATTTATAGAAGCCATTAGCTTAGTCACCTGTGTTCTTCTGTTATTTCAAAGAAAGTCTGATCTGCAGAAAAGGCAAAAGGATAATTGATATGGCTTATTCTTCAGAACCCTGAAATATCAGGCCATTGCCCTGTTCCAGAAATATGTGTCTATATACATAGGATTATATTTAGATTGCCATATTCTCTGTGGGCTAAATATAGTATGTTACAGTAGTCTAACCTGAAGGTTACCAGAGCATGGACTCAATAAATTTTAGATTAAATATATTTTACATGGACTGCACATTCCACCAGGAATGCTGTGCAAGGTTTATTGAAACAAATGCTGTTTTATGTGAATTGAAATGACTGCCACTGTGCTTTTGTGCTAGTTCTGTCATTTCAACAGGACTTGTTTCAGAGAATTTCAAATAGCATTATGACCATAAATTGGAAGCTAAATTCAGGTTTAGAAACATCACCAGCTACAGCGCTTACTGGATCATATCAGTTCACCTGGAAGATGAAGGAAACCATCTCTCCTCATACAAATAACACTTAAAGGAAGATTTGTGAGCCATAAGTGGTTCTTTTATTTTTCTAGTACTTTTTAATTGCTGTCAGCATACTATTTCTATGGCTATTTGTTTCATCTTCTTCCTCTTGTTATATTGTTTATTGTTGTCTAACAACAGTTTATAAAACTAAGTTAAAGTTGTAGCTTACGTAGTTAGCCCCCTTGAGCTTGTTGAGGAAAGACAGGGTATAAACATTCTTAATAAAGTAAACAAATGACTAAAGAATCCCACCTTGTCAAGGTTGGGAGCCAGTGAAGTGCACAAACACAGAGTGCCTTCCATCTGCTGGTGGCCCAGCTACACCCCTGTCTGGACAGGGATAGCCTAACTTCTGTTGTCTATCCTCCAGGAACGTCTAGCTTAGATTACTGCAATGCATTATATGTGGTGCTGCCTCTGAAGATGGTTCAGAAACTTCAGCTGGTGCAGAATTCAGTGACCAGGTTGCTCACCATGGCAAGGCGGTTTGAGCACATAACACCAACCTTGGTCTGACTGCACCGGCTGCCAATTCATTTCTGAGCCAATTCAAAGTACTGCAACCATACAGCTTCCCTAAATAAATCGGGAGTATGCTACTGACAGGGTTCTAACCCCTTCTATTTCTCAGAAGTGGTTGTGTATGTGTGTGTTTTCTTTCTTTCTTTTAGTTTCATGCCAAGATTGTTCTCATATCAAGATTGCACTTTGAAAGTGGTACAGTCCAGGCAGGAAATCAATATTGCATTTCTAAATGCAGGCGACTCTCCACTTAATGTGGGGGTTCCATTCTGGAAGCCTGATCGCATAAGTGAACTCGTGTGAAGTGGAGAGTCCCCTTTAAACACCCTCTCTCTCCTATCCAGACCAACAAGAATTGAAGCTCTGGGCCTGGCTGAAGGCTGGAGGATGAGTGGGAAAGCAGCAGCTACTGCTGCTGTTTTACCGCACACATCAGCTGTTAGGCAGGGAGACTGAGCAGCCTAAACAAAACCCTGCTGCGCCTCCTGTCTCTTCAGGGCTTCATCCACCCTTACTGACATCCTCTTCAGGCTCCAGGTAGGGTCTCCTCATGAGCCACGAGGACTCTCTAACTCTCTCCAGCCATTTCCAGGTTTGAATTGAATTATTGGTATTTATTTATTTCCTGGCACACACATATACATGGTTGCACATGAGCCAAATGCTCGTTAAGTGGGGAGTTGCCTGTATGTAGTATGCTCCTAGTGTACACCAAAAACTCTACCAAAAGATTAGTGATTTAGCATTTTATTTATTCTAAGAAAATGGATGAAGCCTCGTATTTGACTTTCCCCCCCTTTTCTTTTTTCCCCAGTGGTTCTTCAGGTGTGCAGTCTCGTCCTTTATCCAATCAAGTTCATCGAAACAGTCAATTTGAGAATATACCATGAGTTCAACTGGGGCTATGGACTAGCTTGGGGTGCAACTATATTTTCATTTGGGGGTGCCATACTATATTGCCTAAACCCTAAGAACTATGAAGACTACTATTAAAGGGTGCTATTTTAAAATGCAGCACCAGAAGAAGAAATAACACAAGGATTGTTCAGTTTTTTCTAACTCTGTGTTTTTAGAACTTTTGTAGATTGTCCAGCAGTCTGCCCTGTTGATTTATCAGCCTTTACTTTGGGCTACAACTCTTGCAATTAACTTTTTTAACACCCCTTTAAAAGAATGGCAAAAATTACACCTGTTCATCAGTACATTGGCAAATGCTATAAGCTACTGATACATTACCTTTGGTAAGCAAAGATCAGTACCACTCGAGGACGAAGGTGGAAGCAGTCATCATGAGAAACAAGCTGGAATGAAAATATGGCACCTGCGTTTTCTGTAGCCTGCAAGGGAGTAGCTGGCCTAAGTAGAAGCTCCTTTGTATGATACATGATTCAAATTCTCTATTGGTCACTGAGTTACACCACTATGCTGTATTGATGCATTGGGACTTTTGCTGAAACAAACTTCTAAATGATGGGATGCTGAGAAAAGCGAACATAGTTGTAAGTACAAATTAATCAGCTACTTCCTGACAACACAAGTTTGTACATTTGGCAATCCACATTTTCCAGCCAGCTGTGGTATATCAGGAAGTCAAAACTTGGAGCGCATTCTTCTAATTATGTGGTTGGACTTTGTGTCTCGGCTGTAACCAAGTATAAGCAGAGAAGGACACTGAATCTGTTGACTCCCATGAGAGAATAAAAAGAAGAGAATACATGCATGAGATGTGCTAGCCCTGAGCATCTTTTGATTTCCAAACACTGCAGTAAGGTTTCCATAAGGAACAACTATTTTTATAGAAGGCATTTATTGCTATTACTATCAAGAGAGAACATAGGTCAGCTCAACCTATTCTTAACAGCGGGCTGAAACAGTAAACGTTCGAAATGAATCTAGATTTTCAAGAACTGTTTCTGAATATTGAGTAGTCTTCAAAATATTTTAATGAATCCTTTCCCATATGAATTTCTTCTCAAAATGCTTGATTTAAAGCTTGATGTGCCAGATTAGGATGGGGTGAACCAAGTGCTTGCAAAGTTAGAAAACATGGCGTTGGCTTCATTTAGATGATGAAGCTGGATTCAACTACCTGTTCTGTTAGCAGAAACCAGCACAAGGACTCTTGCTAATGCAACAGGACTTTCCCCATTCTCCAGTCCCTCCTCCAAATCCATTATGGAGAGTTGGGAGAACCCCCCAGAACAGCACATGATGGGAGACTGTCCTATCAGGAAAGCAGAAATGTTCACTGATGGAACAATCTCTTTAGCACTACATAGAATTCTACCCATGGTTTATTATAACAGGAATGAGCGTAGGCAACCCTCAGGCTTGTGGGGGACCCCCATGCCCTCTCCTCTTCTGGTTCAGCACCATGAAGTGGTTTAAAATATTTTCATATGGCTTTTTTATTAACTGAGGCTTGTTGTCTTGTTAAAACCCAACAAAATGTAGTTAATCCTAATAATGTTTCGTTCAAAACAAGCAATCTGCAAACTGGATTATTGAAGCTGGTTCATTTCAATAAATCAAAGTGATAATTAACCACATTTTAGGGTTAGACATAACACTAAAGTGCAGTTAATCAAAATATCAGTTAAATATCAGTTAATCTGATATCACAGCTACGCCAGACAAGAGGGCTGTGATATCATGGTTAATGATGTCCAACTGCAGTCATGATGTCCAACTGCAGCCATGATGTCTGTTTAGCAGAGGCACTATGATAATGATACAGTTATGTATATAGAAAGGCCAATGTAATGATACCTTCTTTAATATTGTTTTAAAATGAAAGCTCACCGGTATATAGAAATTAATATGATATTAAGATGGAGTAGAAGAAAAATATCTAATTTCCAAATGGTAGCAATTGGTTCAAAAAACATATACTGATAGGTGGGTCCTAATGGAGGGAAGTTATTACAGAGTTTCATTGGTAAATGAAATCATTAAAATAAATAATGCTTTCTACAACACAACTAAAAGTTCCTGAAGAAGAAGAAAAATATACTAATGTGGCAAATTGCTGTTTCACTTATATTTTATTTTTTAAAGTATTCCAGTGAAAATATGTTTTCTGTAGGAGACTAGCTGTTACAAAAATTATAATTTAACAGTATAGTATCAGTATCAGTATTTTCTCCTCAAAATGTAATGGATTGCCTGACAATTATTTGCATTTATCTCAGCTTGTTTAAATTATTTCTTACTTAAATTTTGCAAAAAATATATAAAGTATTTAAGACCCAAGATTAATATCTGGGGTAGAAAATTTAAATTGATTTACACAACATAACATTTATTTTTGTTTACAATCAGCTTATTGGGTATTTTCAATTCTGAAAATATTTTTATACAGTGTATACAATTCTAAGATACATATTTAGAAACAATTATTTTTGTTAAATGGAAATTAAGATATATCCTAGCATGGATTTTCTTTAAGAGCACAGTCCTCAAAACTATAGAACGATGGTTCTTTAATGTTAAGACCTCAGAAGTAATTTTAATTATAGCAAATCAGAGAGAGATTAAAGGTGTGTTTTATAAATAAAAAAACCATGATAAATATGTTTACCCATGCCATTATTAAAAATGCAATATTGTTTTATAAAAAAATAAACTGTACTCTGATCTGTGTGCAAACATAGGTTTGTGCATGATGAAGAGGGAGTGGTAAGAACCTGCACATTCAGCAGCAAGAGTGCATCTGTGGTGATCCTGTACTTTAGGGCTGGAAAAACCACAGCCTTCCAGATGTTGTTTGACTACAGCTCTCCCCATTCCTGGCCATTGACCATGATGGTTGGAGTTGGGAGTCCAGCAACATCTGAATGGCCACAGGTTTCCCCACCCCTGCTACACTACACATACACTGGCAGAACCGACTTATTAGTGTGGTCAGCTCCCTCTTACCCTTCATCCTGCAACAGATGTTAACTATGGTGGTAGGTAGCTGATGGAGTACAATAAGACAAATGTATGTAGCTATAAATTCATCCAAGAAGGATAGAGGGTATTTAGAGTGAAAAGGAGAATCACTGAATGTGCAGCACGGGTAGCAAAGGATAAAGGGATTTTGGCAACTGAGACTGGAATGTACATTCACAGGTGACTGAAGCTTAAATAAGCCAAAGCATTTTGAATAGGGTTTAGCAAGTATGGTGGCATATTATTATTATATTCTGGACTGGGATGTTAGGCTATTGTTTGGCTCTGCAGAGTTGTAAATATATATGCGATAATATAAAATTTGGAGCTTATGGCATTGGTAAGCCCAGTAGTGGCCACCATTTTCAATGATTGTGCCATTTTTTTCATTCTATAATATAAGATACTTCTATTTCTGTGCACACTCCCATATGCACTAGAACCCAGTGACAATGCTTTGTATGATGAAAAGCATAAGTTCATTCATGTACAGCAGGGATGGGAAACCTGTGGCCTTCTGGATGTTGTGGGACTTCAGGTGTGCTCAGCTTCAGCCAGGGGTCATTGGGGTTGTGGCCCAACAACATTAGAAGTGCTGAGAAAGATTTATGGCTAAGAGTTTGGATACCTGCCACCAGAGAAGATAGTACAAAAGGCAGCTTCATCTTTTTATAAGCAGTTGCCAGTGTGGGGCTTTCATTTTATTTCAAGCTGTAAACAGTGGTAACTTGTAGCTGAAGTGAAGGCCTGACTCTATTCCATAGATTTACCTTCCTTGGACAACTTGTGCCACAGAGACCTGCTGTTTTTGTGATTTGATTTACCACAAATTACACACAGGTTTGTTACTGTGCCCATGGTTTAGATCGGTGGGGAAATAGTTTGGTCTTCTTGACTAGATACTCCAGCTTCCATTGAAAGAAAATGGAAATGACAGTGACTGGAACTGACAAGGTTGATTGGTTAACCTTATGAATCACTATGAGATGTGAACCCAGGATTGTTAGTAGTATTCTTTTATTACTATAGCATTGCATTCAAAGTTAAGAGAAGACCCCCTTGAAATTAATTGACAAAACTATTTTAGGTGTGTCAAATTCTGTGGGTCTACTCTGAGTATGGCTTAATTGGATACAGCTCGGTAATTTTACTGTGTTTTTGTAACATAGCAATCAGAACAACTAACTATAGACAAGTACAATGTTTTTGAGTCTTTACCATAAGAAATCCAGGCATTTTTTTAAAAAGGAATGAAAAAGATTACATCTTGCCCCACCCTGTTGTCCCTGTTACCTCAGTGCAGATTTTAATGCTTCATTTACACCTTCTTTGAAATACTGACAGTTCTACCTTGCATAGGATTTCTGTACTGAATTATAATGCACATCAGAAATACCCTTTTCTGTCTACAAGATTAGACACTTTAGTGTTTGATTGTATGTGTAAAAGATCACATTTTAATGTATGATGATCATTATTGTATTGAATTGTTAGCACTCAGTTGTATTTGGCTTTATGTCACTGACAGGATGAATTCTCACACTACACATATATTGTTTTAACTTGCAGATGCGCGTGCACACACACAAAACTATACATAGCAAAGCTGCAACCAGGGCTAGATATTTGTATTTTTAAAGCTTAAAGTATTCTGTCCGGTGCTGACAACTATCTAGGGCCTCTCTTGGATTTCCTGCACAACTACGTTCAGCTTTTGTAAGTTCAACATGTAAATTTTAAAAACATAAATATAGAGAGAACTATGTGTTTGAAATATAAGTGAGAGATATATAGATAAATATATATATATATATGGATTAGCATGTAAACTGTATATTATTAAACATGCAATGAACTGACTGATAAAGTGAAGTTTAATCTTATGGCTAGCAATGTAATTTATTCAGACTGTATTTTTGTACAGAACAGTGCACACTAACCTATTGCCTCTGTGTCCTCTATAATGCCTAAAACTGTGCCTAGAGATTTCATTTCTGTCTCTTGACAATGAACAATGAAGGGTTCTTCATGCTGTTGATGGTATTAGTTTCTTTAATGTTTTTATAATTTTTTCTAAATGTATGCTATGTTTTATTAAACGATCCATCAAAATGTGGTTTATCTTAGTCATGGGGAAAGCTGTAAATGTACTTTTTTTTTTTAAAGAAAAAGAAGAAATCAAAACTTGGTGGGATGGTTCCCCCCCTCCCTTTCAGTTCGTAGTATTACCATTTCACAACTTTTGAAGCTAACATTAGGTTGTATGTTGAAAAAGTAATCCAAATAAAAAAATCCTGATACATAAATGTAACACACTGTTTGTCTTATGTACATATTTCAAGTATTACCAGCTTCCTTAGATGCACCTGTGGAGTAATAAAATGTGTGAGATGAATGCATAGCAGCAAGCTAAGCACCATATGGTTGGAACTCTCCTCTGCAGTGTTCTGCTTGGCAATGGTCTTGTTCCTTGGCCCTCAGAGATTAAAAATGCATGACCTGGCCAAAGGAACAGAAACTAGGCACTGATTGGTTTCCATTCTTGTGCAACTTGCTGTGTCTCTCATCTTATTTATCTGATTAACTGACCATTAAAGTAGTTGTTCCCCACAGGACAGTGCTAAGAATTGTCAGAAGTAAGTAACACTGAGTTCAACAGGCTTGCTCCAAGGTAGGTGGTAGAGAATGGCAGTCCCAGTCTCTTATACCAAGCTTTCTGAGTTACTGTGGTTTGTTGTGGGAACAACAGGAAAGCAATACCATTCTTTCAGTCTATGTCACAAGACTACATTAAAATGAAACATTAGAAGCCTGGAAATGCTGTTGGAATCTTGTCTGTTTCGAGAGACAATGGAGTGTGTCTCTGGGGGTGAAGTCAAACTACCGTGTTAGCAATGCCAAAATGGCCAAAATGACCACCCTAGCCTTCAAGCCTGGGCAGTGTGTCCTGGGCTGCCCAGACAACAGGACCCCCCCCCTTTGCCTTGCTAATGTGCTCCAATGGAAAGCAAAGCAATACATTTGGCATCATCTTGGCTGCAGGAGTTGCTGGAAGGAGGCATACAAGGCGCAATCCAACTGTCTTAGGCCCTCCACTCTGGATTTGTGTAGGCTTTACTCCTCAGTCTTTTCTTCTGAACATATCTTGCAATACAGTGGAGGTTTAGGATCAGAGTTTTCCTTCTCCTAGATGGGCTACTTTCCTACCTCCTAGATGTGCTTAAATGTTTTCCATGGGATATATTTCCTTAAACAGCAGTTTAAGCTTTCACATTTCAGAAGTCTTTTTGCCATTCAGTATGGTCTAGGCTAGTAGTCTACCTGCTGGTGTGACCCACCTTAGATCAGACTGCAACTTGGTACTCACTCCTGACTTGACCCACTAGTTGAAGACCACCAGGGTATTGCCACCATGTTACTCAGCTGCTGAAAAACATGCACTGGCTGCCCATTAGCGACCAAGCTGACTTCAAGGTGTACAGCTTGGGACCAGGATACCTGAAAGATAATTTCACTTCTTGTATACCCAATTGATCACTGGGCTTTGCAGGTGAAGGGCTCCTACAGAAACTTAAAACTTTCTGGAATATCTGTTTTGTACAATACAGATATTGGGCCATTAGAAAAAAAAAAGCACCAGCATCACAGCTGGTTAAACAGTTTTCTAAATGTACTTTGGCTAGCCTGTTAAAATGTTCCAGAAAACCAAGTGAAAGCAGCTGATAAGCAATCAAGACAGAACATATGTTCTTCCATAGGTAGTAACCTTTCATGAGCAATTTATACAAGTTTATTTTGAAACAGTGAGTAACAACAATGATCATTATAATAAATATCTGCAGCATGATGGCATCAATAAATTCTGTCTTCCCAGCCTCCTTTATACCTTTATGGCAACTTTTCCAATCACTTTTTCCAATTTAACCTCTAATGACATATGTGTTCTCCAAGTCACTGAAATAGTAGCAAGCTGATGGACTTGCATGTTGCATTCTTGAATTTAAGCCAACTGAGCACCACAGAAGTTTGCTGAAATCTTAATTCCAAGTGTTTCCAAGTCAGAATGTTGTGGATCAATAGCTGAAAGCGTCCTGAGTATTAAGAACTGTTATCATAATAAAGGAAGCTGTACGTTGCAAGCAAACATGGAAGTGTGGTTTGACCACACTTTGCAGGATGCTGTACTTTTAAATTAAATGTTTGAAGTATAGTGTGGGCAATATAGTCAGTGATTAAAAACAAAAATCCACAGATTTTATTTGATTTCAGTTCCCAGACAATAGATACTAGGATATAATTAACAAGCCTTACAATTGTCTTTTGAGCAAGTTATTTTTTTTATATATAAAAAATAGTTTTCATAACTTATTGAGAAGCCTGAAAGCAGTTTAGTTAATTAATTTTTCTACAGTCAAGCCAACATGCAGGTCTGCACTAAGCTAACTGGATGTATTGGGATTCAAACAGCTGACATGTGAGAAAAGCACAGTTGCTTCTCATAGCCACAATACTCTTGGTAGATGAAGAAAAAATACAAAGGACTAAGATTAACTAAAGCTGTGTCCACAGCCAGTCCTATCTGTGGTTCTTAAAGCATAGCTTCTCCAGTTGTTAATTACCTGACAATCATACGCTGTTCTTAAGGTTCACACATTTTTTGCTCTCAGCCTAGCATATTAATTGTACTGAACAAAGGCTAAACTGTTCAGCGGGAAAGGAAATGTGTGGTCTTTTCAAGCCAAGACTAACAAAAAAGCTGGAAAATGGTGTTCTTTGTCCAACTCTGTCTGTGCCGCTGACCTTAGCTCTGGCAGACACACTGAATAAGCTCTCTACTATTTGCCAGTTAAAGACAGCACACATTTATAAAATATATATTATAAAGATACCTCTACCAATTAAGGCTGGAACTTTCCTTAAAAAAAATTAAATCTATTTTAGCATATGCTGGAACTGTTGAAATAATAATAGGTTAGGTAGCCGAGAATGCTGAAGAAAAATAAATAAGGCTTACAATACTTATTCCCAGGGATTTATTTATTTTTTATTACCGTACGTACCTATAGTCTGTTACTGACAATCCAAAATCTGCAGTTCCCACCAGAATTTAAGCAAAGAGGAACCCAAAGGATATTGGAATGTCAGAAGAATAATGGACTGGAACTGAGCCAGCTCCTTTCACCTCTGTTCCATAACATGCCAAAATTAAGGTGTTGAATAAGGGAACTTCAATACATAACGTAAGGTGTGATAAGGGTTCTGATAAAGAGATGTGGTCATGCAAGAGAAATGTGATACTCTGATCTGCATGTATTAACTATGGGGAGACTAGATGTGTCTAGTCACGTCACTGGCCAATCTGGCTCTTGTATTTTATTTTGTATTATTATTATTATTATTTCAAATGGAACACTCTTCATCTGTGAAACAGAGCAGTCAGGCAGACAAAAGACTTACACAAAACTCTATACATAAAGGCACATATCAAAGCTTCACAATGGGCTGGATTGTGCCCAGCACAGGCACAATATTCGATTGTTGAGTCATAGTGGTGAAGGAAACATAGGGAGGGTGGAACAATCACAGTGGCAAGAAGGGCATTATTGCTTCATTTCTCTGATCTGCTTGGGGTTTGTTTGGCCACCTCCCTTCCTATTTCAGCAAACTGTTGGAAGGTGGGAGATAAAGCTTCAGAATAATCAAAATGACATAAGCTTCTGCTTCTGCCACAGCAGGTAAAGTGACTACCTCATACTATATCTTACTGGGTAAAAAGCTTTACTATATTCTGCATTCAGCTGCAGCCACATTACATCATTTGATGGAACATCCGTCCTCCTTTCAAAGACTTCAGCAATTATTTTCTCATGCAGATTATAATGCAATATTTTACTGCTGCCACTGTTTTGTGCCAATAATTTTACAAATCCATCGCATCACTTGATAGATACTTTACCTACACTGGGTGAACAGAATTATTTACTATGTCCTAGTGGGAACTTTTAAAGCCATAGTTTTGCAGGGTTTTACTAGCAGGAAATAAAGATATCATATTCCTTGGGGGAACTACAAGAATCCCGTCTTTTTTTTGTTTTTTAAAAAGAATCAGATTGTAGGATATTGCAGTAACTTGGCTCAGTGTTGGTACAACAGGCCACTTTCCTTCATAGATATAAAATGAATAGTTACAAGCTCTCAGAGTGTCCAACTTGGCAGTATGAAGACAACATGCATATGGCTTACAAATGCTGCAGGTAATATAGATTGCACAGGTGATATCATTTTGTTTAGACACACTTCATCTCTTTTTTTGGAAGGGGGGCAGGGACTATCCTTCATTCACGTAGCCTTTTCCAATACTAGCTGTGACTTCTTTTTTAATAACTGCATTGCTGCAGAGTGCAGAAACATTGCAATACACCTTGCTGTGCCTCAGCAATTTTATCCATGGTTGAGGAACTTTTTTTTTATTAACAAGGCAGCCTGATACTTAAGCCTGCTGAAGTACTCTTTTAGATTATTCCCAGGCCTATCCCCCAATCACTCAGCACATTATCTAATCCCACTAAGTCCACAAAATGTTAACATGTGAAATACCTGCATACCTTTTCACCAATACTCTGTCATACACCACTGATTTTGACATTAAAGCATATGAAGAAACCTGCTGAATCAGTCAAGAGCCCATCTAGTCCAGCTTCTTGTTCTCACAAAGGCCAACCAGATGCCCATAGGAAGCCCACAGTCCGGACCTGAGCATGGTAGCATGCTCCCACCTGCAGTTCCGAGCAACTGGTATTCAGAGGCACCCTGCCTCTCAGCAGTGGAGATGGAAAATAGCCATAATGAATTCCTTAAAACACAGGTGTTTGGGGAAGATTTATGCTATGCATAAATTAAAAATTCCTTTAAAAAAAAAATGTTCACCTAATGAGGTAGTGAAGTGAGGAAGGATTTTTGTTCAGCTATTGTGTGATGTGCCTTGAGTCCTTTGCAAAGTTCAGTACAATTGTACCTCGGGTTACAAACTCAATTCGTCCCGGAGGTCCGTTCTTAACCTGAAACTGCTCTTAACCTGAGGTACCACTTTAGCTAATGGGGCCTCCCGCTGCCACTGCGCCACCGGCGCACGATTTCTGTTCTCATCCTGGGGCAAAGTTCTTAACCCGAGGTACCACTTCCGGGTTAGCGGAGTTTGCAACCCAAAGCATTTGTAACCTGAGGTATCACTGTATAATACTAATTCTTGTCAGGACTGGACTGGATACTCTATAAATTATTTTAATCCCTTTGATTCTATAATTCTGTGGGACAGGCTTTTTAACACCCGCTTCCCTGTGAACTACTGTTGTTGTTTGGAAATCAATATTTTAAATTGTATTTTTCTTCCAAGTTTCTTAACATTGTATCTTCAGTGATTCAGCATGGCTATGTTTCGATGCAAAGTCAAATGCCATAAAGATGACAAGTTATCGGTTAGCACATGCCAAACATACACAAATTGTTCTAGAATGTAGTTGTCATTAAAAGAAGACTGCTTTCCAGATGTGAAGATGGCAAGTGAATTGTAACAAAACAGCAGAGGGGGAAACTATCCTCATTAAAGCAGGGGTGGGGGGGCTCTGCAAAGAGGTAGAGAATAATGTTACATGCCTTAACAATATACAGTACTGAGGGTCATAAATAATAAAAAATATCAAATTAAATTAAATCTAAGGTGAATAGTAAAGGAATGGATATGTAATCTCCTGCTTATTCTGGTCTTGAATCTTAGACTGCAGGCAGCATGAATGAAAGGAGTTGTTGCAGTTTTCTCATAGCTATATCCCACCTTTCTTCTGTTATGAAACCCAAAGCAATGTGGATGTCATTTCCAGATGGTCACCCACCTAGGCACTGAGCTTCAGGTCTGCATTGCTTCAGCATGGTGACGGTCTCATGTACCTGCAGACTATCCCCTGGCCAATGAAATAAAATTTCATTTTTGTCTATAGGGCAAAATACAGTACTTTTTTGTACATTGCTGGTTGCTAAGTGGATGTTAATGAAGTTTATTAGGAATATGACAATGAAATATGATAAATTCAGTCCCCATAAGCAAACATGATTTAAATAAATGATTACCAAACATTCCCCCCTCCCAGCTACTTGAAAATTGCCGAGGGTCTTGGAAGACCACTTAACAATTTATCTGCCTGTTGCAACAATTATAATGTGCTGTGCTAGACACTGTATGACTTTTAATTGCAATACAAGAAAAAACAATATAAGAAGTAAAAGAAGAAATAAAAATACAGTTGAAACTCAATATGAAAATGTAATGCAATGGATGTGCCCTCTCCCATCTTCCACCACAACTCTGCAGTCAGGCCATGGACCACCTGAAAGATGCATAGTTCTATGGACCACTGTTTGGGAATCCTTGACATAGATGAACACATTTAATATAGCAATACAGTATATTAGTGTTAAGAACCCAGTCAGATATTTCCCTGAGTATGGCATAATGACATTGTCAAGTACCTGCTGAGGCCTATGCTCAAGTAGGACCCTGTTGTCAATCGCTGGTGCTTCCTGTTTGTCCTGCTCCTTTTTCTGAGGGTGTCTTTTCCAAGGAGTCCCCAAAATCTGGAACCAGCACAATATAATGAGACAATAGGATAGTTTTCAAAGATAATGAAATAACTCAGTATGAAGAACATTAAAATTATAGATTAAAAATCAGGCAAAGTAAAAGCCCCATCCTAGAGTTAGCCAGAAAGTTACTGGAGTTAGCCAGTAGTTATTTATCTGTAGTTCATATTCCTAGTAGTTCTCGAAGCTACTAACATGAGTTTGGCCAAACTGCCAGAGGCAGTGAAAGATAGGCATGCCTGGCGTGCTCTGGTCCATGGGGTCATGAAGAGTCGGATACACACACAACTGAACGACTGAACAACATATTCCTAAAAGTCTGTATCTTTTATCCTCACCTGTAAATTGTGACTCTAATTTTTGTTATGAACTCACATATCTTGTTTACTTTTCACATCATAAATGTCCTCCAAAACCACTCATGGTCACAATCTTCTAATAACCTCTTCGTTGATTTTGTAAATCTCAGCTTTCACTTCCAGCTGTAAGGTCCTTTATAAGATCTATTTTTCAAAGGGCTGTTTCATATAATATTGGGAGTGTTACTGCCACAGAGTGTTACTGCCAATACTTCATGCATTCTTTCAAAGGCTCATGTGGTCGAAGATACTGAAAGAGGATACTGGCAACAACTGAGAACACAATGACAGGTTAGGGGGATGCAATACAGCAGAGGCTTAGATTTTAATTTACATATTTGGGAACATTTGTGCTACTGTTAGTATTCTACATCAGTGCCTCAAATAATTTATCATTGACAATTGAAACCAAGCTGATTACTTAACAGAAACATCTGACAATTTGCATGTTCCTTAATCATCGTTTCCATTTGCACTTGGCCACTATTTGCATTATACCATTACAAGACATTAACATTGAGCTTTCCCTTCTCTTACTTATAAATGACACATTTTTATAATAAATGTATTGTTTGTATTCCTACCCCCTCCTCTGCTTTTGACACAGAACAATATTACTAAATTGGTATCATCACAGAAGACATGCTGATATTCCCCAGATGCAGCAAATTGCTGAGATTTAGTTAAACGTTGAACAAAGTTCAGCTTCGTTGTAAGCTATGGACCTGAGGGAGCCACAAGTACTAGCCTCTGTACCCCAAAATGGAGAAACCGTGGGCATGTTTCTGGTAGTATTGTTTCACTTAATGAAAGCAATCCCAGGCCCCCCAAATTGAAGAATTTTATCATTCACTTTTGTAGGAACAGGATGTATCTAGAAGCATGCATGCATAATTAATACCTTGCACTGAAGAGAAAAACTGGGTTAATAGAAGATACTGTGTGATTCTTCTGTTTTACCTGGTATTCTGATGTCTGAAATGAAGCATAAATTTGTAACAATACCTTATCAATTGCCATCCTTTTTATCCTACTCCTGTTTTCCTTCTGAATGATTTGTGCTATGGATTATGCTTACATTTAATCTATTTTAAGACTACACAAACAGCTAGAATTCTGTGAGATTTATTTCTGTGTACACAACTGTTACTTAGCTGCTAGTGCTGCTGTTTCACTACAAAGGAACTTGCAGTTACAGCAGGAAACCAGTTTCTGTTTTGAAAAATACTTAACTCTTCCTTATCACTTTTTTATATATAAAAACCCCTCTTTTCATTTTGAACTTTATCTTAACAAAACCACATGCTTTGAAACTGCTGAATTCCCCTTAGATAAAGAAAACTCTTTTGACGGTTTTGTTGTTGTTTTTAGAATATGTTCTAAATACAAATATCTTTTGTAGGGAATGATTGTCCAAACAGCAAGCAAATGCAATTCCTCCTCCCCGAGTTCCAGTCTGTGTGACATGCAATAATAGGCCCTGATCTAGCTGTAGCAACACACAACTCATACATAGGCTACAATTTCAATCGTACCCAACTTTGGTCATTAGATAGAGTTGTGCTTTTTATCCCCATCAAAAGGTACATCCAGCCAGTTCAACAGGACTGGATATTTTTGGGAGAGATGCATTATGCTGCTCCAGAGACAAGGATGTGGGTAACAATAAGACCAAAATGCATGTATTACATCATAACACAGCAAGGTAGGTGAGGTTTGGCATGGCATTGTGGCAAGGATCTGTTTCCACTTCTATCATCCAATGTTTTGTTCAAGGAAAATCTTTCTTAGCACAGCTGCTGAGGACCCAACATGGCACAGGTCATGTACCTGGGATCCAGCTGGCAACCTGAAGTGAGTGATATCACCACCCAAACTATGGTTGAGACCTGGTGGAACACCTCAGGACTCCATATGAGAGTCCTCCCTATATTTGAGATGCCATTTCTGCCCAAGTGGAGACAAAGACTAATATTTAACAAAGCCAGCTTGCCCCTGAGAGAAAAGGAAAAACCTCACAACCAAGAACCAATATTGAATGAGAGTAAAATTCCATTCTGGCCCTGAAAAACCAGTGACCACCTAAAACCTCAGTAAAAGTTGCTAAACTGAGGGAGAGTAGGTTGGGAGAGCCCAACGATGGGCAAAGGCCTCGTTTGGCACATGGCCAGGTCCTTTAAAAGGCTATCCCTCTCCCCAAGATCTTGTAAGGCCATGCAAGACCTTGCAAGTTCCAGGGAAAGAGCAGGCGTCCCTTCATAACTGGAGTCAGCTGCACTGGCCCACAAATTGGACCCTGGCATGCAGGGACTTGCAGAACAATGCTCTGTGTGAACATCTGCACTAACATCAGGTGGGATGTGTGTGAAAAAGCCACCTTTTCTGCTTGGATGAGCAATACACACTTTAGAAAATAGTTCCAGTAGCATTGTAACACAAGCAAGTCAAAGTGGACTGAATTAGAGGGTGCATTGTTCAGCTAACAAAAGGGGATTCAGTTACTTGCAGGGTTCCTGATGTTTTTTTCCTAGATTTGTTAGAAAGAAAACAAGAGGCAGTATACTTATCAGGAAAGAGGTTGGGGGCTGGGGATACCCATAAGATGATCATTCTAACCACCACCAACAAAAGATGCAAAATAGGTTTTCCTTTGTGCTTGAATTTTGTCTGTTAAGTAATTGATGAGTAACAAGGAGGTTCCAGTCCATGCACCCCTATAACCTTTCTTCTTTGACATATTTTACAAGTTCTTCAGACTCTTCTCCCCTCGCCCCAAACTTCTTACTGTAAGCATAAGTGCATTTCCTTCTATAGCTTTAAGATATATGAAAATGATATATAGATGCAACTCAACTGTTTCTGGGTAAAAACAACAACAACAGCAAACAAAATAGAATGGAGCCATGGATGATGTTTTATATAAACATGCTATGGAAAAATATATGAATTAGATTCTCTCTCTCCCTTAGAAAATGGTAGGTTTGCAGTGGTGTTCATTGCTATATTGTAACAACTTCGTAAGCAGTATTTTTCCAGCCCTCTTTTGCATATCTCCGCCATAGTTAACTGGCCCTTCCAGCATAGCAAATATAACAATTTTGAGGTTAGAGTTGAGGTTCACAGGATTGTAGACAGAACGTGAGTTGTGTTTAGAGATCCTTCAAATGAAATAATAAATCATTTCAGGAAACCACAGCATGCAACCAATCAGGATATTCAAATTAATCCCTATGCAGCTCAGGCTTAGCTATTCAAAGAGATAATGTTTTTCTTCTGTAAGTGGGAAAGGTATTACTCTTAACAGTAACAGACAACTAAAATCTTAGTTCAGAGCATCCTAATTTTTCTTTTTCTTTTTTTCTCTTTAACTACATAGAAATCTGAGTCTAGAGATGACAAATACCAAGCAGAGATTAGCTGGGTGTTTTCACCTTCCAGGTATGAGGAACTTTTTCTCTGTTGAGTACCACATTCCCTCAGAGGTCAAAGCCAGTGGTGGGCAGAATCAAAACCAACAATTTTCATGGCCACCCCTTTCTCTCTGTTTCTGTCTCCTCCTCCTTTCTTCCACCCTGATTTTCTTCATGTTGCCAAAGGATCACTGTTGCAAAGTTAAGAACTGAACACCCCCAGAGGCCTTCTCCTCCTCCTCCTCCTTCTTCCTTGGCTACTTTCGACTTCTTTTGTTTTTTGTTTGCCCTATTTCCCCGCCCCCACCTGCATTAAATGAAGACAAGGGCCACATGGGGGCAAAGTCAAATGGCTGTATTAGCAGCACCCAAGTGACCTCCACAAGGCACAAGCTTGGGTAGTATATATGGAGTCCCTAGGCTGCCCAGACCCCATGGCCCGCCTCAGCCTTGCTGATACGGTTCAAAGGAAAGCAGAGCAATATGATTGGCACCAGCTGGACTGGATTTGTGTAGTTTACTCATTAACCCTTTCTTCTCCTAAAGATATCCCACAGGCCAGTGGAGGTTTAGGGTCAGAGTTTTCTTTCTCCAAGGTGGGCTACCTTCACAGGTTGATGAGCTCCATCTGCTCCTCACAACATGTGCAGAAACCACCTTCTTGACTGTTGGACCCACTATTGGTCTCTTCTGCTCAATCTGCCAGATCTTGTCTTTACATGCAGGGAAAGTCCCTAACTCACTTATGGTTTGAGACCCATTGACGACCCTCCCTCTCACCTCGTTTAGCCAGCCAGTCAAAGCTCTTCCTGGTGTGTGGCCACTGTTGCATGCTTACAGCTTCTAGGAGCCACATGTAAGAGCTGGGTGCAGGATGGGAACCAAAAGTGGACGATCTACTCCAGAAGGAGCATAACGTGTCACCCACCAAAGGTAATCGCCCTCCCCTTATATCCTATAAACACTCTCCTGGTTTTAATTCTTTGAAAGGCAGGCTATTGTTAAGTAAATGAAAGCAGTATATGGCACATAGGCTTTCAGCCTGTGTAATGATGTGTCTCTGCATGTGAGACTTGGGAAGTACTCCTTTGTAAAAGGACTGAGGTGTCCCTGTTTCCATCTGTGAGGTGCAAAAGGCACAGTTAATGGACAAGGGTGCATGAGGGCTATTTAAAGTGTTCATATTGTGCTTCTTGAGAATTCTAAATGATCTCATGTTCAGATCCACATAGGAGATGCTTTTATAAATGACAAGCCAGAGGGTGTCTTCTGTTCATAGTATTTCGGTGAGTAAACTAGTGGCATTCATTCACCATGCTCTCCCAGCAACAACAATATATGTATTTCTGGACAATGGATGAATGGTTTAGCACATTGTGTGGAAGAAAATCAATGCAAATGGTTCACCTAGGACGGGGGTCGGGAACCCGCGGCTCTGGAGCCGCATGCGGCTCCCCGGGACCTCTGCTGCGGCTCCCCGCGGTCGCAAAATGGTGACTCCCCGGCGAGGCTGAGAAAGGAGGGGATGGAGCCAGGAGGCGGTGACGCGGGAGGGCGATGGGCTTTGACCTGCCTCCGGCCAGGATGGGACAAAGGACAGAGGCCGGGGGCGGGGTCAAGGCCCAGGTAAAAGCGGCAGAGCCGCCAGATTTCCCCCCTTTTCGTTTCTCTCCCGCAGGTTCAGGAACGTCCAGGATCCAGGAGCTCCACATTGCAGGTATGTAGTCCTGGATCGGGCCTGATGGCACAGGGAGAGCCCCAGGATCAGGCCGCTTGGCGGCCGAAGCGTTGCTGGCGGCACGGGAGGCCGCTCCCCTCCCCCGCCGCTTGCCTTGGGGGGGCCTCCCGCTGATCGGGCCGTTATGGTTGTGCTTAGGGGGCTGCCTGCCGTGCCTAGAGTGCTGAGGGAGCCCCCGGGTTCGGGCCGCGTGGCGGCCAATTGTTTGCCGTCGGCGCGGGAGGGCGAAGGGATGGCGGCGGACGCGATGTGCTGCCGCCGCTGCTGCTGCTGGGGGGCTTCCCGCTGGGCCTGGTTGCCGGCGGGAGCCCCCGGGGATCGGGCCGCATGGCGGCCGAAAGGAGGGCGGCGGGCGCGATGCGCAGCCGCCGCTGCTGTTGCTGGGGGGCTTCCCGCTGGGCCTGGCTGCCGGCGGGAGCCCCCGGGGATCGGGCCGCATGGCGGCCGAAAGGAGGGCGGCGGGCGCGATGCGCAGCCGCCGCTGCTGTTGCTTGGGGGCTTCCCGCTGGGCCTGGCTGCCGGCGGGAGCCCCCGGGGATCGGGCCGCATGGCGGCCGAAGGGAGGGCAGCGGGCGCGATGCGCTGCCGCTGCTGCTGCTGTTGCTGGGGGGCTTCCCGCTGGGCCTGGCAGGCTGCGGGAGCCCCCGGGGATCGGGCCACTTGGTGGCCGAAGGGATGGAGGCGGGGCGCAATGCGCTGCTGCCGTCGCTGCTGCTGTGGGGGCTTCCCGCTGGGCCTGGCAGGCTGCGGGAGCCCCCGGGGATCGGGCCGCTTGGTGGCCGAAGGGATGGCGGCGGGGCGCCACCCCCGTGGAAAGGGAGACCCCGACCCCCCCTACTTTATTTCTTTTTTTAAAAAAAAAACTATTTTTAAAATATTTTTTATTACTAATTCCCCCCCCCCCCAATATCTTTTCTTTTTTTCCTTCCCCCCCAAACCTGTTTTTTGCTTTGTGGCTTTTTGCCTTGCTCTCCCACATCCCCCCCTCTCTTTTTCTTCCTCCCCTCCTTTTTTAATCCAAGGGGGGAAAATCCCATTTTTAAAACAAACAAACAAACAAACGAAAAACAAACACATACCCCCCACAGCTGCTGCAGCCACTCTATTTGAATTTTTATTATTACCCTTTTCTCCCTCTATCCCCCCTTTTTCTTTTCTCTTCCCCTTTTGTTTTTGTTTTCAAAAAAAGGAAAAAGAAGAAAAATATTTCCCCCCTTTATTTTTATTTTTTAAACTACTACATATTTTTAATAGATATTCTCCCCACCCCACCCCCAATTTATATTTTTTCCACCCCACTTTTCCATTCTCACCCCCATCTGTTTTCTACCCCGTCTCTTCCTTTCTCTCTTTCCCTTTGTGTCCCTCCCTCTCCCTTTCTAAACCAAATTCCCCCCCCTTTTTCTTTCTTTCTTAGTTCGCTTGTCAACCTATCTTAGAGGGGGAAGCCCTCTCTCCCACCCCACCCCCAAAAACAACTTTGAGTTGAACCCCAAAAAACGGGGGTAGATCACTGCTGAAAGTAGATTACAGTTTCTTGGGAGTTGGCCACCCCTGGTATAAGACATGTAACTAGAATAAAATTTTTAAAAAACCAAGCAAATAATTGTAATAAAGCACTGCTATAATTATATATAATTTCCCTAAAATTTTGGTTTCATTCGCCTTTCCGTGCTGAAATGTCACAACCTGAACGACCATGGCTTGCGCCCCCCCCCCCCCAGTTTTGATCCTGGGTACGCCCCTGAGTCAATGCAAAAAAGTAAGAACTTATTCTTGTTGTTTTTACTGATTATACTTTGCATTGGCTCCTATACGTTATTTATTATTATTGCATTAAGGTAAGAAACAATATATGCAGCGTTATATTTGTTTTAAATGTCGCAATGGTTTTGCGGCTCCCAGTTGTTGTTTTTTCCTTTGGAAACGGGTCCAAGTGGCTCTTTTCGTCTCAAAGGTTGCAGACCCCTGACCTAGGACCATCTACAAGCCCTGCTGCATTGGCTTACAGGGGCAAAGTGGTATTTAAGAGGGCATGCTTGCTGCTTTGTGACCCTCTGTTTACTGTATGCTTTATTCTCCATCTCTACAAAATCCACCACCAGACAAATCAATCTTAATATAGTTACTAAAAGGTTTATACCCTGCATACAGCTTGTTGAAATGATCTATAAAACCAGAGGGACTGCACATATTATCTAGCACAACAGATTCCTCTGAGCCATTGATAATCCTTACAATTGCCAAATTGGCATGTTTTGCTTTCTGCTGTGGGGTACCAATACTTCAAAATAAAAACGAATTTATTTCCTTCCCTTCTGAATTCCTTTCCCTTCGTCATTGTGCTTTATTTGATTCCACACAACAGTTTTTGTCTCATTTTCCCAGGCTTGCTGGGTGATGCTGGTGATGCATTGGCTAGTTTGCATGAAATAAGTGGACTCGGATTTCTATCATGTTAATACATGTTCAAGCATTTCAGTTTAGGGGGGAAAGAGATGCCACCAACATTCTTGCATAAAAAGCTAGGCATAGCAGGAAATCTAAAATGCTCCTTTGAAGGAGAGAAAGTCTGTCCTGTTGCACTTGTCTCTTAGATGCAGCTAGTCCATTGTAGCAGACTGGGCTCCCATCTTTTGAAATAAATAAGTAAATAATTGGGGAGGGGTTAATTAACTAGAGTCTTCTGGATCAGGAGTAGATGCCAGAGTGAGTGTTGAGGCAAAGTCTATCCATGGTGGGGAACGTCTTGCCCACAGGCCTCATTAGGCCTAATCTGTCTTAATTAGATTGGGCTGAGGAACTTCATTGTGGCAAATTCCTATATGAAATGACCTGACTAATAGAATGATTGGAACAAAGCCAGAAATGCAATAGAGCAGAATTATGGAAAATGTCATGGGAAAGTGACATAGATCAAAAACAGACCCCCCCCCCACTATATTTTTGTGGGAGCTGTTTGTCTCTTTGTCTGCCCTCTATGCATTTGGACACCTCTTCAGATATCATAATCTAATTTTGCATGATGATTGCTGAGACTGAGGAACCAATTTTTGCCTATGGTTAGATACAACTGGGCACCGATTTGAATCAAGATGGCAGAAGGAACCTTTCCCAACTGCACTGGTTTTATCCTCTGATTTCAGAACTGCACTGACTCGCTTGGTTTCTTAGTTTTCCTGAGCAACACCACACATGGGTGGTGCATGCCATTTCACCAGGCAAAGTGGGAAGGTGCTACCCTGCCACCACTGTGCTGCCAACTCCTTCCCCACAGCCTCCCTTACCTGGGTCACATGGTAGCAGTGGCATAGGAAGGGGGTACAGAGGTGGTGGCCTGCCCTGGGTGCCACTTTGGGAGGGGTGACAAGATGACCCCTGCCTCTCTCCAGTTGTAGAGCGGCCGAGGGTGCGCCGTCTGTACAGGATGCCACTCATGTGCAGTCCGTACGGGCTGCGCCGCCCCGTGTGCTGGAGAGGGTTCCTCTGCCACTGCATGGTAGCCAGGGCCGTCTCGTCAAGGCGGCCTACCGGGGGCGCCGAGGGATCGTTGCACCAGGGCGGCCGATCCCTTTAAGACGGCCCTGATGGTAGCACCCGCAAAGCAGAGGCAAGTTCCAGCAATATCTCATTAAGTTCTTGCAAGGTATCAATGGAAGCCACCGCTGCTTTTCCACCAGCAGTGGAGATGGCAGAGTGGGCAGAGCTCCTGTGGGGGCGCCACACCTGTGCTCCACTGCCCAAGGTGGCTGCCTCAGCATGCCTCATGAACAGGCTGGCCCTGACATCAGGCACTTTCTGCTAATCGTTAAGGCTTCCTTTTACAATAGTTTAGTCCTGATCTTTAACCTACTCTAAGCCCCAGGACAGAGATCCGTTTAAAAGCTAACCAAATTATGAGTGCTTTGCTGTCTTGGAAAACTATCTATACCTTTGAATTAATCTTCCCTGCAGCCATTTCCCCCTGGAGATACAGTGAAGAAGTGCAAGGTCAGCTCTCTATCCTGCAGTTAACTGCATTATAATGCAGTTTAGATTTAATGTGAAAGGATGCTGTACCTTTAAGATAACTTCAAGGCACATAATCAGTACATATCACTTTACTATAGTTATTTATAGGCTCCATACACACACACACACCCCATCCATAAATTATGTTTGTCTCCCACTTCTTAAAAAAAAATCTTAATAAGATTTGTTTCCTAGATGTTAGAAAATAATAGAATAAATAATATTCTCATTTGTTCAGGGGTTCCCCTTCCCTGCAAGCAGAAGGGATATGCTGAATCACTAATGAATAATTCACTTAGGCTTGATGTTTTCAGTATGAGCCAATTGCTAAATGCTGCAGGCTTCTCACTCAGCGATTCACCTTGTCCTGTATCAGGTCAGAGGGAGCAGAGAAAACAGATCAAAAGTGGCAATCCAATCAAGACCAGCATGGCTTCCCTTTCTCTACATTTCAGCCAGCTCATCACATTAAATTATTCATACCATGCCAAGTCACATTAAAGTTTAGTGATATCTCAGTTTGACTGCAGACTACAGCAAATGTGTGGGTAAAGGGGCAGGGAGTTCTATAGCTTGGGAAGTGTTTGGCAACGCAACCTTCTGCAGGCCTATAATATTTTGGCAGCTGCAAAATAAAGCGTAAATCACAACTGTGGACTGGACTGGTCTCAGACAATATGGGATGGGACCTTCAGTGGCATAGGAAGGGCGGGGCATAGGGGGCGCTGTGCCCCAGGTTCCAGGGGAGGGGGTGACACTCCCTGGCCTCTCCCCCACCACCTGGCACCCCATCCAGATGGGGCAGCCCCACAACCTGCCGCTCGCTTGCCGGGTCGTGGGGCTGCCCCGTCTGGACGGGGTGCTGGGTGGCAGGGGAGGTACAATGGTATGTGTTGACTTTAAATATTCTCATACAGGAGTTGCACTGGAGTGATCAATATTTGCTGCTTCAGGAATAGCCAGATCATTGTGGTTATTGACAAGAATATTACTCGTTGGAATTCTACAGAATTCCAAGCCTTAACACATCTACTTTCAGTCTTGAGGCATGATACACACACAGTCCCCTCTGTGGTAAGCAATTTTCTTCTTAGCTGCTGAGCCCTTTAGGGGCCATTTCCTGAAAAATGCCCAGTTATCAGAGCTTCTGGAAGGGGAAGAATGAACCAAAGCAAGACTGGGCCAGCAGAGTCTGATACCAACATTGTCACACCAATAAGTGCCATGTCCTTGGATTCAAAGAGAAATCAAGTATTGCTCTGATTCTCTCTGGCTCCTCAGACTGCAGCTTTTCTTCTTCTAGCTTCTGGCTCACATTACTCAACTCCCTGTTCTACCTTTTACAGGTGGGTAGCCGTGTTGGTCTGCCATAGTCAAAACAAAATTGAAAATTCTTTCTAGTAGCACCTTAGAGACCAACTGAGTTTGTTCCTGGTATGAGCTTTCGTGTGCATGCACACAGGTATCTGAAGAAGTGTGCATGCACACGAAAGCTCATACCAGGAACAAACTCAGTTGGTCTCTAAGGTGCTACTAGAAAGAATTTTCGATTTTGTTTTGTTCTACCTTTGCCATTCTAGCTACCCCCATCCACTTGCCATCTGCCTTAATGGCCCATTACCAAGACTATCACCTCACCAGGAAGCTAGCTTGGCTATTCCAAGAATTAGATGGGGCCCCAGGCATTCAGCCTACCCACCCACACCACTGGCAAACACTCATAACAATGTTAAGACCTCAACCATCACAACTGATTGGGTGAGTGATGACTGGAGCCTAACAGTCTGCTTTGGAGGTTTCACAGACTTATTAAAGTCATCACCAAAGGCAGTGCTTCCATGTCATGCTCCCAGCAAGAAGGTTAATGCTAAGTCTGATTCCAGATATTGGCTCTGGAGTGGTTCAAGTTTGTCTCATTATTATACCATTTCAGGAAGCTTTGCTTGAAGAACCTGTGCATCATTTTTGCATGGAGTGGCTGCTACGGCTGATTGGGTGGTAGCAATTTTGGTTGGAAGTACTTCCTTGTCTCCAGATAGATGTGGACTTTTTAAGTTTGCGTGGAATCAATAGGCTTCCGTTATTCTGGGCTCCTCTGCCTCCTCTTTGAGAAAAACATGTTCTGAAGTTCACCTTCCATTGATTAAGCTGTTGCCTTGTGTTTGTCCAGAGTGCTCATAGGAGCTGTACTATTTTCTGTGCTGATGGCAGTTGCTTGTTCATAGTTATTGGCTTATCTTCTATGGAAGGAAGTAAAATTGGGGGCACTGGGAACAAAATTCAAGCCTCAGTGGCCAGGCAGGTGGCTCTTGGAAATCCATAATCCATTATGTAACTTTGTGCCTGAGCCATATTCCCATCCAAATCACCCCCTGAGCGTTTCAAGGTTGTACTTTACATTACATTAATCATACTCCACCTTAGGTTTTATGCAGGTAAAGGTTTTAAACAGCTTTTTAAAAAAGTTTATGGTCTTTCATTCACCAGGTCAGAGGAAGTATTGAAGTGGTTGTAGCCTTTTAAGTCATTCCCAGAAATCACAGCATGTCCAGGCTGCATCAAGCAGCTCTTTCAGACTAGTACACTGAATCTTCTTTTGTTGCAGAAGCGGGAATTTAAGCAAATAAATTTCCCCCTCTGCATGAATGAATATATATATTGTATGTGCAAATTACGTTTGTATGTGAGAGAGAGGTTTGGCTTGCCGTGAGAACACAGGAACAAAGGGTTAGATTCCCCACTTCTCATTGAGTCAAGGCTCCAATTCCAGCCATGCAATTTCCATATCATGTGTAGTTTGACCCTAATCTGTTGCCCATATGAAAGTTAAACAGCTCCCCATCCCTCCCACAAGAATCCTGAACTTAACAATCTTCTGTGCGGCAAGTGAGTTGACAAACCATCTGACCATATAGCAGCTTGTATACAGTTCCACACAAATTGTGCTATTTGCGGCGGCAGGCAAAATTTCAGCTTCTTCTGAAATGAATCAGGATGACTTGTTTGCCACGAGTAGGCAGCTGCCAAGGGCACAGAAAGGTGGTTGCTATAATCTGGCTGGCGAACTATTACAGAGCTGTGGGCACTCGCTCTCTGCTTCTGATGTGAGCTGTTAGAAAACTCTGGGGAATTATATCCTTACATTTATTTGTGATTTTCATTAAAAAGACAAGATGAACTTAATAAGATTTCTGTAGCTGTGCAATTCAGCTCTGTCTAAGAAGAATTACAAAGCTAGATTCCATAATAAGAATTAGAATTTATTGGATTGCCCCTGTCTCAACCCTGGAAGAAAATTGAAACCAGCTTGTAAAAGGATAGGCTCTCATTTTCTTTTGGTCAAAAACACAGCCTAACATGTTTCCATTGCTGAGCAATGCCGTTGAATGCCACTGATACATGGGACTGACATTCACCTGCATATTAAAGTTATTGACAAAATTATTCAAGGCATAGGGCAAAGTCTGCCACAGTGCAGTTTCCAGGATGTGGAAACATCAGCTATAAGGCTGGTTCTTCCAGTTTAATCTAAGTTCTGAAATCTTCTCTAGGATAACAATTGCAAACAGACAAAAATATTAACCTCTCTCCTTTCTTCAATAATTTAATAACTGGGTATATCCCGAGGCAGTCTTTCAAAATGTGGAAGAATGCTTTTTCTTTTTTTAAAAAAAATCACCTTGAAGAAAATAAAGGATATCAGCACAAATTTATTTCACAATTACATGGTATCTGGAATGTGTAAAGCAAAAGTTTTATATTTGTGCAGTGGCAGTGGCTGGAAGCAGAGAGCTTAGGTTGTTTGTAAACTTGGGCTGCATAGTGCCTATACACCATACATGTAGAACAAATTTAAAGCAAAAGACTTCCTCCAAAAGCTCCTGGGAACTGCAGTTCGTTGAGTGTTTCATGAATTATAGCTCTGTGGGTGGTAAGGTACAGTTCCCAAGATGGTTTGGGCAATGGCAAGTGCTTTAAATTTATGGTGTTATTTAAGGCGTACCCATTTCCGTTTACTCTAGCTCTAGTGCACTCCACTGCTGATATTTGAAGCAGAGTACACATGACATTAGCCATATCCCATCAGAGGCATACCTAGGCACTCTTGTGCCATTGGCAAGGGCCTATATTGCCCAGCTGCCCAGAGCAGTGGAAGAGCAGCCTGGAGACTGGATTTTGCCTGTTTACAGCAGATCATTGGCCAGATTTTATAGAACAAAATCAGGCTGCTCAATATCCTCCTGAGCCCACACTGCCAAATGTCAATGTCACAGGATAACATATCATTCTGTGACTGAGCCCTCTGATTTGTCACAGATTATTTTCCTTTCCTTTTTAAGTCCTAGAATTAGCCCTTGTACTAGAAGCAAAAATGGGATGTCATTCTGTCACAAACCTGGACAAAACAGTTACTGAAAGCTAGGTGTCTCATTCAAAGTTCATTAATTTTTCATTTAAAAAAACTAATTCCATAAAGATTGCATTTGCCACAAACCTCACAGATCATTTTCTTTTTACAAAGATCCAAACATTCTTTTTTGTAGTGAGTGAGATAGGCTCTCTTTGTGTGTGTTAAAATAGGTTTTACAGAGATGCCCTTTTTGTGAATAATTTTATTGGACACAAGGAGTTAAGATGAAATGCTCTGTATAACATAAACTCTAATAAACTCTAATGAAATTTAGTGATCACTCAAGGCTTCTAGTCCAGTCTAGGCCAGGCTATTGTAGCTTTCATTACTGGCAGGTGATGCAGTGTAAGTCTGTGTACTGTATTCATAGTGAATTTTGCCACGGCAGACTGCTCTAGAATTTAAAATATCACATTCTTCTCTCTATGAAATGGGTTTCGGAAGTTGTTCATCTTGTTGGCATAAGCTTGGGAAGAAACACTTTCTCTGATCCTTAAGTATATTTTGTGAGTATCATAGAGCCATGAGGACCACCGCAAATAGAAATGGTAGAGATGACAGAGAAACACAACAGAGTTCACATTTAAAGGCGAACCTACCTACTTCACAATTTCCAAAACAAGATGTGAACTGAAACACAACCATCCTTCAAAATTCTCGATTGCTCCCAATTTTGCAAAGTGGTCCTCTCTCCAGCCAGGTAATGTTTACAAAAATGCATATACTAAATTATGCTTATAATAAATGCATATATTCATGAAAGTAACATGCAAGAATCCATGATATGATTGGAAATTGGTTTGCAAAAATGTGTATATTAGGAAAGTTTCCTTCTAACATGTATATAGTAGGAGAAATTTGCATAAAAATGCTGGAATTCAAGCAGAATATTAAACAACAACAACAACAACAACGTGCAAACTGATGTGGAAATGTGGACCACTTACTTAAGATTGGAAAAATAAGAACCCAGAGATAAACCAAAATTGACATTTTCACCCATTCCTAAATGCCAGTATTTGAAAAGGTAGATATATGAAGTGAGCCCTATGGAAACCCTTTGCTCTCTGCCCTGCAGTCAGTGCTACAATTCAGACATCATGGAGGATACATCTTTACACAGGAGAGATCACAAGCCTCCCATTGTACAGTGGTACCTCAGGTTACACACGCTTCAGGTTACATATGCTTCAGGTTACATACTCCGCTAACCCAGAAATAATGCTTCAGGTTAAGAACTTTGCCTCAGGGTGAGAACAGAAATTGTGCTCTGGCGGTGCAGCAGCAGGAGGAGGTCTCATTAGCTAATGCTTCAGGTTAAGAACAGTTTCAGGTTAAGAACGGACCTCCAGAACGAATTAAGTTCTTAACCTGAGGTACCACTGTAAATATAGTCTGGCATGTATTCTGTGGAAAAGTGATATGGGTGGATCCTAAACAGCAGAGGTGGCTAACTCCTCTGGATGTTGTTGGACTCAAACTTCCATTATCTCTTATCATGATTTGATGTCTATCAACATGTGGAAGCCCACAGGTTAGCCACCCCTACTGTATAGAGCCTTCCCCTGTGAATACTAGCTTGTGCACTGCCCTGGGTACATGCCTCTGTCCATACATTGAAGGGTTGGGGAGAGAAGGAGAGAAAAGATGGCTTCATCGAATCCTAAGGCAAATCCCAGCTACCTCCTCAGGATAAGCATTGTGTTTGTTTTAACATGTTGCTGGCTTGACTTCTCTAAAGAAAGCTCCAAGCTGGGGGGTGGGGTGGAATTTAAGCATGTTTTGTACCATTTCATATTAGTAAGAAAGATAGTATAGTCTTCTTCACTGGGGATAATTCATGTAAATATCAGTCTGAAATTCCAAACCTGTATTACAGTACCTATTTGCTTGTGGGGAAAATGAAGAGGGAAGTAGCAGGAGAGAAAGGTTGCATCTCATGCATGCCAGAACATCAATCTTAAAATATAAAAATATTATATTTTAATATTTTACAATAAGAGAACACATTTTAATAAAGTGGCTTATCAAAAAGATCATGCTTTTTATAATGCAGTTTTCATTATTGTACAATTGTCTTTCATTGCTGCATAATCATCTTGAGTAATCAGCAGCAAAAGAAGCAATCATCAGTGGATCAAACAGTCTGGTTACTTTGGAAAAATTCCACAGCAATCTATCTGGCTCTTGTTATTACCTGGCCACATATCTTCCATTGTTTGCTCATAAACAACAACTTAGGAAGTTACAAACTATGAATGTGCTGAATGGAATTTATCTTTCTTTTCAAAATAATTGGTTAATTTCTGCTGGTGGAGAAAGGTTCAGGAATAGGTGACCTTCCTTTTACCTATGTTATGAGTGAGTATAGGTGAGACACCTAGCTTCTGAAGAGGATCTAGGGGTCTTAGCAGACCCCAAGCTTAACATGAGTCAATAGTGTGATGTAGCAGAAAAAAAAAAAAAAAAAAAAAAGCTAAAGCTATTCTAGACTGCATCAACAGAAGTATAGTGTCCAGATCAAGGGAAGTATTAGTTCTGCTCTATTCTGTGTTAGTCAGACCACACTTGGAGTACTGTGTCCAGTTCTGGGCACCACAGTTTAAGAAGGACATTGACAAGCTGGAATGTGTGCAGAAGAGGGCAAACAAGATGATCAGGGAACTGGAAACCAAGCCTTATGAGGAATAGTTGGGGGAACTGTGTATGGGAAGCCTGAGAAAGAAGAGACTGAGATGAGATATGATAGCCATCTTCAAATAGCTAAACTGCTGCCACATGGAAGATGAAACAAGCTTGTTTTCTCCTGCTCCAGAAAGTAGAACCAAACCAATGGCTTCAAGTTACAAGAAATGAGATTCTGACTAAACACCAGGAAGACCTTTCTGATTAAGAGCTGCTTGACAGTGGAACTGTCTCCCTTGGAAGATGGTTGACTCTCCTTCATTGGAGGTTTTAAAGCAAACTTTGGTTGGCCCTCTGTCATGTATGATCTAGTTGGCATCCCTGCACTGAAGGGAGTCTGGTCTATGCTACTCAGAATAACAGGATTGTGCTGACCAGGAACTTTAACAAGGGGTTTGGAAGGAGAATCCATTTACCGGTAAGTCTCTGCCTGCTCTGCAAAACTACAGAAGATTCTTTGAAACACTTTATTATCTTCTAAGGTTTTTTGGTGTGCTCAGCAGGAGCCTTTGAGATATAAGCGCTGTTGACAGGAAAGAATGGATTCAATGTGGAAGTTAGAATGACAAATAGGAAACAACACATTCAGCTACTGTTGAGAAGCACAGATCCTTGTTTTTGGTGGGTGAGTGAGGGTGAAAAATATTGCAATACATAATTTGGGCAAACAACAGCTGTAACTTCAATGATTTATTGAGGGTGAAATATATTCAGAATAGTATCATTCTTTTTTAATCATGATGCACCAATCTAGCTTGCCTTTTTATCTCTGAATAGAAGCAGATAACTTCATATTCAGAAGTATTAATGTAGCTGTGTGGCCAAGAAGTTGGTATTGTGATCAAATCCCATGGTTTCCCAGACGCAAAGCAACTGCTGTGTGTAATCACTTGCAATAAAGGGTGTCCATATTGCAGTAACTGATGCTTCCTGTATGGGGTGTAAAAGTATTCTTCCATCTGCTCTTGTGTTCCTGAGATAGCCATCAGCACAGAAGTGCAGATGGGAGTAAGATGCAAGGAAGCAAGTAACTACCACGAGCATTTAAAGCACAGTATGAGGGGAAACAAACTACTTACACAAAAAGAAATATTATTTTACGACTTCATGGTCCAGGTGTTTTGAGATCTTCCAGATGACGTGCCTCTTATGTTTTGCTTTTTGGAATTGTTTCAGTGTTCAGCTTAATCATCCTTATTTCCTGTTGATGTAATTCCTTCTTTAATGGGTGCGCCCTTATACAGCAAACGGAAGTTACTTCATGGTAAATTACAATGTAATTCCTGTGTATATCATAACAAGGACATGAAAAAACCCATTCGTGTTTTTTTTTTTTACCAGAATGAAATACAAGATAAGAAGCACAATCCAACCATAGCTAAGCACTTTTAAATCCCAGTGATTTCAGACTTAAACTTCTCTGTTGAGATCAACACAACTTTAACAGGACTTAGCTTCATTAGGTATAGAGGAAGGTGGCACATCAGACAACTTGTCCATGTATGTCGATGGCTATACATAGGACTAGAACTATGCTAATATATACCGGTATATTTTTTAGCCATTTCAACCATTGCGGGGCAGGATGCCAAAAAGTGATGCCCCATGGAAACTGAGCAAAGGGATGAGAAATTCCATGACCTTTTTGAGAGTGCAGGAATTTGGCAAAACTAGGCTTTGTTGAATAAAAAAATGAAAGGACTGAGATTTTGGCCTTTTTGAAATACCTGTTCCCCTGCTTTGTGTGCTTTCCAGCCACACAGGAAGTAGGGGACCAGGCAAAACTTGGGAAGCCCGTCAGCTTCCAGGCTGGGCTCCTTGAGAGACAGAGACTCAGAGTGGAATTGACTGGAGGCTGTGCTATGTCATGTCTGCTTCAGGTGTATTTAAGGAGAGGCCCACCCAGGTTTCAGTCACTCAGTTGGCATCTGACTTCCCCGCACATCCTTGTCTATGCACTTTTACTTCCTTGTGGTTGGCATCAGTCTGTCTTGGGAGTCAATGGAAGAGTGGGGGTGGTGGGGGTGGTGAAGTGAGAGCCATGTTTTGTTGTGGCTGGGGCAGGGATAGGATTGTAGTCCACTACCATGGACGGTTGTTGGCCAATATTTTCTGGAAGCTACAGGCATCTGGTTGGCAACTGTGAGAACAGGATGCTGGGCTAGATGGGTCACTGGTCTGACCCCGCCAGCTCTTCTTATGCTCTTACATCATTACTCCGGATTGCAAAGTCTCTGGTGTTTGCCTTGTGGTGTGGTGACTTCCCCACTGCCAAGCAGTGGCGGAAGTGTCCAAACAGCACAACTATTGATTGGATAGCCACCTGTGATGTATGATCTAGTTGAGATTTCTTCAATGCAGGAGGCTGGAGTAGATGACCCTCTGGGTACCTTCCAACTCTATAATTCCATGATTCTATTATCATGTTCATGTAGGAAAAGCTGGTAACATAAGATAAAGGAAAGCAACAAATTCAGCAACAAAGACTGCATGGCTACTCACATTACATCCCTACAAGTATTCACATGGAAAAAAGTTGTGACAAAGGGATTTTATGGCCACTTGTGCCACACTGAAATTGAAATTATTTTACCTCAGCTGTTTCTCAGTGTGTCTTCAATATCATTAATATCCATTAGTTGCTGGAGATGAAGCATTTTCAGTTCTGCTAAAATTCATGTGGGGGGGAAATGGATTCCGTTTCTAGTGTTTTTCTTCGCCTTGTCCTCAATCATTGCTTCTGCCCCCCCCCCCCCGACACTCTTTGAATTGCCTGTAAAATATTCATCAGTTTTAAAAGCATACTTTCCTCTCGGCCTTTTCCTAGGAGGAAGTGAATGAAAGTGTACACGACACAGCTTCCTATTACCTCACATTCACTTCTTCAAGCTGTACAAAGCTTTTAACAGTTTCCCTAGACACGCATCCTCAGTGAACACACATGCCCACACGCCCAATCAGTCTTGGAGCTGTCACATCTTGAAAAAGCAAGTTGGTTGCAAAGCCAAGAGCCTCGCATTTATGTGGGAAAGGACAGAGGAAACTTCTCCGGTAAAGATCAGAATGCAGATTTCAGGGGATTTATGAAGGCTTCTTTATTATTTATGGCTCATGCAGAATCAAGGTAAAAAAAATGCAGTTATGGCGATGCCCTGTAGGAATAAAGAACAGCGCAATGCTACATCATTCGGTCCACTTGCCCTTCTTTTGGAATAGATATTCCAAAGCTCTAAATTATAGGTCTGAGAGCCATACAACCTGATACATATCATATAACAAGAAAAATGCCTCCTAAGCCTTTTAAAGCAAAGAAGAAAAATAAGTGTGTTTTTTCTGTTCAAGCCACATACAAAGCATTGGAAAGAAGGAAAATTAAATGGTTGTATTGTTTTAATTTTGGCTTGGAAATAAAATGCGCTCTCTAGGATATTCAAAACTATGCACTCTTCTTTCTACAGAAGGTCAACTGAGAATTATTCATTTGCCTTCTTTGGTGAGATAGAGAGCAGGTAAATATAATGTGAAAGATGGTTTGGGCTAATTAACTCTGGCATATTAAAACTAATTATTAAAGGGGCAATTCCATTAGGTGCCAGTCAGCTTCTAGAATTGTCAATCCTGGATATGGAGAGAAGCTAGCATGAGCTTATAGACAAGCCTCCTCACATGTGATGGGCTTGCAAAGTGAGGTGAGCTATTCCTTATCCTGCCACTGATACATCTGCTAGCCACACACCAACCAAGCATGTGTGTGATGACGTGAGAAGGAGCCCTACTGTGTGAGGAGGTTCAACTTGAATGTGAACTTCCACTTTAAATAGCATGTGCTCATGCTCTTGCTGATATAGGAGCCCATTAATGGAAAACCTTCTGGTTCAGGAACTGCTAAGTTTATCAAGCAAGGGGTTGCAAGGAGAACTCATGTTGCAAAGAGAAGAACTTGGGGGGTGAAAGGGAACCAACAGGGCAAAAAGAAAAGAGTGTGGTGTGTGTGCGCGCACACAGATGGAGATCTGCATACCATTAATCCCTAGCAAAGGCAGCCTTTGGGTTAAATTGGACCCCAAGGGATGCCATTTCTTGTACTGTCCCATTCCCAATTGTCAACACAGAGGAAGGAGACTGTAGAGTGGGAACCTGTTCATTACACTTCCAGGACATGTTGGAAGTCCATCTGGAGCATAGTGTTGGTGACTGGGCTCCAGTTCCAACTCCTCCTCCCAGTAAAACTAATGGTTGACTAGGCAGATCAGATCACCAGCCATTACTGCTTAGATGTGAGTCCCATTCTGTAGCATGAGAAAGAGTTCATACGAAAAGACATTTCTATAGAAAAACAAATGCATTTGCAATCTCTTTTCAAGGTAGAAATGGTTGTGCTTTAAGAAGGACTGTGATTTTGGTACTGCACACACAATAATATTGTTTCAAAATTGATTTTAGTTTTATGTCACATTATTTTTGTGCAGCATGCACACTACACAGTCAGTGTATTTATTCACTGGTAGGGATGGAAGGATCTGTCAGTTTGGTTCTCTTACTTTCCTATTTTTTCCAATCTTGAATTCAGTTATTTTTGCATGTAGTTTTGGCTAATGTTCACATTCTTGCAGGTAATTTATCCTAATATAATGCATTATTGCATCCCAGGTCCTAGACCGACACTTTAACCACTACACCATGCCCTCATAGGCAAAACATCAGTGATAGAGGCAATCAAAAATAAAGCTTTATCCTCTGCTGAGAATAATGGAAGCATAAGGAAATCAGTTGAGAAAAGGCCTTGATAGAATATAATCCTGTTTTTGTTTCCTTTCTCAATTTGCAGTCACTTGAAGAGTTGCAGACATGTCGTATACCACCATTGTTGTCCCCTTTATTATTATTATTATTATTATTATTATTATTATTATTATTATTATTATGCCTTTTTAAAGAAAGAACACACTTTACCCAAAGTGGTTTTCGGGATGTCTGTTGTTTCATGATATGTGTAAACAAATTCAAGTACCATATGGCAGAATTACATAGCTTACTCACATCTGGATTAGTCTGCCTTTCAGAAATAAAGCGCAAATGAAACATTTCCATTTTACTCACTCTGGTGGTACAAGAGAGACAATCTGTGCATCAGAGGCACCAGCTTGCAAAGGCCATTGGGGGCCCCGCATCATATGTCAGGACGTCATGAGGAGCTGGGGGCAGAGCCAAATATGGCGGCTGTGGGGCTTCAATGGCCAGTGGCTCCTCTTCCTCCTCTTGGTTCTGCCACAGACCAGAAGTTCCTTCAACCCTCCTTCCCCTTTGCAGCAGTAGGAAGAGGAGAAGGAATGGCTATCATAACATATACATATTTTGCTTCTAATGTTAATAATGCGTTATTAAAATGTGACACCAGAGAGCGCTGCAGAGCAACCAGGAAACTCCAGTAGGGGAAGCTGCTTTGTTACGGAGGAAACAAGGCAATAAACATTTTTATTTTACCAGTATGCCTTGGGATGTTTTAGAACGATATATCTAATATCGTTCTAATAACGTTAAAAAGATCAGTGTAGATCCAGCCTTAGTCTCTACTTACTGAATAGTTCTTTCTGTTTCTATCTGCTTTTGTTTCCCCATTTGTTAGAAGGAAGCTATACCAATATCCCTCACCATGTTGCTATGAGGATAAATGAGACAAGGACTGTGAACACACACACAGACTTTGCATTCTAGATACATTATTTTGAAGCTCGCTAAAGTCCTGTGTGGATGTATCTAATTAAACCTCGCCTAGGGTTGTTGAAACCATTCAGAGCCATAGTTCTATGTGTACATCCTAGCAGATGGGTTGGACTCACAGAATAGTTGATTACCCAAACCTTCATTATAATCTGGCTTCCATTGAAACACATTTTTATAAGCATTTTCTCTGTTTAAATAAACCCATAAGCCACTTACCAACTGTGATGAAACTGATTAAACATATTAGTCATGGGAATTTGATTCTGACTATAAATAAAGAAATGCGGCTCCAGCTCTACCAACAAAAATGGTCCCATTTGGGGTTAATTGTGATTTGGTTTGGTTTTGCTCCTTTATACCAATTAGTTTTACATTTGTATTTCTAGTGCTTATTTCCATTCTTCTCTCTCTACCCTCCGTGAGTCCCTATTGCCTTATTAATTTTCTGTAAACACATTTTATTGGGAGTCTTGGCAAGCAAAATTACAGTTCAATCAGGAGTTTGGTTTCTGAAAGCCTAGCTTGTATGTATCATTCACATAATAACAAATTTATTTTAAAAATATATTTCCCTTTACTTTGTTTTCTGTAGCATAGTCTTGCAAACACGAAGAAAGAGATCTCATACACTACTTTATGTTTTCACCCATCCTGCACAACATATGTTGCCATTGGTCATGAAAGACAACTTAGTTGCTTGATTTGATTCAGAATATTTTCTTTCCCAGGCAGCAGAAAATGTAATTAGCCAGCATGAATTCTTCTTAATTTTAAGATGTCCCTGACACGGGAATAATGGCCCTCTCTGTTTTCTTGTTGGTACTGTGCAACCTGACTGTGAAAAGGCTCCAGAGAGCATCAGCATTTGCATGTTACAGTGAGATGAGGTTTATTTGGTTTCTGAAATCTATAGCTATTATCCCACAGTTTCAATTATAGCAAAGTTGTCCTGTATGAGCGGTGCATTAATGTTTCATTTCTGTTCAGGTTGAAAAGGAATACTTTTACACATGCATTTTTAGAGCAAAGTTGAGTTGAAGTACAACTGCCTGTCAATGAGCAAATCTTACAAATCGTCCAGAAAGAATGCAAAATAACAATGGACCCATCTTCACTTTCACCACAATTTAACCCAGAGTCGCTATCTGGCAATATTTTATTTACTTAGGTTATGCAATATTAATGCAGAAATATTTATTAGAGTTGTTCAGTGGAATCCCTACTCTGGACCTCGTGTAGAAATAAATAAGCTTTTGACCCAAAGGATGAATTTCAAAGCTTTACTGCAGAACAGTCTTAAAACTATGTTACTAGGAGCAGAATGCACATAGCAGGCAATGTAGTTCAGTCCTTCAAGTACCTTAATATAATCCAGGAACTTCTCTGTCTGATCCCAAAGAGAGACACCATTATGCTGGAAGCTCCTTCTCCCAGCACACTGAGCTGGTGATGTCTCTGCTGGCTTCCCACAACACAGAGATCCTGACTTCTCAGGTATCAGCTTCCTGCTCAGACGGGCCATGGACCTGCTTGGCTTTCCAGCAATGAGCCATCAATTAGCCTAAATCTTTGAAATAATTGTTAATTTTTGACCATATTTTTATGCCCTTTCCTCCACTTTGCAACTTGGAGGTTTACTTTCTACAGTGTTGGCACCCTACAGCAATAAAATATTTGTGTAATGACTAATGAGACTCCATTCTTGTACATGCTATATAAACTACTAATATTATGTAAGATCCATCACTGTTTGGCAGGCTGGTATAAGATTATATACTACAATGGAATATTCTCAAGCGTATAAATAAAATTTATCTCCAAGGTCATAGTATCTGAATGAGTGGAGATGAACTTTGGGTAGTAAACTAAGATGCTCATTAAACAACTGTGTATGAGTCTTCTACAAAAACCACTCATTTAGTTTTTCATATATTTTTGATATCAATGTATAAGTGTCGGGGGGCATTGAATAAATGTTTAGATTGATTTCCTTTTTTCTTTTCTGTCTGTTCCCATACTTTGGTGTCACCAGCAATCTTCTTCAATGCCTCACTAATGCTTGAAACTGAACCACATGATGATCAGCAGCTTGATCATAAATGTATTTATTTAAAAGTCAAACTTGCATCCCAGTAAGCATGCTTAAACCTATTTTTTTCTTCCAAAACTAATCTCTCGCTTTTTGACATGCTGCTGTCGAACTAGGAAGCAGTTCTCTTGTTCACTGCTGAAATATTTCAAACATGTTTCCTGCTTGCGGCATAGTTGAAGACCAGATTAATAATCATGGTGTGTTTTTAATATCCTTTATCCTGTATCAAAATATCTTCAATAAGCTCTTTGCTTATGGGAAACTGAAAGAGATGAGAAAATGATCTCCACATTATTGAAGATGAAATTGTTTATTTTTTGAAAAATTGGTGAGTCGGCTAAGACAAGTATGAGTGGACACATACAAAGACAATAAATTTATTAATGGTAATTCAAGCACTCATTTAATCCATTCAAATGTAATTACATGCACGTTTTGTATTGCAGACATATACTTGTTTTGTAGTCTATAGAATGATGCCTGCCCAGTGTGTGTTGGCTTATCTCAACATATGTTGAAACTTCCACTAGACTATGGTGGTTATCCATTAGGAAACAGTAGCAAAAATAACCCGAAATGCCCAGTGGATAGCCAGGCAACTTGGAACCAAATCCCTCTTTTCTTTTAAAGATGATCTCTGTCATCCTATCCCCACTAGCTCTCTGTCAGAATCTCCTCCTTTCCCCAATCATCAGAAACAGAAGTTCCGTTGGACTCGGTTCAAAATTTATGCTTTCCGTGAAGCTACTTCTTAACTCCAAAACACATTGTCAGATGGGTAACATATTTTATGATGTTTCTGTGCAATATGGTCAATTACACCTTAAAGCAATAAGCTTCCTTAGTTAACTATGGAAATGAGGCTCCTTTATCCTATATATTCATAACTGAGCTAATTTCAAGGGAAAGAAAATGACACTTACACCAGGTGCCCTGAGATGATGGATGCCACAAACTCTCATCTACCGTTCCACTTGCAGTTTCAGACCTGAAGACCTATTTATATCACAGTTTCAGCAGTATGACAGAAACAGATTTCAGTCTGCCTGCCCTGATTTTCAGCTATGTCTAACTATATTGCAGGGGTTCTTGAAAATCCATGTTTCAGGGTCTGTGCTTATGTTTCTGTGTTTGCTTTCCCCCTACAGCTCTGTTTCATGTTGCTCTAGTAACTACATCACATTGAATCAAGGACTCATGTAGTTACTCAAAATTATTGTTCTGCACATTAGTACCTTTCTCACAGAGGCTACTTGCCTGTCTCCTGTCCCTCTAAATTCATTTACATACTTCTGCCTATTCAGGACATTGTGTTCAACACCCTACCAACTTTCCTTCTATTCCTGTAATCCTAGTCCTGCCTGTATCCAAGTGACTAACTCACACAGGCACTTTAAATTAGCTTGTTTGTGATGCAATCTGTCAACAACTCAAACCTTCAACAAATGGAGCACCCTTGTAGCCTCATGCGACCTATTTTAAACCCAAAGCATCGAGTTAGCATAATAAAACCAACTGTTTCTAGCTGAAAATCTACTGTAGAATGGAGGTAGCCATCAGGCCATTTGACAATATCTCAGTACTTCCTTCTGCCATTCTCAGCAGAAACAATTTGAAAACACAGCTTGAGAAACTGGCAGGCAGAATGCATATATAAGTGGTACTAAAAGATAATAGCTCAAGAGTATTTTGGGATGTTTGTTTCTGAAGAAGTGCAGTTTGGTCCCTTACTAGATCCAATGCACATTAATAAGTAAATATTTATGCATTAGAAATACATTTTTAACATTGAGAGTGTTCTTAAATAAACCTCTTTTTCCCCCCATTACTTTTTCTTGAAGAAGCTGTGGACTTGCAAACCATTTCCTCTGTGGATTCACAATCCATTTCCTTCACAGATCCACTTTCCCATCACTAAGCAAAATATCAAAAGCTGTTCATAGAATCATAGAATCTTAGAGTTGGAAGGGACCTAAGGGTCATCTAGTCCAATCCCCTGCAATGCAGGAATCTCAGCTAAAGCATCCATGACAGAAGGCCATCCAACCTCTGTTTAAAAACCTCCAAGGAAGGAGAGCCTACCACCACTCATGGGAGTCTGTTCCACTGCTGAACAGCTCTTACTGTCAGAAAGTTTTTTTGAATGTTTAGTTAGAATCTCCTTTCTTGCAACTTGAAGCCATTGGTTTGAGTCTTACCCTTGAGAGCTGGAGAAAACAACATGCTCCCTCCTCCACGTGATAGCCCTTAAGATATCTGAAGATGAGTATCATTTCTTCTCTCAGTCTCTTTTCCAGGCTAAACATACCCAGCTCCATCAAGCTACTCCTCACACGGCTTAGTTTCCAGACCCCTGATCATCCTGGTTGCTCTCCTCTGCACATGTTCCAGCTTGTCAACATCTTGCCTAAGTGCAGAACATTACATTTGTCCCTATTGAAATTCATTTTGTTAGCTTGCACCCAGTTCTCCAATCTTTTAAGGTCATTTCGAATTCTGATTATTTCTTTTGAAGCATTAGCTACCCCTTCCAGTTTGGTGTCATCTGCATATTTGATGAGCATCCCCTTAATTCCTTCATCCAAGTCATTTATAAAGGCATTGAACAACAACGAGCTTAGGACAGGACCCTGTAGCACTCCACTTGTCCCTTTTTTCCAGGATGAAAAGGAACCATTAATGTGTTCGGTCAGTCAACCAGCTACAAATCTACCTAACAGTTACCTTGTTCAACCCTTATTTTACCTAACAGTTGTTCAACCCTCATTTTATCAGCTTCCTCATGAGAATATCATGGGGGACTTTGTCAAAAGCCTTACTGAAGTCAATATATATGATGTCCACAGCATTTCCCTGATCCACCAAGTTTGGAATTTCATAAAAAAAGAAAAATCAGATTGGTATGGCATGACTTATTTTTGAGAAACCCACACTGGGTCTTAGTAATCACAGCATCCTTTTCTAAATGTTCACAGACCGACAGTTGAATTATCTGTTCTAGGACCTTCCCTGGAATTGATGTCAAGCTCACCGGTCAGTAGTTCTCTGGGTCTTCCTCTTTACCTTTTGAAGATGGGGACAACATTTGCCTGCCTCCAGTCTGTAGGGACCTCACCTGTTCTCCAAGGATTCTCAAAGATAATAGACAAAGGCCCTGAAATTACATCCGCAAAGCTCTTTCAGTACCCTTGGATGCAGCTCATCAGTCCCTGGAGATTTGAATTCATTTAAAGTAACTAGGTGTTCCCTTAATACCTCTTTTCCGATCTTGGGGCACAGCTCCCTTCTTAAATAAATACATAAATAATTTCTTATTTTTACCCCCACTCTGGGTGGCTTCCAGCAAAAGTACATTAAAACATCAGTCATTTAAACTTCCCTAAACATGGCTGCCTTCAGATGTCTTCTAAACATCAGGTAGTTGTTTATTCTTTGACATCTAATAGAAAGGCATTCCACAGGGCAGGCGCCACCACGGAGAAGGCCCTCTGCCTGGTTCCCTGTAACTTGGCTTCTCACAGTGAGGGAACCTCCAGAAGGCCCTCGGCACTGGACTTCAGTGTCCGGGCTGAACAATGGGGGTGAGGCGCTCCTTCAGGTATACTGGGCCGAGGCCGTTTAGGGCTTTAAAGGTCAACACCAACACTTTGAATTGTGCTTGGAAATGTATCACCAGGTTGGGCATCGCTTTCCTTTTGGGTGAAGACAGAGGCAAAGTAGGTGTTCAATTCACTGGAAGGTTGAGGTCTAAGTTATGATTCTCTGTTGGAAGCTTGTGTCTGGGATTTCCTGGCAGCAGTTTGCTTTCTGAGCAAGGAACCCACTGGAGTGCCTATGGCATGTCTCTGCCTGCCTCTTATTATTCCCCTCTCTGTTTCTCATATAACAACTATCTGCCTCACAGCATTATTGTGACGATGATGCACAGGCTGAGGATAGAAAAGCATTTGCACAATAAAGGCTTCAAGAAAGAAACACACTTAAAAAAAACAAACACTACGCAGTTTACAACTTTACTGACTACAACAAATATGTGCATGAGGTCTCAGATTATACATGGGCTCTTGTACATAGTACATTCACGGAAAGCAATGTAAATTTAGATTAGCTGAAGTCTCAGGGCTACTTCTTCACAATGCTACATTAGCATTAGATCACAACTGTGAAGCACCTGATTTCAGAAAGCATGCCCTGAAAAGTGAGAGATGTTGGTCCTGATCCAGCTTGAATTTCATATAAATACATACAAAATAAAAGGCACCAGCACTTGCCTCCAAACATATTCAAATAGCGCTGTATGAGCACTATGAATCATAGAATCCTAGAATCATAGAGTTGGAAGAGACCCCAAGGGCCATCCAGTCCAACCCCCTGCCAAGCAGGAAACACCATCAAAGCATTCCTGACAGATGGCTGTCAAGCCTCTGCTTAAAGACCTCCAAAGAAGGAGACTCCACCACACTCCTTGGCTACAAATTCCACTGTCGAACAGCTCTTACTGTCAGGAAGTTCTTCCTAATGTTTAGGTGGAATGATATGGATGCAGGTGTGAAGCAAGTTCTTCATTCACTGCATGCACCGAAGTCTACTTCTAGACAAAAATGTATCTTACTAGAATGAGGCATTGGGACCGAGATACAAATTGGGAACTTGGGATTGAGATGGGGCAAGCCGAGTGATGCAACATATAGGCCAAACAACCTATGTGAACTGTCTCCCAAAAAAATTCCAGGAAAATACTTTTAAGCTGCTTCACCATTGGAAATTAATGCCACAAAAATGTAAACCTAGTAATCTATCTTCTTTCCCTCTCTGTTGGTGAGGGAGTACAGAGATTGAGACAGGACTGTATATGCAGTGGACTTGTGAAAAAGTTCAAAAATTTTGGACAGGGCATTCAGTAAAATAATGGTTCACCACAGTTAGCTTTATTGACTGTTTTCCACGGAGAGCAAAAGGAGCTGAATCCTTGGGAAGTAATTAAATGTCTACTTATGGTAGCCCAACAGCTGGGGGTACAACACTGGGGGGAAATGAGCAAAATTGCAGATTTCCTTATAGTGACCAAAGGTATGGACAGTGGCATCAATGGAGAAACTTACAAAATATATGAAAGCTCCAAATGGAAGCCAAGACTCTGACAATTTTATGGAAATATGGTGTTCTTTTATTACTTTCCTTTCAGGCAATCCATCAAACTGGAATCCACCACCTATGCATGGACAATTGTGGTGACTTGTTAAGTACATGGTTTCACCCTTAGGGGTGGGGGGGTGGCTGTATTTTTCTTATACAAATTTATATTGATGTAATAGCATAATTTAAATGCTTACCGTACATTTGTAAAACTGACTAGAAAGGTAAAAGGAAAGAAAGACATGATATATGTAGCACAACTAACCTCTGCAGTCCACACACACACACACCAACACAGGGCCAGATTTCGGTTTGATGAGTCCCTAAGCTACTGAAGGTAATGGGACCTTTTATATGTCCAGCTGTCCTTCATCAACAACAAATTGTCACTTTTTTGTGTCGAATGTATGCTATATGGTAATTTATAGACCTGATAGGTATCTAAAGCCATTTGAACATGTTGCTATGCAACCATTCCATGCAGAATGTAGGCACCCTATATATAGAAATAAGCAAACCAGTGATATTTTAGGGAGCAGGCGTGGCCCATTACTTACATCATAGGAGCCTACACAACACAAAACACTGTTGCTGTATGTAGGTTTTATTTTATTTGTTTCTTATATTATATTTTGGAAATGTACATCCAGTTTATCCCTCTTTAAAAAAATGTTGGGGCGGCCAAGAGAGTGGGGCCCTAAGCTATAGCTTGTTTAGTTTATACATAAATCTGGCACTGCCCCAACACCATAGACATCTTCAGTCTGGCTAACCCCACAAATCCATCTACATAGCTGCAGGATTCGGTTATTAGAACTGAAAACCTTGGGCTTAAATGGTTAATGGAAGAAAGTGGTGTGCTGTTGTTTATTTGGGAAGTCAGGCAAGCTGAGCTGAGAATCATTGTTTTTGAACTACATTGCTATGGCTCACTGCTTCTCTGTAAAAGGCAGGGAGCAGATGCATTATGGCATATTTGGAAACAGAACAGATCCTTAGAGACTTGGTGTCTACAACTGCCGAATAGAAGAGTCATCCGGTTATACATCTGAAAATATTGAATGGTGTAGACAGCCTGTTCTTAACAAAATTAAGATGGTAGAATCTTAACCGCACTGAAGAGCATCATTATATCGTCCTCAAAGTATCTGCATGTCACTGTGTTCATTCATAGAGATAATGTGTGGAAAAGAGACATTATATTGAGATTGCATTAATTATCCAAATTTCTATTAATTCCTTAGGGTTTTCCCCACTATGTAATAGAAAAATAATATTGTCATTTCCAGAATAAAGCCCATCACTGTGCAAATGCCAATCATAATATCTAAAGAAGTAGCATTAAGAATAAATGCTGCAATACCTCTGAAATCCTACTACTCTTATTTCAACTAGGAAAAATATAAGAAACTTTGAGTGAACTACTCAAAACTGGGTTTCCGTGTGAGAATCTGATTCACACAGAACAAATCAGAAATAGTTGCTTCAACCCAATCTAAAAACTTTATTATTCTAATCATATTCCATAACTATAAATCATAGAGCCTTACAACAATAAATGATACATATAAAAACAACGTATTTCTGTTACATATAAAGGTTAGCACAATTAGCCACAACATTAACATTTTCAGACTTGTCTTTAGGTTTACCAGTGGCTATCAGAAATAGTTAGATAGAAGTGGGCTTAGTTATTACAACCACCAAATCAAATTTTGAAGCTTTCCTTGGAGTGAAGCACACAGAGTTATCTTCCGATTTAGGAGGTTCAGATCTGGCAGACCTTCTCTGGTGGCACCTCCCTTGTGGGCAACCACCAGTGGTGGTGGCTGTGGTAAAGATCCTCAACTCACTGGCACCACCACTTGAAGCTCTAATTAGCACTGCAGCTGGGCTGGCCCCCTTCCCTAGTCCTCACTGCAGGCAGACAGTCTGCCCCAATGCGAGGACAATTTTCACAATCACTCAGCTTGCACCAGAGTGGAGCCCCACTGGCTTGTTCGTGGCCATTCACAACCTTTGCAAGCCAATCAGGTTCCATGCAGCTGTTAGCAATATTTAGGAGTGCAAATTTCTTCAGTCATGAAAAGCAATGAACCGACTAGCAACTAGAACTTATCGCACCGGGCCAATAAAATTGTGCAACCTTATTTCCATGGGTCAGATCTGTTGTGCCGCCGATACGTGCATTCCCTTGAACTCTGTTTAATTGAGGTGATGGCAATAGCCATTAACATTCATTGTTATGATTCTGATCCTATCTCCCACCATGATTGTAGGGAGAGGAGGAAAACAAAATGCAATGTTACATGCCACTCCAATCTCTGAGTGGAGCGAGATTCCAGGGATTCCAGAAGCTAGTAGCCATTGATGAGGTAGTAATACCTAATGGTATTAATTGGGAGTCTCATTTTTTATTTTTTATTTGTAAATGTTGTATGCACAGAGACACATGTGGAGACAGACAGACAGACAGACAGACAGACAGACAGACAGACAGACACACACACACACACACACACACTGGGGGGGGGGGCAGCCTGGCAATTATGTTGATTAGTGCACTGGGGCACTCTCCAGTAAGGAATTTACTAGCAGAATCTCAACACTGAAAATAGTTATAAATGCAACTGTGTTTTTGTGTGAGGGTGTTTAAAAATATGGAAGAATAAAGAGATCTCACATAAGGATGGAGATGGACAGAGCCACCGAAGTCTGGTCAGTCCCAGATGTGATTTGGGAAGGGATTAAGTCTACCTTATCCTGTTTCTGTGCAAATTTTTATGCAAAAATCCTTAAAATCTGCATGGAAGCACAAAGGTTAAAGAAACACATGTAATTATGAATTGACCTGACATCTGCAGCACTGCCTCTGTTCCTCTAAAAGGCTCCCCCCCTTTAAACACAGGGAATCCATAGATGTACATACAGCATGGAGCATCTAGCGCAATGGGCTTCTTGTCACCACACATTTTGAATGCAATACAGCAAGTCTCTCTTGGATCAATGGGACATCCAGTCACTCTCAGGGGAATTGTATGAGGGGAAATGGCCTAGTGTGGCTTCATACCATCTCCTCAAACCCACACCCTTTCAGCTCCCAAGATGGCTTCTGTTTGACATAAAAATAGAAAGGGGTAGATGCATTGTGTTCTTTTCAACAGCAAGGAAGTGGGATACCAAATAGGACCATCAGACTTTCCTATCTTGTTCGGCTGTGTAGATCCTAAAAGACATAAGAACCAGCAAGTGATCTTTGAAGAAAAATTACAAGACCATTTTATCATGGTATTGAAATATATGTTTAGGATTTGTATAATAATTCTGTCCGCTTATCCCCGAGGATCTTGCTGTAAAGAGCAGCAAATGGATCTGAGAGACACAATGTGTTTTTTGTCTGTGGCTGCAGGTATTCTTCTAATGCAAGCTCGCGTTAGATGGAAGCTCTTGCTTTCCCACCTCCTTCCTTCTGCTTCATGAAAGACATGATAAACTGTAAGCAGCCCTGATGACTGCAAGCGAAGTGTGCGACACAAGGGTAACTGCATTGCCTCCGAAGGATAGTTAATTAATCCAGAGCTTCAACAGTCACACATCACAGCCTTGGGTTGCAGCTTCCTTGAAGATGTTGTATGTTTGGAACAGCCAAGTCTAAGTGACATAAATGGTGCCATCACTAGCAGCCTCAGCTTCATAGATTTGTGTTAAAATTGAACGAGAAGAGCATACCTATTTTTAGTTTTAGTTCCGGAAAGCCATTAATTCACAGCAATATATATTAATTCAAGCAGTTGCCTAGTAGTAAAATGACTCTCCTTATTTCTGATAAATTCTGCATGCCATCCTAATGCAATCAAAGTTTTAGCATGTGTGCATTTGTGTCTATATGTGTGTTTTTATTTTCAGTTGCTTAACTACTTACTCCGTTTTCAACCAATGTTAAGTATTATTTACTGGTACTTTTATATATACTATGAATGATATGGTATCAGGTGGCAGTTACTCTGCATTAAGAAAGGGGGGAAATTGATTCCAATTTCACTGAAAAGGGAATCTACCAAATTTGCACTTTCCAAAACAAAACATACATATTCTTTAGAATTTGGATTTACCCATATTTTTCAATGCAGTTCTCCAGCCACAGAAAGTTTGAAAAAGATGCACATATCATGAGAAGAAGAGTTTGGATTTGATATCCCGCTTTTCACTACCCGAAGGAGTCTCAAAGCGGCTAACATTCTCCTTTCCCTTCCTCCCCCACAACAAACACTCTGTGAGATGAGTGGGGCTGAGAGACTTCAGAGAAGTGTGACTAGCCCAAGGTCACCCAGCAGCTGCATGTGGAGGAGTGGAGACGCGAACCCGGTTCCCCAGATAACGAGTCTGCCGCTCTTAACCACTACACCACACTGGCTCTTGTGCATTAAATAAATATATTAGTGAAAATAACGCTAGCATGCAAAAATGTGTCTGAACTGCATACAAATATGTGTTTATTAGGAGAAATATGCACTAAATGTTAACTTTTCATGTGATTTTGTTTAAAAATCACATATTGTTGTATGTTTAAAAAAAAATCCTGAATTTAACATGGAGAAAATGAGAAATGGAGAGAACCAATGGGTCCTTCCACCCTTGCTCCTAACTCTAGTTTTAAAGCACAGAAAATGGAATGTAGACCTGACTGCGCAGTGAATCACCATAATATTTCAGGACATGGAGTCTAAGCAGATTATATGGCAGCTTTCTCTCAACTGGGAAAAAAGGTGTGGAGGGGGTTGTTGCTGTTACTGCTGATGGTTTCTTGTATCTTTATTTTAGACCTTGTGATTTATGTGGAAATTGTTCAGCATACTTGCATACTTTTTGATGTCTTATTTACTTTTTATGACTGCTTTTATTATGTTGCAGTTATATTTTTTCATGTTTTAAGCTGCCTTGAACATGGTTTGAACTGTGGAATGGTAGCACACAAATAAAATTATGTATGTATTGTTATGAATTTAGGGGTGCCCGACTCCCCCAAATTCCTATAAATTCAAGGCTGCAGCTATGGGAGAAACATGACCCTCTTTGGGTGTTAACGCTGTGACGCCCTCCATCAAAGACTCAGGTTGTATATATGTGTAAATAAACCATATATCACAAAGATACCCCAGTCCCCAGAAGAAACTCAAACCCTGGGTGAGTGCCTAGAAGCCTTGGAATATCACAGTACTCAAGAGATTTGGGTGTTGTGTAACAGTATGTATGTAGTTTTAAAACAGTGGCTGAATATTTAGCTATTTTTCTCAATGTTCAATTTTCTTACATTGATACAGCTCAGCTTGAGGCTTTGCAGTACTAAGAAGAACTGCAGTTCTGGGTCAGGCCATTGCCATGGTGAATAAGATTGGTTTTAAGCCAAACGAAGAGAACGGAAGACATTTATGTGACAGTTACAGCTAAGGCTCTGTGACCAGCTGAGTTTCTTCCTGACACCAGTCTTTTAAAAGGTCACAAGAGTGCCCTTCTGTACCTTCCAAGCAATCTGCATTTAATAATGGTGGCGCATTAAACCACTCAGAATGTATGAGCAACTCATACAAGTTTTCTGAGAGGAAAGGCTTGGGCAGAAAATGACAGAACTTCAGAAGCAAGGAAACAGGGCCGTGTGTGATCCAGACAACTGCTTTGACATTAATAATGTGATAAATATGTAATTGCTTGTAGCCATAGGTCACTGAAAACTGACACGATTCTAAGGGCAACCACTGAGACTATTTGCTGGGTGAAATCAACAGTGACCATAGCGGTATATGTGTGAGTTGGCGGGGGATGGGCAGCCATCCTGAAGTCACCTTTCCACACCAGGAGGCAGTGGCAAAGGCAAGGGGTACCAAAGCCAGAATCATAAAAGTACAGTTTGATGGTCACCCCAAAGTGACATCAGCAGTGGTGGTTGACTATGTGCCAGAATGCTCCTATATCTGCACAGTAGTTTTACCTAGAGATCCACAGCAACAGCTGCCACTGCATTGGCTCCCTTGCCAAGAGGCACAGGCTGTGCAGTGGATCGTGTTTAATACACCACTGCTAAGCTAACCTGTACAGTTGATTATGTTGTAAGGATAGGTTCAAGGAAGAAAAATGTGTCTGTAAACTTTCGCTTAGATCTTTCACTTAAGGACAGCAGCCACTGCTGGTTACAGGAGAGGCGAGGAAGCAAGTGAAACTAAATTCCCAACGCAGGATAATCACATACACACACACACCCCGATACATTAACCTTTTAGTGGCTTTTTCCTTTCAGTTCAGTGGGTATGAAGGACTCTTGTTTATTCCAACCATTTATGAGATATGCTTATGTATGTTTGAACAGGAGCAATGCTGGATCAGGCCAAAGACTCATCTAGTCCAACTTTGTGTACCAAAGGGGGCCAACCAGCTGCGTATTGGAAACAAAGCCAACCAGCTGCGTATTGGAAACAAGGCACGAGTGCAACTTATTTCTCCCACTACTTACCTCTGTATGAAAAAAAAAAATGTTTCCCATGGGATGACAAGCCAATGTTTAAAGTGGTTTCAGACAGATTTCCAGGACCCACCAAATGGCAATGGCCTGACTTCGGAAAGAACTGAAAAAAGGGGTGGCTGTTGCAATCCTAATTCAAATAGAATTTTCACTGTACGAGGAAACCAGGGGTTTTGTTAACAAAAGGAGATATCAAGGGGAAATGACACAAGGAAAAATAAATTTGAACCTTGGAGTGTTCACTTGAAAATAGTTTTTCAGTAAGTAATTTCCTGTAATCTGTCTCACAGTAAACTCTGGCTTTGTCCTTCTAACTAACCATGAGCTGTGGGAGAGGCCCAATGCAATTGCTGTCTCACACAGAGCCCTTTCCTTTGTTTCCCTTAATGGCCCGTCACCCAGACGATCACCTCAACAGGAAGCTAGACTGGATTATATTTTAACACTTGCTAGATCCAGGGTTTAGGTTGGTCTCTTCTTACAGCCGACTCCCCCACCCCCACCCCAAACTCATAACAGTATTATTATTTTTAAGTGGGGAAAGTGCAGCTACACATTTGATAGAATGCAAGTAAATGGATATCACCTGCTAACCTAAATTTCTTAGAAAAACAGATCAACAGATAGTTTACAGGAACAGTCAGACAGTATAAACATGCACAGCAGTAAACCCAAAGGATAAACCACATGGATTTCTAAAGAACTCACCCTCTCAACAGAAAGTTTATTTGTAAAAACTGGGTCTCAAACTGCTAAAATATTGACATTCTAGTTTTGAAGAGGAAAAAGCTCTTAAAAGCAGGCCATCCGTCAAAAGATTTTTTTGTGGGGGAAATGGTACATACCTAGGAGGCTTTAAAAAGTAACTTTCAAAAATAGTGTGTGTGTGCTGAAAAACATGGGTCCTTTTTATGTATTGAATTTACTTCACTCTATTTAGGCAGGATGCTGACTAACACTCATGAAGAGAATTTTAAAATGCCCTGAGAAACTATTTAGAGCTGAAGAGTTGCTAGAACTTGGTGACTTGTTTTTAGGACACATACACATACACATTCCTATACACTAAATACACACTAAATAATCCTACACAGTTGCTTCTTCATACCTGACTGTTGTGGAGCCAAAAAGTAGTTCTGGAAGAAAGGAAGTAAGAATGGAACAGGTAGTCCATGGAGGGGAAATGGTTATGAGCACTGGACACTCATACCATAGTTTTCCAGCTTCTTGCTGTCTAGGGTCAGTTGTTTTTCCTTCAGCCACACTTTATGCTATCCACCACGGAATACATTAGCAGAGCAACTAGGCAATCTCTTGCAAAGTCATGACTTCAATCATCTGCCTGGAATCCACTAATTCAACTTTGCACCTTTAAAATAAACAGTCCTGAATTTATTTTAGATATTTTGATTTAGATAATAGATATTTTGAAGACCCAAACAAAAACAGTATTATTCACTACTAGAAAGCCTTGGGGGTGTAGCTCCCGTCCATTGGCTCACACTTCTGGGTGGTAGCTCCCATAAATACCAGGGGGTGGGAGGAATTAACCCAGGTTCATACTAGAAGCTGAAGTCTCCCAGGTGTTTCCCATCTTTCTTTTATTTACCAATGGAATGGAGCCCTAGAAATTGCAATCCTGTACTTTGATCTGCAGAATATCTGTGAAATCCCCCTCCCTTTAATGCTGAGAATTCCACACAAATATGAGTCATCATCTCCTTGGAGACCAGGTAGGTTGGCATGGAACTATACGTATGCATTTGCATGGATAAATTGCTCACCTAATGTATCTAACACTAACCTTGTTTTTGCTGATTTAATTCAAGCCATCCACACTCAGTAATACCAATCTCTCTCTCTCTCTCTCTCTCTCTCTCTCTCTCTCTCTCTCTCTGTGTGTGTGTGTGTGTGTGTAACAGAATGTCATTGTGTCCACAGTTGTCACATTGGGATCCCACCTGTTACAAATATGATTTCTAACAGGTGCTTTCCTGCTGCAATACCCCCTTATCATTAAACCCAAAAGAAGACGTTTTTTGAAACATAAAAGCTAGGTCATTGCTTTTATGTCTTTTAGTTAGTCCTCCATTGGCTTTACGACAGTGTTGCCCTTATAAAACCAACTGAGGACTAACTGATTTTTAGTTAGTCCTTTAGTTGTTTTTATGACACTGTTCCTGGTTGGATTTCTGTGTCTAAGTTTATTGGAAAAAGAAAACCAAGGATAATTGTCCCATGTACACTGGGAAAAGAGATCCACAACATATATTTAAAGTGCACCCAACACACATTAAAGGACATTTTCTCCAAAGGATCCTGGGAACTGTAACTTGTTAAGGGTGTTGGGGATTGTATCTCTGAGGGGAAACATTGTTCCCAGGGTTGTTTGGGGTCATCCTGTGCTTTAAATGTGCATTGGATGTGCTTTGAATGTATATTGTGGATCTGCCCAGTTGTGTGAGCCCCTTGCAAATTCTACTTCTGCCATGAATATAATTATCAGTTTTATTCGATGTTTGGCTAAGCCTTTGGCCTGCTGGAAACTGAGAAAACTGTCATTTTTGGTTGAGGCCTTTTCAGGGGATATTCTACTGAAAGGCAAATGCGGACAGACCTCATTACTCCCAATTTTCCATTCCTCTGTCTATCGCCTCATCCCATATTGACCCAATGCAGTGACAGATTAACAGTGACACTAAATGAGATATTTAATCTTCTCTACTTGATGCAGCAATGTCTCCGTCCCAAATCTCCATGCTTTAATTTTTTACTTCATGGCTGCAGTTCCTGACTTACTCATTTTCTTCATGCTAGATTAGGCTAGTGACCCAAAACTGCCAATTTTCAACTGCAAAGCTAATAACAGTTCTTCAAAACTTGAAGCATCAGTCTATGAAGGCTCTCCATGCATTAACATTATTTTTGCTTTCTCCAGCATTCTGTTCCTCGGTCCCTAAATCAAAGCAAGAAAAATTAGGCTTATTAATCTGATGTCACTTTCCCTGCAACACCCCACTAGCTAACAGTGCCATCTGACAATTATTAAGTGGTTCCAGAATTTTGTATTCAGGAACATGTATGGATGAAAGTATGCGGTTGGGGTGAGTTAGAATGAAGCAATGGAAATCCAGAAGCAGTGATATGGGTATCTCACCACCGAATGAAAAAAAATCAGCTTGGGAAGGGTATCTTACATTGTAATATATATATATATATATATATATATATATATATATATATATATATATACACGTTCAAGATGGGTCGTTTGATGCAGCCGCAATGCTCCGTAACCGCTTGACTGGTTGCCTTCAAATTTGGACACAACATTCCTTGGCCATATGGGAAGGTTCTTAGGTACCTAGATTGCAAAAATATCACACCTTTTGCAGGTAAATCCGTGAATTTGTGCAAAAAGCACCCTCCAGTGGACGTCAAAGACCACAGGCTGTGATATATTTCAGAGCTTACAGGGTTAAAACTGCTCTGATCACATGACGTGCTGTTTTTCTGTGAGTCAGCGTTTGGGACGCTTTCTCTTTCTGTTCTGCTCTGCTGGGAGTTAGCCATGCTGGGTCATTTGTGCTATAAATAATAAAACTTCCACATAAGGAAGAAGTTGGCTCCTGAGAGATTTATTGCTGCAGCTCCTTTACACACAGACCATCTTCCTGCTACGTGAGTGACTCTGAAATAGCTAAAATTGCTCTGCTAACAGCCCCGAAACTGGGAGGGGAACGTAGCAAAGCTGAAAGCATGCTGGACACCATTGCTGGTTCTGAAGAACCAACCCAACTTTGGTAGGTGAAAGCAGGGTCATGTGCATGGGGGGGGGCAGAGCTAGCATTTTTACCGGAGGCAGGCAGCATTTCAAATGGAGAAACTGTGTGGAGGGAGGCGAAAACGGGGTCTCCTTCCAGGGGGGGGGGGGGTCAGGCAGCCCAGGAGGAGAGAGGAGAGGGAGGGAGGGGGTGTTCAGAGGGAAGCCATGCACAAACTAAAAAGAGAGAGTCCGTGATGAGAGAGGACAGGGACGGGGGAACAGGGGAGGAAAAAACAACAGGTGACGGGGAAGTCTCAGGGCTGTTTCCACAAAATGAGCCACAGCAACACGTGGCTGGGTCTACTAGTATTATATATATTTAGAATTAACACCTTCACCCTTAGAATTAAAGTTCTGCTGCACTCAAAGGAACATCTAAGTAGAGATACAGGTTCCTCTCCTCCCAGTGTAGTAGGAACCACAATGTGGAGGAAGATTTCTTCCTTTTCAGTCTTCATATCAGTCATCAACTCCATGGTGCTGCAAAATAAATAAATACCAGTAAACCATATGATGAAATACCGGTAGGAGGAAAGACCTGGAGTGTCCTCGTGGCTCATGGAGACCCTTCCCTCCGGAGCCTTAAGAGGGCATCAGTGAGGATGGCAGAAGCTCCTGAGGTGTAGCTCCCGTCCATTGGCTCACACTTCTGGGTGGTAGCTCCCATAAATACCAGGGGGTGGGAGGAATTAACCCAGGTTCATACTAGAAGCTGAAGTCTCCCAGGTGTTTCCCATCTTTCTTTTATTTACCAATGGAATGGAGCCCTAGAAATTGCAATCCTGTACTTTGATCTGCAGAATATCTGTGAAATCCCCCTCCCTTTAATGCTGAGAATTCCACACAAATATGAGTCATCATCTCCTTGGAGACCAGGTAGGTTGGCATGGAACTATACGTATGCATTTGCATGGATAAATTGCTCACCTAATGTATCTAACACTAACCTTGTTTTTGCTGATTTAATTCAAGCCATCCACACTCAGTAATACCACTCTCTCTCTCTCTCTCTCTCTCTCTCTCTCTCTCTCTCTCTCTCTCTGTGTGTGTGTGTGTGTGTAACAGAATGTCATTGTGTCCACAGTTGTCACATTGGGATCCCACCTGTTACAAATATGATTTCTAACAGGTGCTTTCCTGCTGCAATACCCCCTTATCATTAAACCCAAAAGAAGACGTTTTTTGAAACATAAAAGCTAGGTCATTGCTTTTATGTCTTTTAGTTAGTCCTCCATTGGCTTTACGACAGTGTTGCCCTTATAAAACCAACTGAGGACTAACTGATTTTTAGTTAGTCCTTTAGTTGTTTTTATGACACTGTTCCTGGTTGGATTTCTGTGTCTAAGTTTATTGGAAAAAGAAAACCAAGGATAATTGTCCCATGTACACTGGGAAAAGAGATCCACAACATATATTTAAAGTGCACCCAACACACATTAAAGGACATTTTCTCCAAAGGATCCTGGGAACTGTAACTTGTTAAGGGTGTTGGGGATTGTATCTCTGAGGGGAAACATTGTTCCCAGGGTTGTTTGGGGTCATCCTGTGCTTTAAATGTGCATTGGATGTGCTTTGAATGTATATTGTGGATCTGCCCAGTTGTGTGAGCCCCTTGCAAATTCTACTTCTGCCATGAATATAATTATCAGTTTTATTCGATGTTTGGCTAAGCCTTTGGCCTGCTGGAAACTGAGAAAACTGTCATTTTTGGTTGAGGCCTTTTCAGGGGATATTCTACTGAAAGGCAAATGCGGACAGACCTCATTACTCCCAATTTTCCATTCCTCTGTCTATCGCCTCATCCCATATTGACCCAATGCAGTGACAGATTAACAGTGACACTAAATGAGATATTTAATCTTCTCTACTTGATGCAGCAATGTCTCCGTCCCAAATCTCCATGCTTTAATTTTTTACTTCATGGCTGCAGTTCCTGACTTACTCATTTTCTTCATGCTAGATTAGGCTAGTGACCCAAAACTGCCAATTTTCAACTGCAAAGCTAATAACAGTTCTTCAAAACTTGAAGCATCAGTCTATGAAGGCTCTCCATGCATTAACATTATTTTTGCTTTCTCCAGCATTCTGTTCCTCGGTCCCTAAATCAAAGCAAGAAAAATTAGGCTTATTAATCTGATGTCACTTTCCCTGCAACACCCCACTAGCTAACAGTGCCATCTGACAATTATTAAGTGGTTCCAGAATTTTGTATTCAGGAACATGTATGGATGAAAGTATGCGGTTGGGGTGAGTTAGAATGAAGCAATGGAAATCCAGAAGCAGTGATATGGGTATCTCACCACCGAATGAAAAAAAATCAGCTTGGGAAGGGTATCTTACATTGTAATTAATATATATATATATATATATATATATATATATATATATATACACGTTCAAGATGGGTCGTTTGATGCAGCCGCAATGCTCCGTAACCGCTTGACCGGTTGCCTTCAAATTTGGACACAACATTCCTTGGCCATATGGGAAGGTTCTTAGGTACCTAGATTGCAAAAATATCACACCTTTTGCAGGTAAATCCGTGAATTTGTGCAAAAAGCACCCTCCAGTGGACGTCAAAGACCACAGGCTGTGATATATTTCAGAGCTTACAGGGTTAAAACTGCTCTGATCACATGACGTGCTGTTTTTCTGTGAGTCAGCGTTTGGGACGCTTTCTCTTTCTGTTCTGCTCTGCTGGGAGTTAGCCATGCTGGGTCATTTGTGCTATAAATAATAAAACTTCCACATAAGGAAGAAGTTGGCTCCTGAGAGATTTATTGCTGCAGCTCCTTTACACACAGACCATCTTCCTGCTACGTGAGTGACTCTGAAATAGCTAAAATTGCTCTGCTAACAGCCCCGAAACTGGGAGGGGAACGTAGCAAAGCTGAAAGCATGCTGGACACCATTGCTGGTTCTGAAGAACCAACCCAACTTTGGTAGGTGAAAGCAGGGTCATGTGCATGGGGGGGGGGGAAGAGCTAGCATTTTTACCGGAGGCAGGCAGCATTTCAAATGGAGAAACTGTGTGGAGGGAGGCGAAAACGGGGTCTCCTTCCAGTGGGGGGGGGGTCAGGCAGCCCAGGAGGAGAGAGGAGAGGGAGGGAGGGGGTGTTCAGAGGGAAGCCATGCACAAACTAAAAAGAGAGAGTCCGTGATGAGAGAGGACAGGGACGGGGGAACAGGGGAGGAAAAAACAACAGGTGACGGGGAAGTCTCAGGGCTGTTTCCACAAAATGAGCCACAGCAACACGTGGCTGGGTCTACTAGTATTATATATATTTAGAATTAACACCTTCACCCTTAGAATTAAAGTTCTGCTGCACTCAAAGGAACATCTAAGTAGAGATACAGGTTCCTCTCCTCCCAGTGTAGTAGGAACCACAATGTGGAGGAAGATTTCTTCCTTTTCAGTCTTCATATCAGTCATCAACTCCATGGTGCTGCAAAATAAATAAATACCAGTAAACCATATGATGAAATACCGGTAGGAGGAAAGACCTGGAGTGTCCTCGTGGCTCATGGAGACCCTTCCCTCCGGAGCCTTAAGAGGGCATCAGTGAGGATGGCAGAAGCTCCTGAGGTGCAGTGGGGCTTTTAGGCTGCTCAGCCTCCCCACCTAGCAGCTGATGTGTGGGGTAGCACAGCTATAGCCGCTTTCCTGCATGTCCTCCAGCCGGCCCCAGAGCTTCAACTCTAGATATTTGGGTTTGGAGTGAAGAATGAGCAGGAGAGCAGGTAAGAATAGGCTTTTCAGAGGGTGCTCCACACTTTACACAATTTAATTTACATTCACTGCGACCTGGAATGTAATCCCCGCATTAAGTTCTGACAGAGTGGCTGTCAGGGGGCTCAGTTTGTCTGAATGAATGTCTCACTGTCAGACTACGCTTAGTGAATGAAATTGAGTGAGTGACCAAGTGACACATGGAGGGGCTGAGTACATGGCTACCAGAATGGCTAAGCAAGTTCCTGATTATTTGAACATGACTGACCGGGTGGCTCAATGAATCCGAGTTGCTTGCTGGCTGAATAACTGGCTGAGGAAGTGGCTGTCTGGGTATGTGAGTGAGGTATCTGAGGTAGGAGTGAGTGAATAGCTGAGTGACTGGCACAATGAATGACTGAGCAGGTAGCTGAGTGACTGGATGAGTGAATCATTTATTGGTTGCATGAGTAAGCAACTGACTGGGGGGGGGGTTCAGCAAATGAGTGGCTAAGTGTGTGAATGGTTGAGTGAATCTTTGCCTGCCTGAGTGAATGAGTTTGAATGCCTTGCTGGCTGGGTGGCTGCACATATGAATGAGTGGCTGAGTGAGTGAATGGCTGAGCATGCCAATGTCTTCAAGCTCTGCAAAGCCAGGAAATGGAAGCTGAATGTGATGCCTTCACATATAGGACCCATGATCAGCAATTATGTTGTACAGCATCACAAACTCTGCTTGCTTACATCTGAACCTCCATGCACCCATACTTGTCCTTGGTCTGTAACTCTACTGTGGTCCTGATCAGAATCAAGGAGTCTGTGGATGCTGTGTGCATTTTGGTGAACTTTATCCCAATTCAAATTTCAGAATCAGAAAGATTATAATGACGAACATTTGTAGTGCCTCATCTTTCTTTAAAAACAAAAACAGAGGGTGAAAGTTCTGATTGTGTACACACCACAGCATATTTAAAGCTCACCCACTCCCTGCAAAGGTTCTAGCGATTCTAGTTCTGTTAGGATTAAATACAGTGCCCGGGATTCCTTGCAGGTGGGCAGAATGTACTTTAAATGTATCTTGTGTATGCAGCTCTTGGCTAAACTGCCTCTGGCTAAATATACTCCAGAGATGCTGTTTTTATCTAAAAGAGCCTAGTCATAGAAGCACAAACCAGATAGTAATTTGAGCCCAAAACAGATGACCATCTTATCAAGTGCTAAGGCTTTTGACCAGGGATTTGGAGTGTTTCTTTACTGCCTTTTACTGTGCATTTTAAGGTATGAGACTTAGCAAGTGGTATAGCTTCCCCACATTGTTCATGTGTTAAATTGGTTGCCTGCATTAGTAATCCATGGCCGGAGCCACAGAGCAGAGAAGGGCTTTCCCCAAGCTATAGAGTCTCACAGAGTCTCTTTGAAAGCACAGCTCATTTTCAGCCCATTTTTATTTAAGACCTCTGTTGCTTACGTTTCCCCTAAACCAGGGAAAATATGAGGGCAACAACTCTCTCCAGTTCCATAATAATAATTTCTTAAATGAATCCTACAATGGTTAGATTTCTACAGGATTTGGATTTTTATTTCATTTGAAAATGAAGTGAAAAACTGATCAGAAGCTAAGACAGTACAGGGAAACAGTATCTCAGTCCCACATTTTATAAACACAAGTTTAGATATTTGTGTATATACATATTCCTTATTTCTTTACAATATAGCATGATATAAAATATTTTACATATTTCCATAGACTTTTGCATTTGATAACCTCAAAGTCATGAACATTTTAAATAATGATTTTAAGTCCCATCATTATTTTTTTTTATTAGAGTAGAATATGAATGTTAGTGTTACAAAAATTCAGGTAGGTAGCCGTGTTGGTCTGACGCAGTCAAAATAAAAAATTGCCAGTACACGACTGAACAACAACAACAACAACAACAACAACAACCAGTGTGCAGATGATCAAAAATACCTTTAGCATATATAATGAGACAAGAATCCAATATCTCCATAGTTTTCAGTTTAGTAATAAGTTGTAATTCAGGAACTTCTTTCACACTATCCCTTGCTTTTTCTTGTAGGAATAATTTGTTAGGAGTCATTCTGCAAAGAAACAGAAACGATGGTTGTAACTTTAAGAACTGTTTCTGTGAGTTCTGGGTGTGAGTTCTGGGCTGATTAGATACAGCTGGTGATGAGTACAAAAGGAGGAGAAGTTGCAGTTTGAATTTGCCTGCAGAGAGAGAATACCCACATGCTTAGTGTTTGTTGTTTTTGTAGAGCTGTAATAAAACCTTTGTTTCAGTTTTTTTACACCGGTCTTGTGGTCTCGTGGTTCTGTAGTGGTTTTGTCGTCTGCCACCAGAAGAAAAGCCACCTCCAGCATAATTGCAGTTGTTAACTGTTGTCAACAGTATTACCATACCCATTGAGGCAATCACCCATCTCCTACTACTCTTCTAAGAAAACCCCCACCCCTCCATATATAAACTTACCTTCAAATCTGAATTTCCCCAAAGCTCTGAATTTTAACTGGATAGCTAGAAATGTGAACAATGATATCATGGGGGTATCACCCCATTTTGGTTTAGGGCAAAGTGCATGATGGATCCACTTGATTGCTATTGGGTGTAAATTTAGCTTGGGGATTAAATTGCTGAGCCTGGTATTGAAGGCCTCTTGCAGGTTTTGTTCTCCAAAGTCAGAAATATAATCCATTTAGATCTTTAGTTCTGCTTGTGAGTTTGAGGGATGAAATGGAATTTTTGTTTTGAGACTTTCAAGGGTAGGTGGGTGTAGGCCTGCATTTCTGCTACCATTTTGTTTAAGTTAGCAGTATCTTCCCCTCAATGGAAGAAGAGCCTTAGATAGTTCTTTGTGGATCTGGGCCACTAGCTCAGCTGCTATTATTTCTTCTGCTTGCTTCTGATAGTCACCCCTGTCCTTTCCAGTGGTCCCACCATTAGAAGCTCCAGATGCTATTGTGTTCTCTGTAGGCCCAAGGGAGCTGGTGATTTTGTAGGAAATCCATGACTTGAGTGGACGAGGTTTGTTTTTGCTTTTTCTATGAGGCATATCCCATCTGGGGCTCCTGTTTTTAGAAAGCTGGTTAGTGTTTAAATGACAGCATTTGCTAATTTGCTCACAGGGTAAGACAGAGGCAAATCCATCTGCCATCTTGGCTGATGATGTTGCCCTTCCCCTATTTTTTACATTTCAGGGTGCATGGGATTTCCTGCCAGAATAGTTTGGAGCTCCTTTTTCTGCTGCCACCCATTCCCACAGAATGCTTTTGAAACCTCTTAGTGGCTTGATGTAATAGGTTTAGAAGTGAGATGGTCACCACCAGTGAGCAGAATGAACTATTGACTAAGGTTGAATATTATAGGGCTGCTTTGTACAGTAAGGGAACACTGATATTTACTTTAGGGTCTTAAATGAGCTTGATGACAGTTTCTAAGGATTCAAGACACACTGCTGCTGGCACCAACTTCTAAGAGAATTTTACTTCAGGCCAAATTCCCTAAACCTCCATCCCAGCCACATTCCCTCACACTTCAGTAAAGCTACTGGGTACCATCCTTCTGTGGCATTAAAGCTTCTCCTATTGTACTTGTGGCAGCTTGGCTAGCATCGTGGATTTTTAAAATCTGCTTGTGCAACCTTCTTTTAAAACCTTTACACCGGACCACCTCTTAACCTCACACCCTAGCTCCCTTCTTTTTTACCAGCAAAGGCACCACCAGGGGAAAATGGTTTAATAATAAGGCCTCAGCTATCCACCAACTCAGTTTTCTCTGGTCTTCGTCCCACATCTCCATCAATTGATTTTTCCCAACTGGCATTCTAACTGCCCCAACTTCACTAGTTAGAACCTTCAGCTGATCAGAGCCTGCAATTTCTCAGGCAAATCAAAATAAACTTACCTGGTCCAAGGCCCATCCATACAACCACCTTGGCTTGGGGGGAGGCAGATCTATCTAGCAGGCTGCTGTTTCGCCAGTCTAAGAGACACAGAACAACCAAAATGAAAACAATTAAGGAGTTTCTCTCTGCCCATACTCTGCAATTTAAGTGAGTTTGAAAAGGAAAGAAACACGGAACTTCCTTTCTCTCTTTCTCTTTCTTTCAGATTACCAAGGAAGATTGCCTGTGTTTGGTGCTAGAAGGGGACAGCCCTATTAGTTATTTAACAAGACAGTGCCAAGGGATGATTTTCTTTAATTGTTGTCTTCTTACCTCACTGTGAATTCAATGGGGTATGATGTGTGTGTTCTTTTAGGCAGGAAGGTTATTAATAGCATCAGCTTTGCTTATGCGGTGATAGTTTTGCTAGTGCTGATGTCTTGCATGAAAAATGAGTCACTTCTATGCCAAATGCCATTGGCTGCATTTGTTGATTCTGCACCATATACTTGACATTCTGCTGTCCACTTGACAAATAACTTGTGGACCACAGATGCAGATTCAAATTTAGTATATGATTTTTAAATCATGCATGAAATTCTGATTTCTCTGCCATCAGCATGGGGCTTCATCTATTTGCCTTTGTGTTCAGAGGAAGAATATAAAAAAACCCAACCCACAGATTTTAGGGTCAACACAGGATAGCTGCTGCCTTAATACCAGGTTTGTGTATTTTGTGTGTCATCTGGCTGGCCACTGATGAAAATATGATGCTGGACCTGGTAGAAAATAGGTACGATCCAGTCAGGACTGGGTGAAGACACTTTACTGCTGGAAGCAAACAACAAGACTATCACCCCATTACACGTACAGAAGAGAACTGGATGGGCAGTTGAATGTTACTTCAACCATGGCAATAGGACAGCATGTTCTCCTGCACCCAAGGACAGCAGGCTATCTTAAAGGGTGCAGGGAAGACTACATAGTGCATACAACTCATACTGTTCCCTACCTCCCAGCACCTGTTGCCTGAAGCAGCTGCTCACATTGCCTAATAGTAGGGCCAGCTCCAATGAGACTTTTCTATGTCTTTTCTCACTACATATTGTAAATTACCATCAGGCTTGCTCTAGTTTGGAGTGCTGGGTGTACTGCAAGCCTAAAACTACCACACAGATGTCATAAATGTGTTCCCCCACCTCAACAAATTTATTATTAGGACTGGAATTTGTGTTCTCTACACCTATAGCTCATTGTAGCAATTATAAATCATGGACTTTGTGGAATGCCCATTGGCAAAACCTAACAATCTATTTGCCCTGTGAGATTTGCAGTCTGTGTTTTATGTTCATTTGAATTTTGAATTGCATTTCTAGTGTGGAAAAGATTATGAAATTTCTGTTTCTTCTACAAAGATAATGGCTTGGAGTGGCAAAGATGAAGGAGAAACTGGTGAGCTGATCAATTTCACATTTTGTGAAACAATGTGAGAAGCAAATGACTTCCACCCTTCAAAAATCAAAAGTATACGAATTTCAGCATGCAGTTCTCCAACCAACCAATGCTTACAATATATATATATATATATATATATATATATATATATATATATATACACACTAGTGGTTTAAGCCCGTTAAAAAAATGGGCGCTAGAATATATGTGGAGGGGGCTGGCGCCCCACCCCCACCCCCTGCCAAAGCCTGCTTTAGCGGGTGGGGGGGTGGAGGAGAGGCAAGCAGGGCTTTCTCCGCATTAGCGGAGAAGCCCTGCTTGCCCGCCCCGCCCCCCGCCCGCCTGCCAAAGCCTGCTTTAGCGGGTGGGGGGGGGGTGGAGGAGAGGCAAGCAGGGCTTCTCCGCTTTAATGGAGAAGCCCTGCTTGCCCGCCCCGCCCGCCTGCCAAAGCCTGCTTTAGCGGGTGGTGGGGGGTGGAGGAGAGGCAAGCAGGGCTTTCTCCGCTTTAATGGAGAAGCCCTGCTTGCCCCCCCCCCGCCCGCCTGCCAAAGCCTGCTTTAGCGGGTGGGGGGGTGGAGGAGAGGCAAGCAGGGCTTCTCCTCTTTAACGGAGAAGCCCTGCTTGCCCCCCCCCCGCCCGCCTGCCAAAGCCTGCTTTAGCGGGTGGGGGGGGTGGAGGAGAGGCAAGCAGGGCTTCTCCTCTTTAACGGAGAAGCCCTGCTTGCCCGCCCCGCCCCCCGCCCGCCAAAGCCTGCTTTAGCGGGTGGGGGGGTGGAGGAGAGGCAAGCAGGGCTTCTCCGCATTAGCGGAGAAGCCCTGCTTGCCCGCCCCGCCCGCCTGCCAAAGCCTGCTTTAGCGGGTGGTGAGGGGTGGAGGAGAGGCAAGCAGGGCTTTCTCCGCATTAGCGGAGAAGCCCTGCTTGCCCCCGCCCCACGCCCGCCTGCCAAATCCTGCTTTAGCGGGTGGTCGGGGGGTGGAGGAGAGGCAAGCAGGGCTTCTCCGCTTTAACGGAGAAGCCCTGCTTGCCCCCGCCCCACGCCCGCCTGCCAAAGCCTGCTTTAGCGGGTGGTCGGGGGGTGGAGGAGAGGCAAGCAGGGCTTCTCCGCTTTAACGGAGAAGCCCTGCTTGCCCGCCCCGCCCCCCGCCCGCCTGCCAAAGCCTGCTTTAGCGGGTGGTGGGGGGGTGGAGGAGAGGCAAGCAGGGCTTTCTCCGCTTTAACGGAGAAGCCCTGCTTGCCCGCCCCGCCCCCCGCCCGCCTGCCAAAGCCTGCTTTATCGGGTGGTGGGGGGGTGGAGGAGAGGCAAGCAGGGCTTCTCCGCTTTAACGGAGAAGCCCTGCTTGCCCGCCCCGCCCCCCGCCCGCCAAAGCCTGCTTTAGCGGGTGGTGGGGGGGTGGAGGAGAGGCAAGCAGGGCTTCTCCGCTTTAACGGAGAAGCCCTGCTTGCCCGCCCCGCCCGCCTGCCAAAGCCTGCTTTAGCGGGTGGTGGTTGGTGGAGGAGAGGCAAGCAGGGCTTTCTCCGCATTAGCGGAGAAGCCCTGCTTGCCCCCGCCCCACGCCCGCCTGCCAAAGCCTGCTTTAGCGGGTGGTCGGGGGGTGGAGGAGAGGCAAGCAGGGCTTCTCCGCTTTAACGGAGAAGCCCTGCTTGCCCGCCCCGCCCCCCGCCCGCCTGCCAAAGCCTGCTTTATCGGGTGGTGGGGGGGTGGAGGAGAGGCAAGCAGGGCTTCTCCGCTTTAACGGAGAAGCCCTGCTTGCCCGCCCCGCCCCCCGCCCGCCAAAGCCTGCTTTAGCGGGTGGTGGGGGGGTGGAGGAGAGGCAAGCAGGGCTTCTCCGCTTTAACGGAGAAGCCCTGCTTGCCCGCCCCGCCCGCCTGCCAAAGCCTGCTTTAGCAGGTGGGGGGGGTGGAGGAGAGGCAAGCAGGGCTTCTCCGCTTTAACGGAGAAGCCCTGCTTGCCCGCCCCGTCCCCCGCCCGCCTGCTTTAGCGGGTGGGGGAGGTGGAGGAGAGGCAGCAGCGCCATGCAGGCCAACGGGGCAGGAGGGGGTCAGCAGCAACAGGCTCTCCTTGTAGCGGCGGGAGCAGCAGCGTGACCTCCCTCTTCGGCTTCCCCTCGTCCTCCATTTAAACCGCCCCGCTTGAACTGCCGACACTGCTCTGGCCCGATGTCTCTCTGCTCCAATCCCTGTGTCCCTGGGGCACATGCTCAGTTGTGCAAACCCAGAGACACACGGACTGGACGCAGAGACACTTGCATTTTATATATATATATATATATATATATATATATATATATATATATATGCGCATATATAAAGGGAATATATCTTTCTTGTAGTTTGGCCTGGCTACAGAGGCTTCACTTGTGTCAGGCAGGTCAAGGGGAAGCTTTGCCACTGGCCGAGGTTTTGTTTCGTTCAGGGATGGGTGTTTGCATGAAAATGGAGGGAGCCCAAACAGAGGACACACACCAACAAACAGTGAAAAGAGGGAAAGGGAGAGGGAAGGAATTACTCTCGGGTAAGTGTGTACAGCCCCAGTCTGACTACTTTTCCAAAACATATTTAGAAAGTTTTACCAAATATATTTAGAAAGGATTCTACTTTTAAATAGATAGATTCATCATACAATGCCACAATGTATCCTTTTCATTTTGTAATCCCAGGATGTTATTACAAATTCATCTCCTTGAATGACAAGTTGTCGTTATATTCTGAATTTTATGCGATTGAGTGCAAGGAACTGCCTGACAAAAACTATTTAAAATGGAAAGTTGTAAACAAATATAGACTGCTGAACACCTGCTCACAGAGGATAGTAGCAGGCTGTTCCCCTAAAAATCCATCATGGATGCTATGCAACAGCAAATTTATTGCAACAAGTAAGTACAGCTTCTGGGCTCTAGCAAAGCCACAGAGTGATAATCAAGATATGGCACCATGAACAGATTACAAAGCATAATACTGTTAAAACTCTCATTTATATTCAGCTCTGATTAAAAATCCATGTTTGAGATCTGCAATTAATGAACTAAATGACTAAGTACACCAATTAATCAGTTAATGGATGGGCAGATCAATTCTATACTGGGACCAAAGATTTGCTGTCACTATGCAGGTGGAATAGCCTCAGTCCAGGAAGGAGGATGGGGAAACACTAGTGCAGTGCTAAAAAATTCTCCTGCATCTCAACCAGACAGCCAAAGTAAGGACCAGGAAAAACACCAAGGGCATCCAATGCATGTTGCAATAGTGGAAGACTGCTGAACTCTGGGGCTCAATGCATATCTTGCTCACCTTATCTTAAACTTCACCTTATCTTTGGAGCTGGGTGAGTAGGATAGCCCTGAGGCAGAATGGTTCTGTGTAGGGCAGAGGTAGTCAACCTTTTTATACTTACCACCTACTAATGCATCTTTCTCAATGATAAAATTTCCTTACCGCCCACCAGTGCTCAATGGAAGGAGGATTCAGCTTGTGCCGTAGAAACCCCTCCCACCCATCTAGAATCCTGAAACGCCCACTAGTGGGCTGTAGGGACCAGGTTGACAACCCCTGGTGTAGGGTATGGGGTTGGTTTAGTTCTCCTTACCTATAGTGTGCATGAGACTTTGGACGAGAAATGGGAGCCATGGGAATTTTCAATCTGGGGGCTTTACAGCAACCTAGGAAGAGTGAGGGCAATCAGTGATCTGGCTGCCTAGGGTCATCCATGTGACTGATGCAAGAAGTGTTGCATTCCCTTTGAATTCACTTCATTTGCTCTGTGTGACACTGCCATGCAGCCAACCCTGTAGTCACCCAGTCATAGTGTGATGCCTGGTTTGAATGGGGTAGGGGGGAAAAACCTACACAATAATCTAAAGAAAGCATTGGTGCTGAAGAAAGGGGGGGGGGACAATGGCAGTGAGTGACACTGAACAGTCTCTGTTAAGGACCAGCATCAAAAGTTTGGGAGTAAATATTTTGCCGCCTCTTAAAAAAAAATTTGAGGTTCGACCCCCAAATCAAAATGGGTTCTTCACTGCTACCTTTCGTTTTGAGTTATCAGTAGCAAAAGAGAACAGCTTAAAGCAAGACTGAAAGCTACTTCTGGCATTCCTTAATTCACATACTACTCCCAAATCAAGGCTAGGTGGATCAACAGTAAAAGAAATAAAGGATGAAACAGAAAAGACTGTCTCCCACAGGTACAATTGAAAAACAGCAAAGAAAATGGATGTGCTAAATTCAAATAGTCAGCTGGAGAGCAATGGGGAGTGGTAAAGCTGAAGTGCAAACTGAGTTACTGTGAAGTCAAGTCTGGAGAAAATGAGTCAATTATCTCCTAGCCTTAGCATTTGCATTGCATTGCTGCTGTTACGATTCTGAGCTCTAAGGGCTCCTTCTCTGCCCTCAACACATGCATTTTTCTTCCAAGACAAACCTTTGACTTATACTCCATACAATGTACAGATTATATGACACATCAAATATTCTTCTTTAAAGATTGTAGTGGAAATGCTGTGGCTCAGAGATGCATGCAAAAGGTTTAGGTTCTATGTTTGGCACGTCACACACAATTCACAGGATGAGGAAAGACACACAAACACAGGATGGGAAAAGACCGATGCATCTCTGAGAGCAAGATGGACCAGTAGTCAGAACTGGTATAAGCCAGCATCCAACATCTCCAAAAAGCTGTTTCTGGATTCAAGCTCTGACATGGAAGCTGCTGATATAAAAGTATTCCTCAATCACTACACAAATAAACAGCATCTCTCTGAATAGCAAACTAAAATTGAATTGTAATGTATTATTGAAACTTCAAGAATGCATTTGATTTTAACTAGGAAAATATCAAACTTCAGATTAATCATGTTAAAGGCTAACTAAATAATGAGCACATCACTGATATGGGGGGTCATTTCTTGAGAGAATTTTTAAGTACTGCTCTTAGCCTTGAGAACAGGATAAAGAATCCAACTTTCAATAGAATGTTACTTTAATGTCGTGTTTGGTTTCCGATTCCTTTGGCTGCACTTTTTCTGTTACCAAGTCTAATGACTTACCATTAAATGTAATGGGCCTGCATTAAGATATTTTACCCCTTCAAAAAGGTGAGCTTTATAGTGATGGTATTAGGAAAACAAATGATAAAACTTAGTATTAAAGTAAATCAATTTTGAGGACTTCCAGAAGAATGTGTATTGTGGCAGTTGGTGGTCCTCATGCAAGCAAGTTTTTACCATGTTTAAATGATGCAATTGTCAAAAAAATTACCATCCCAGGCCTATACAGAACTTGTTTGATGCCCAGGATGGGAGTCTTGTTGGAATAAAACAAAAACGCAGCCAGCTTAGCCCTATAAGGCCCGGGGCAAGTGTACCTGGCTGTTCCTGCACTCTGAAGGCCTGCCAGATCCCCATCCCCATTAAAACCATTTTCAATGACCCATTTAAAATATTAAGCCCCCATTTGGAAGCACCCTTTAACTCAATTTGATGAATTGAATTTTTGAACAGGAAACTGCAAAGCTGAGTGGGTTGTAATAGCATTCCACCAACTACACGATACTCATTTGCTTGGACATTGAAAAATAGAAAGAGATAAGAGGCACAAATTAGGAACACATCAAAGAGATTTCAGACTGAAAGGATTCCAAATGATTCCTTTTAAAAACAATCTGTGGGTATAATTATAAGATAAAAACAGAGGTAGAATTAGAATCTGAACTGCAAGTTAAAAGGTCAAGGAACAAAGATCTACAAGTCTCCAGTTTCCTTTTTAGTTCTCTCTCTCTTTTCTTGGCCTAAACTTGACATTCCCAGATTCTAAATTAGCAGACAAATGTCTCCTATTGGTTTTTGCTCCAAAGGAGTAACTTCTTATGACATCTTATCATTAAAAAAACACTTCATTGATTACCCTTCCCAAAGGTTTGTTGCAGCATCTTGTGCTACACCTTAACAAGTGCCGGTAACAAATTTCTTGTTACCAAATATTCCTTGACTACCTTTCCGAATGCAGATTTTTCCAAGGCAGCTTACATAACACAATGTGGATATCAACAACAAAAAGCATGAGAACAAGGTTAAACTCCTACAGTTTCCTACACAATACCAACCATTACAAAATCAAAACATAACATGTAAAAAATATATATGTAACGGTAGTTTGTGTTTAGGCAACCAGAAACAAGCAGGTCCATAGAGTCTTCTGGAATGACAAAGGTGAGACAGCCTTCTGGAGATCATCTGGTAAAGAGCTGCGGGGCCACCAAGTCCACTGAACTAAACTGTGGGCTAATGAGAAGGCCTTTTTGAAGATCTTAATAAGACAGGTTTAGTCTTTAAGCAGGCATGGTTTTGATGTCAATGGTGGCATATCAGGCAGGTGAGCCGTTACAGCTCAGCACACACTCACCACATATAACCTTTTCAGTGGGCACCATCTCACAACCCTCTTAATGTTTTTAATCAGTCTTTTAATTAGCGCTAAAATGCTTTTCCAGCTTTAATTTTTAAAAAACACATTTGCAAAATACTGCTTAAATGAAAAGGTGCTACAGTGCTGTAACAGTAACATGCTTTTCTTTTAACGCACTGGCATGTATCTTCATTGCACCCCAATTCCAATCTTCATTTCTAATTTAAAACTAACATTAAGCACTATGGGGTTTTTTTTTTTTTACATTTTTTGACATGTCATGAAATAGGTAATTCCATTTAAATGGATAAGCACTTAGTGCTGGATAAGTAATTTTTTTAAAAAATAAAGAAAAATCTCCCAGAATTCCACCCATCTACACCCAGTAAGTAGCCAGTCAGGTGAATTGGATGAACCACTCAAAAGCTATGCCATGCCCTCTGGTGTGGATGGAGTATATTAGATAAAAATATAGGGAAAGTTGCAATATCTCAGGCAGTGTAGAAAGCCAGTTTCAGTTGTGGCTTACAGTGGAAGAGCAATGATATATTAGCACCAGGAGGCACACGTCTGGAAGCAGCCAAGCTGTACTTTCCTCTAGCCTTGTCAAATACAGTCACACACTGGGAATTACATATGCATTATCTCCTCACAAATCTATGCACCAGCTGACTTGCAAAAAGCCTAGGGTGTTCTTGAGACTAATCTCAGGCAGCAGACCATTCTCATTTTATCCTTTTTCTTGAAGAGACAAAGTTACTTCTTCTCCCAAACTCACTTCTCACTTATTTTTATAGCAGAAATAGCTTTTTTCTTTGGAGGTGTGTTGAAGTATGTGGTAAAATATTCATACGTTGCCTCAGCCCATCAAATGGAAAGAAAATTGCTTGGGACAGTTTGGCTAAAGTGATTTGCTCCGCTCATCACAACAGAAAAGGTCTATGAAGGTTAAGCGAAAACAAACTCATAGTGATGAGAAGAATTAACATTTCACCTTAACTTTCTCCCATTTGTTTTAAAAAAACAGCCACTTTCCCCCATACACATGCATTTGTTTTAAAAAGCCACATGTGGCAATTATCTTCTATTGTTTTGCATAGTCTGTTATATTTTTTTACTTTTTTGTACGCCTGCTCTGTTCTCCTTGGGAGTCGGGCAGGAAATGGGATGTATATTAGGGCTGGGTGGTAACTGGTTTTCAATATCATGATGTATCGCCAGCTAAACATCACAATATATCGATGTATCACGATATCTGAAATAAGGAACTACGTAAAGGCGAACAGGACAATGCCCTGGCAACTGCTACTACTTAAGGGTCTAAAACTGATAAATGATTATATCAATCACCTCATGGTCACTTTCAGCAGCAGGCAAGCCAAAATGCATGAAAATGAGACTTATTTGTATTCACTATGACTCATTGTCATAAGTTGGATTGTCCCGAATGCCACCATTTGGTAGCCAAACCCATAACCAAAAATCCTGTTGGGAAGCATTTTGGCTTGCCTGACGACGAAACTGAGTGTGTGGTGATTGATAACATTGTCATTTATGCATTTTAGACCCCTAAGTAGTAACAGTTACCAGGACAATGTCTTGTTCACCTCTGTATACAGTGGTACCTCGGGTTAAGAACTTAATTCATTCTGGAGGTCCGTTCTTAACCTGAAACTGTTCTTAACCTGAAGCACCACTTTAGCTAATGGGGCCTCCCGCTGCTGCCATGCCGCGACTGCCTGATTTCTGTTCTCATCCTGATGCAAAGTTCCTAACCCGAGGTACTATTTTTGGGTTAGCGGAGTCTGTAACCTGAAGCATCTGTAACCTGAAGCGCCTGTAAACCGAGGTACCACTGTAGTTCCATCCTTATTTCAGACATTGTGGTAGATTGCAATGTTTAGCTGGTGAGTTATTGTGATGTTTAGCTGGCAAGTTATTGCAATGTTGAAAACCAGATATCGCCTAGCTCTTACACACATTGTGATTCACAATATGAACTTCAAACTGGTTTTGGACGATATATTGATATATCGCCCAGCCCTTGTGTGTGTGTGTGTGTGTGTGTGTGTGTGTGTGTGTGTGTGTGTGTGTACGTACACACACACACACACACACACACACAGTCCCTCTGATTGTTTCAGGAAAAGAGCAAAGCTTGTTGAAAAGCTTGAATGTGAATCAAAATGCCTTGAAAACTCACCACTGGACACATTCAGTGTTAATAACTGCAAGGCAATTCACCTATTACCAGTAACATTAGGATATTAAATATAGTCTAATATAGAAATGATTGCAAAATGCTCTTTGTAGTATGGCTTAATTAGTGCTGGTTTATGGCTTAATTAGTTCTGATTTACAACTTTGTCATTGCAAAAGACTTCGCTGAAGTGTCATTTGAAAGTTTGCAGTGCATTTATTTGTAAGAAAAAGCAAGTTTTATGGTTTTTAGGAAGGCAGTTCCTTCCTAAGGAATTTGAATGTTCAAATAGATGTGGCAAGGAAAACACTTCTGATCCCTAAAACTCCATGTTGCCCCAAAAGGCTCTGCATTTCAGTGCAAAACTGAGTGCTGCAAATCTGGAGAAGTGCAAAGTGTATTTTGCAGATTCTTTTGGATTCTCTTGTCAGAAACAGAGGAAGCATAAAGGAGTTTTAGTGCACCATCACGGAAACATTTTTATGAAAGTATTTAAAATTATTTACTAAAGGCACCTTAAAGGGGGACAGGGCTGAAAGCAAATACACTGGCAGTTTCTATCTAGATCCCATTGGGAAGTGCCCATCCAAACAAACTTGGAACAATTTTCTTATTTTAGTGTATCAGCTGCTAGCTCTGCAGACTCCAGCAATTGCCTCCCTCCTGCTCTTTGAACTCAACTACTTTTGTAGCAACCAAAATGTACAAGCAGCAGAAACTTCAAAGGCTCTTATCTCTAAAGAATAGATTCCCTCAGAGGATACTGTAGGTGGTTTGTCAGGATTAGGAAAACTGGGGGGGGGGGGAGGAATCCCCTACAGCATCTCCCTTCACAGCCTTTGCTGTACCCAACCTTCCTTTCTAGCAAAGGCATTCTTTGGTAATAAAGGTGAACATTTGTACAAACCTATTTGCAGGATCAGGAGGAAAATTCATAGGGACAGCACATTGTTTAAAGAGGATATTCTCAACACCTGAAGTCATGGGATCTGCATGAACTCTTGCAAAGTTGCCACAGGTATGTTACATATTTTTCTGACCTGTGAAACACAAGGTGGTACAATTTGGGCAGCTGACTTGTGTGATTTGTGGTAGCATAGGATGTATAAGTATATTTTAACCTTGATTCTCATAAATATATTCTTAAGAAGATTCCTCGTAGGAAGAGCCTGCTGGATCAGACCGAAGACCCTTCCAGTCTATCCTGTTCTCACAGTGGCCTACCAGGTGCCTATGGAAAGCCTGTAACCAACAGTACTCTTGTGATCCACAGTGTTTGGTATTCAGATGCCGATACTGTAACTAATATATTGCCCTCATGACTAGTAGCTATTGACACCTTCATCTTCCATGCTTTTGTCTAAACCCCTTTCAAAGCCATCTAGATTGGTGGCTAGCCATTGTCATAGTTTAACAATGCATTAAGAGAAGAAGTACTTCCTTAGGTCTTATCCCCACGCACTTTCAAGGGTGACATTTGTTTTTTGTATCATCTGAATGTTTTGTATCATCTGAATCCAGGGTGTAGGAACATAGCAAGCAACATTGTATGGAGTCAAACCATTTGTCCATTTAGTTCAATATTATCTATACTAACTGGAAGTTGCTCTCCAGAGTTTCAGACAGGAGTCATTCCCTGGGCTTATTTGAAGATATTGGGGATTGAACCTGGGATCTTCTCATGCAAAGCATGTACTATGCCACTGAGCTGCAGCTGTTTTTTTATTAAAAAAGGTAAGGGCCAAGTAGAAGACCAATTGTGCTTTTAAAAACCTTTTATTGCCACATTGGATTCATAATCAGCTCTAATATATCCCAGAATGCCAGCAGTAAGAGAACTTCACTTGCAGAGCTTTCCATCAAAATATCAGGGTCTTTGGAGGCAGATTTCCTTCCCACTGACGGAGGAGCACTTCTGTCCCATGCAAAACCCCTCCAGCCATTGGATCTGCTGGTTAGGATTGAATTATTTGTCTTTGATATTAAATACATTTCTTCCAAACTATTTGAGAAATATCTCTTCCAAAGATTGCATTAACTTCTGCTAGAACATTTTCTAAAAAGCAATTACAGCCTAATCTGTCAACTGTTATGCACAGTTAAGGCATATTGACTTATGCATGAACAAGAGTAGAATAGTAGCCTTAATGCTAATGCAGCAGTAAGGAGGAAACGGTTCATTGGCAGGCTTTCATCTCCATTAGATGGACGAGACAGAGGCTTGTGCGGCAAGGAACGGACTTGATAAAGCAGCCAATGACCGAAAGTTATATATTCAAATCCATGTAAAAATTAGCCTCGATTTTTCTTGTTATAAGTGTGGAGAATATTACTGGAACAGTTTTCCTAGGCTCTATTTAAAACAAGCAAAATTGGGTTCAGTTTGAAGATGTCAAATTCATTTTTAAGCCCAGGCCCATTCTGAGCTCCTGATCTTACTGCATTTCCACTTTTTAAAAATAAAATAAAATAAAATAGAAGGACTACTTACACTTCACTAGTTCTGGAGTTCTAAATATTACACATGTGGCAAGGAGATGGTAATACTGAGGTGCTTCTAATTTGCCATCGCTCTGAAATTGTCAATTTGAAATTATATGCAATACAGGTCAATAGCTCTAACAGTTACTTACAATGAAATATTCAAGCCACATCCTTCATGCTTTAACATAGTATTTCATGAAGCCTGCACAGCACGTTCTAGATGGTACCTATTTGTGGGTGTTCATAGTGCAGAGGTGTAAAGTTCACCCAGTAATGCTAGCAAACATGGCTTTTGCCGTCTTCCCCTTCCAAGATTCCATCTACAATGAAGGGAGCACTTGATGAGCTCTGCCAAGCTGCTTTTATCTCATCAAATGGCATGTTAAGCCCTTCATGCAGAAACAGAGGTCAGGGACACACCGGGCGGCAGAGACGTTCGCAGCTAGTGAATCAACAAAATTATAATGCATAAAGCCTCAAGAACAGCAAAAACAAGAACACTGTGAAAGCAATCACATCTTCCCCAAATTTAAAACAGCATTGACTGGAAAGTTTCTCACTATTATTAAAAGCACAGCAACAATTACGTCTTTTCCTGGTATTTCAAAGAAAGCTAAAATCCAGACTTGCCCAGCTTTTGACACACACTCACAGAGCAAACTTTTCACACAGGGAAGCCTGCCAGGGGTTCAATAAAGCAGCAGCTTTGCCATCTGCTGAGATTGCAGAAAAGGGAGCTGGTCAAGCATGAGGCAAGCCAAAGCCCCCATCTTTTAATGTCTGTCTTTATAGTCTTTGAACTGCCTTGTTTGAAGATATTTCTCTTCTCTAGCTGCACAGCGCTCCCATGTGTTCAAGGACCTTTTTGTCCTAACCCCATTCAACTTTTCCGCAAAGCACCCAGCAGCTTGATATCTATGTTGACTGCAGTCTCTGCATGGTATGATGCCAGTAAAGAGGTATGTGCTATTTTTAGGTAACACTTGGGCTGGGGGGGGGGAGTGGGCTGGATGAGAGAACGTTATGCTGAAGAATGTCTTTCCAAATACCATTTTGCCCATATTTGTTGCATGATCCATGAGATCCCTAAATTCTTCTGATTAGCATGTTCTAATAATTCTTAATAAATCCTTTCATTTCTACAGGTAAACTGATGTGTTTAACAAGAAAACAATGGCACTGTGATCAAAATGCCATTTTTAAAAATGAAGGTCTTATTTCAACAACTGATTTAATTTTTTGCTATTAAGGTCACATGTTGACTGTCAATGTTGTTTCCCCACCTTTTTTTTGAAACAACTTAACTACCTTAAGAGAAATGAACTTTATTTTGCTGTTGTAAAAAATGGGAACGAGTGCGAGGATCATAGCTTCTTTGATCATGAATACCTTTATGCATGTTTTGAGCACCATCCAGTGGTTAAAGAGTAGATCAGCAGTTGCTCCTCATCAGTATATCCGAACGTATTCATCAGTTTCAAAACATATGCACAAAATTACAACATGAAGAGAACTTTCCCATTTAGATTGTCAGGTTTTTGCACAGTACTACAGGATTCTTTCATAAACACATCTTGCACTTTCAAAGGACAGCCAAATTGACTTGCTACTGAATACCTTTCCACTGAAAAATCTGGTTACAGGTAGGTAGCCGTGTTGGTCTGCAATAGTCAAAACAAAACAAAATAAATTCCTTCCAGTAGCACCTTAGAGACCAACTAAGTTTGTTCTTGGTATGAGCTTTCGTGTGCATGCCCACTTCTGATAAATCTGAACAGAAAAATCTGTTATTTTTGCACTTCTAGCAATATGCAAGATAATGCTTTCCTGAAACGGAGACGACCAGAATCACAAGTCTGATCAAAAGCCACTCAGATCTTGATCAATATGGAGAAGCCAACAAATTTGCTGTGTCTCGGGCACTGTATGCGGATTAGGTCCTCCAGCCTCCTTGCAAAAGGGGACACAGATTTGCATCCAATTTGCATATACAAATTTGTGCCTTCTTTTGCAGTTGAAGTGGAGGGTTGAACAATAAATCAATGTACACAGAGATAATGCTTTACAGACAGACTGAATAGATGACAGTGACACTTTCCCCACAATTGTATTTCTACACTAGAAAAGGTTAACCTGTTAATTCATACCTTCCACACAGCTGTTAAAGGCACAACAACCTGCTTCCTTCCAATGACAAGCCTAAACCAAAGCCTAGGCTGCAATCCTGTACCCATTTACCATTGCCCATGGATCAGTCCACTAGCTAGATAAACATGCACCAGGTATCTAAAGCTAACACCAACACATTTCAACAACCCCATAAAGGAAACCTCTTTAGCTCTCACTAAACAAAAGCCTACAGTAATAAAAATGTGTGTTCTCTACCAAATACCTGTCCATTTGTGGAATACAAGGTTAATTGGAGAAACCTGGCTGCTCTGTGACTCAAATGTGAAGGCAGTGGAACTCTGCTGTAAATGTGAGAAATCACACATCTCTAGTTTCAGGGCAGGAAAAATCAAAACTCCAAAAAGCTCAAAACTTCCTGGAGTCCATACCCTGAGGAGCAGAGCCTGTGATTGGCAGGGATACTATGCCAAATGTAAGGCTTCTTTTGGATTAAGTGCACTAGTGCAGAAGCAGTAAGTGCTTTTATAAAGGGGCAGGCTTGAACACAGAATAAAAAGCAGTGGAAAAGCCTTAAAGCACAATAACATAGTATAAGCAAGATAAAATACACCTACCTTCTGTTACTGAGAGCTCCAGGGAATGATAGCAGAAAGACTCCCGCTGGCCAGTAAACAGCACCCAGCTACTCAAGGCTCATGTTAAAGCTTCAAGGTCAGACCACATAAGAGAGATATACGTTAAGACTCTTAGTGGTTATGCGCTAGCTGGCCTGATATCTAAATTCCTTCCACCTGTTGAGAGGTCAATATACAGGGGCCGGCATAGTTAATTAATCCTGTAGCTGCACCCAACCTTCAGTTAGCTCACAAGCAGATCTTCCCACAACCTGCAGGTACTTATCCCTTGAGCGCAAAGGGTAAATCAAGACAATGAACCAAACCAAGAACCCTTGATGTGCTAATAAGCAAGGAGGAAGAATGTACAAACCAACTAACCTAACTTCTCAAAATACAAAATTCTTCCACAATAGGTTTCTCCTATATGAGGGCAGGTAGCTGAAGGCTTTAAAAAGGCAGCTGGCTTACAGAGGGATAGTTCAAAATGGATCTCAAGGGTTTATGAGCTTAGAAAAGAAAAGCGGAAAAGGAGGACTGCATTGAGACAACTCAGAAAAGGCAGCTGCTCTAAGGACATGCGTCTTCTGAGAGTCTGGTGATGTGAGGGATTGTTTAAGTTCAGGGGAAGTTGATGGCATTTTATTCTTTTATTCTTTTGCTGGTTTTCTGTAACTTTTACATGCAGTGTATTTTTCTTAAAACTCCTCTCCACATCTTAGTAAACCTTTAACTTGTTCCATCAGCCTGTGTGGTCTCAGCTGATTTCAAACACCTTCATGCCTGGAAGCCATAGCCTTGAGAAGCTTCAGGGAAACCCCAGGGAAATGTTTAGGCTGACAGATGAAGGGCAGCCTTGTCGAAATAACCCCCCCCCCTTTATCTGATGGCAGGAAGTTCTTAAAAGGGGAAGAGAGAGCTGAGAAGAGGCATGTGCTTTGTGTTAACTAGGAACTCTCTTCCCTCAGATGCGAGGGACCCAGAGGGTGACTGGGGAGGTAGCTATCACTCTCACCAATAGATAAGGATGAGGGAATATTAAATCCAACTTTCCTCTAGGGAGCTGAAGGTGGGATATATTATTCTGCCACTCCCCATTTCATCTTCACAGCCATGCTGTAGGGCAGTGATGGCCAAACTTGGCCCTCCAGCTGTTTTGGGACTACAACTCCCATCACCCCTAGCTAACAGGACCAGTGGTCAGGGGATGATGGGAATTGTAGTCCCAAAACAGCTGGAGGGCCAAGTTTGGCCATCACTGCTGTAGGGGCACCTTGGGTTGAGAAACTGGTCCAAGATCACCAAGGGAACTTTGGGATTTGAACCTTGGTCTCCCAGGCCCAAGTCCAACACTCTAACCTCTGCACCATACTGGCTCTCAGACACATCATTGACATAAACAATATTTTAAATTCCAATATATTAAACTCATATTCCTTTAGTTATTTTTTTAATTTACATTTTGATTTGGTTTGGTAAAACCATGCATTAAAAAAATTAACAATTTTTTTTTTTTGCAAAATTGACTAACTGGATAAGACTAAAATAAAAAAAATGTGATTCAAAACCAATGGAAATGTTTTAATAAATATTTAAGTAAACAAGGATCAAATGAAATATTTTGGTTATGTTTGGAGTAGAATATTTAAAGTTGAATTACATTAACATTAGAAAAATGCATGGTGTTAAAGAATGGCAGAAAATTTCAGTTGGAAATAGGCAGTGATGCGCAGCGGTGGAAGTCAACCAATGTAATGTATTTATTTTTTTTTAAAAAAATTATTTTTTCTTTTTCTTTTTTCTTTTACCCTTTTATTTTTTCCTTTTCCTTTTTCTTTGTATTTGCTATTTCGTTTGTTTTTTAAGTAAGTCTGTACCCTTATGTAAATCTACAATCTTTTGTATACTTTTTATGTAACAAAACTTACTAATTAAATAAAAAAATTAACAAAAAATAGAGAAATTTGAAGCATTACATTCATAAATTTGCGTACATTATATAATCTGAAATAAGTATGGTAGATCACGAGAAGAATGTGTTTTGTTATGTCAGCATTCCAAAAGCTGTGCCCAATTCTGTCTAACCATATTAAGTTTCTGCCTGCCATCTTTTACTCTTCAATAGCTTGTAAACTTTGCCATGGCTGCATAATTATACATTTTTGCTTCCCAGTGTGTTATGAGAGGGATTTGTGCCTTTACCCAAATGGCTAATAAAAATAAGACAGGATCTGGACTGAATTGTACTTTGGCTGTTCTCCCTATTCCATTTCTGACTTAATACCAAATATCCTTTGCTTCGTAACATAGCCACCATACATGGATAAAGCTTTCAGTACTCATTCCACCTTTCCAACATTCACCATCTAAGCTTCCATTTATCCTATAAAGTCTTTCAGGGGCCGTATACCATCTGGTCATCATTTTACAGCAGTTTTTACTGCTATAATGAAAAATGATTACTAGTTTTACAAATATGCTCCTATGGATCAAACATTGTTGGAGTCCCTAAATCCACACCCTGTACAAGACTATTTTTACTAGTACTACTCCACAATAAAAAGTAGGATTTATTTATTTTTTGACATAATATGCTTTCTATCATTAGTTGAGTGCTTTCAAAACATGCCCTTTCTCTTAGACAGAATATGTTTCACCTCAGTTTTCTTAATGTTCTCTCTTTTGAAGCATTTGAAAATAGTTATAAAGGTTCGACTTCTAGTGTAAAAACAAAAAAGGAAAGCTTTTATGTTCCTTAGATGAGTGGCCTTTAACACTTCCAATCCTCCTGTAATCCTAATGGAACCCATTTTCAGGTGCTTATTCTCTGCCTACATCAAGCAAGTTCTGACCTCCCTTTCTGTCCCTCGCTTCCCTTCACTCTTTCCCTTTTCTGTCTTCAAAAGATTGACCAACTGTTTGCAAGACTCAGACTGACACTATGGTCAGCAGGTGAAGTCTTGGTGGTGGTGCTGTGACTAGGAGGCTGCCTGGTTATCACTGAGCCATGACAGGACCTCCCTGGTGAGGTGGGTTTGTCTCCCTCATTCCTGACTCTTAGGAGGAAACTAAAAATGTTCCTGCTTACTCAGACGTCTGGTGACTGGGATATACTGTTCCGGGCAACCCTGAAATCAGTGGCCGAATGTTTCCAACCATTTTTAGAGTGCTTTAAAAATGCTTTGGGTGTCTTACGAGTAAATGATGCAATTGCAGTCACGCTGTTTGTAACAGTTCTTCTTTATTAGAGATTGCAAAATGATATTACTGATATTTGCCACACCAGGCTGTTTTGGGGGAAAGGGCAGGACACAAATTGAATAAATAAATAGTGCATAGGGCTGGCTAAAGTTTTGGGAGTGCTCAGTTGGTTTCCACAGCTGGAGAGCAGCCTGCTTGCTTATTTCTTTGTCATTATTATTGCATTTGTATTCTGCCTATCCACCAAATGGTGCTCAAGGCTGTTAACAAAAATAATACAAAAAACAAAAACAAACCAATACAACATCAGTATAAAAAAACTTTTAAAAATTACAATGTATTTCTATGTCAGTTTATGGGGGCTAAAGATGCATTTTCTTGTCTGCAGAAAATCACTGGGGAGGTGGTTAGCTAGGTCTTTCTCGCTCTCTCTTTAAAAATATTTTTATTAAAGATTTCTTGGTTTACAAAAGTATGTGCAATGTCTCTTTTTTCAAGTTACATTTCCTACAGATCAGTTTCATTTGTTGAGACATTAGTGTTACATTAGGAACAAAAGAGGGAAAGTTGTGGAGGGGGGAATGGTGAGATATGATTACCCTTTATCACACACGCAGCCCAACAAGCTAGGGGTTTCTATATATGAAGTTCCAGAGCCTAAGCCATGGTGGTATGGGTCAGCTGGAGAATCTGCTTCACATACAAGGAGCCACTAAATGTTGCCATCTTAATGCATATCAGTGTATACATGTCAGGAATGGGGATGGTATAATTAAGATGGCCGTGCTAGTGACTCCCTGTGTGCATGGGCATCATGACAGGTTATTTTTAAAATTACCATTGTGTCTTCAAATGGACAGTCAGTTCCAGCTACTGGTTCTGGTTGATCTGAATTCCCAGATATTTAAACCCTTAACCTATTATATAGTTATATCAAGGATAAAGTCTTTTCACAAACAGTGCAATAGGTAGGATAAAACATCTGGAGGGAATTAGGTTGGGGAAGGTTGGTGCAATTTATCCCTCTTTCTTTCTATGATGCAGTTTTTCCTCAGTGTCTGGAGGAAGATGATCTTCATCCTTATCCTGTGTTCTCTTCCATCTTTTTCTTTCTCAGAGTTCAATGGTTTTTATCCCCAGTCCTTGAAAACAGTTCAACATAGGATTCCTCCCACCCCACCTCTGAATTGTAGACTGAAAGATATCACTAGAGTATGATTACAAACTGGTCCCACAAACTGATGATATCTTCAGCTAGGCTGTAATCCAACAAAGCTGTCACTTGTTCACTTAAGAGACATATGGCTTCAATTCCACATTTTTGTCTTTTATATTTATCTTACAGAAGGCACAGAATAAATCTGTTGTAGAGATCAACACAGCAACTGAGGCATTTTTTAAAAATGAAACTCTGGGCAAACATTAGCCACACGGTGTCATCCTGCACCATCTATAATGATTTTATGGTTTATGAAATTTATCTTGAGAGTAAGAGCAAATAGGGGCTTATTTGCAAGGTATACAAGTCCCTGAGGTCTCTTTCATTTACAGTTTTTTGATATATAGAAAAAAAAAACAGCAGCATCAACCCCCACATGCTTCATTAAAATATCCATACAATTTGTAAAATATATTCATTTTATACACTGGTGAAATGTTCTCATCTCCCAGCACGCAGGAAGTTTCCAGCTCTACCTTATACATTATCCTGATGGGCTTCCTCCTGTGAAATGTCAGGATTAATTTAGTAATTATTTTTGCCTACATCATCACTCAAGCAGCCATTTCAGCTGAATAGGTTCAGATTTACCATCATTCCCATTAAGTACAGCACATAAATTATTTTCTATTTATGTTACAACAGGCTGAATGGAGAATAACTCTTTGGCAAAGCAACATACAGTCTGATATCATCATAAACATATATTATTTAGAGAGTACTCAAGTTACTAAGTGTTATACAACAGTACTTTCAACAACAAAAATCACGACCCTGCCCACAGCTTTACATTTTTATATTTGCATATACAAGGAAAATAGGGGGTTAGGGTTTGACTGAAAACCTGTAAAATATGTGCGACGGTGGTGAGCTCCTGTTGCTCTGTCCCAACTTCTGCCAACCTAGCAGTTCAAAAGCATACCAGCGTGAGTACAAGGAAAACAGCATTTCTGTGTGTTCTGGCTTCTGTCACAGTGTCCCATTGCTCCAGAAGTGGTTTAGTCATGCTGGCCACATGACCCAGAAAGTTGTCTGTGGACAGATGCTGTTTCCCTTAGCCTGAAAGCGAGATGCGTGCCACACCCATAGTCACCTTTGACTGGGTTTAACTGTCCAGGAGTCCTTCCCCTTTACTTCTTACCATTAAAGCAACACAACTTACATCCTTGAATCATAGAATCATCATAGAATCATAGAGTTGGAAGAGACCACAAGGGCCATCCAGTCCAACCCCCTGCCAAGCAGGAAACACCATCAAAGTATTCCTGACAGATGGCTGTCAAGTCTCTGCTTAAAGACCTCCAAAGAAGGAGACTCCACCACACACCTTGGTGGTACTGAGCCATTTAAGGCTTTATATGTCAAAACCAGCACTTTGAATTGGTTGTGGAAACTAATTGGCAACCAGTGAAGTCGGGCCAGGATCAGTGTTATATGCTCAAACCAACTTGTCCTGGTGAACAACCTGGCTGCTGAATTCTGCACCAGCTGAAGTTTCCGAACCATCTTCAGAGGCAGCCCTATGTATAATGCATTGCAGTAATCTAACCGAGAGGTTACCAGAGCAGAAGTTACTGTAGGTTATCACTGTCCAGAGAGGAATGCAGCTGGGCCACCATTCAAAACTGTGGAAGGCATTCTGCACCAGTGAGTCAATCTGACCCTCAAGTAACAGAAAAGGATCCAAAAGTACCCTCAAGCTACGAACCCACTCCTTCAGAGGGAGTGTAACTTCATCAAGAGTAGGCCACCTCCCATCCATCCCGTCTAGCAGTGCCTCAGTCCTATCTGGATTTGGATGCCCCAGGGGTCAGTTGGGGCTTTGACAAGAGCACCAGTCAGAGCAACTGGAAGATTCCCCAGAGCCATATGGAAACCCATTGGATCCACCAGCCTCTGAGGGCAGACCATCCTCATATGTCTTCTGCCTTTTCAGAGGAGAAAAGTTTCTGCCTAAATCTCAACTTGAAGGGATCTGACCATGAGAAGGGACTGGTGTCAATAACCCTGCCTACTTTTAGCTCACCCTCTTCCTGCCCAGTTGAGAAAACAAGGTCCAGAGTGTGGCTTGTCACATGCACTGGGCTGGTGACATGTTGGAACAGCCACATAGTCATCATGGCAGCCATGAAGTCCTGAGCCACCCCAGAGCCAATCACCTCGGCATGGGTGCTGAAGTCTTCCAAAAGCAGTAAACTGGGAGTCCTCAACACCACTTTCAAGACCAGCTCTGTTGGCTCAGGCAGGGAGATTGCTGGGCAGTGAGGTAGGCACTAAACCAGCAGCATCCCAATGCCCAATGCCAGGAACACACACTCTAGATCCCCTTCCCAACTGGACAGAGAACCTGGAGAGACAAAGAGAATTTTATAGACGACAGCAACTCCCCCTCCCCAACCTGCAAGTCTGCCTTGATGCTGCACCAAGTACCCAGGTGGGCACAGCTGGGTGAGACCCATTCCATACTGCTCACCCACCCGGGTCTCAGTGATACAGACCAGATCAGCCTTCCCATCCACAGTAAAATCATGGATATGGAAGGTATTGTTCAGAGCCAACCTGGCATTCAGCAACAGCTGCAGACCAAACGGCTGACTGATAGGACAACCACAATTCCTTGGGTTGGCATACAGCACAGTCACTAACTGCCTGTGCCATGTGCCTCCAACCTGGCCTTCCTTACCTCCCACACCATACCCCCTCACCCTGAACCATTGTAGTTGGCCCCACCCATCTCCTCCCAGACACATCTTCCCTCCCTCGATAACAATGACAACCCCTCCCCCCAATTCAAAACAGTTAACCCCCTAAACCAGGGGTCAGCAAACTTTTTCAGCAGGGGGCCAGTCCATTGTCCCTCAGACCTTGGGGGGGGGGGCTGGACTATATTTTGAAACAAAATATGAATGAATTCCTATGTCCCACAAATAACCCAGAGATGCATTTTAAATAAAGCACACATTCTACTCATGTAAAAACATGCTGATTCCCGGGCCATCCGTGGGCCGCATTTAGAAGGCGATTGGGCTGCATCCTAGCCCCGGGCCTTAGTTTGGGGACCCCTGCCCTAAACAATACCCTATCCCAATATTCAAGGAATAGGCCAGAAAGCCACATAAACAAATAACAAACATATAGGATTGCACTGTATTGACCTATTTATTATGTATGATGAGGGCAGTAATTTGTCTTAGAGAAACTGTGTTTTAATTTAACTAGCAAAGTTTAAAAATAATAATTTAATGCAGTAGTCCATGTGTTGGTAATTTCAAGACTGGATTACTGTAATATACCCTATGTGAGGCTGCCCTTGGGCCCGATGGAGAAACTCCAGCTAGTGCAGAATGAGACCTTGGGGTTGTAGTGGAGAACTCAGTGAAGATGTCAACCTGAGGGCCGTTGAGGTGACCCAGGCTTTCTAGCATCACCAAAATTAGACACCAACATAAAGGTATAAAAGTACAAAAAGAGAGAGTATGTAGTATACTATTTGTGCTCTTTTTTTGCTCAAAGATACAGCTTGCCTGCCTTCTCCCATTTCTTCATTTTCATTTGGGATGTGCAACAAATTGGAATTTGAAGGCTGATGTGTGCAAAGGTTGTTAACCAACACAAAGGCCTACCTAATCCATTAGAGTTGTTCCACTAAGTCAAGCCATTTCAAGAATCTCACAGCAAGAACAAACAGGGAGAAAAGGTTCTGTCTTGTAATGTAACAGTATAACAGTCAAAATTAATTATCCTCTTATCAGAGGCTTCTTTTCCAAATTGCAACAATACTATGTCTAATCCTTAGCTCTCAGAATGCCTTTCCCTTCCAGACATTGTAATTGACTTATTAAAGCCTTCTGTGTGAATGTTGGGGGTGGGGGAGATAAGCACCAAAAGGGAACTCTGAGCTCTTGACTGATGGAACTGTACCAAACTCACAGGGAATGCTGCTTCTGAAGCATCTCCATGTGGGCTAGATAAATCCCCATATGACAGCAATCGATCAAACCAAGTGACATTTCTATCTAAAGACTGATCAAATACAGCAAGGGGAAGATGGAGGACAAATACTTCTCCCTTTCACTTTTCACCACACATGCCCACTACACAAGCATAGAAACTAGCTAACAGAGCAATCCAACGTCACCCCACATCTGCTATGCTGTAGGAGATGTTCCTCCATCTATCTCTACCCAGCTTTGCCAGGGTCTGCTGCTGGTAGGACTCCACCACTATAGAGTTTCCAACTGCACCTGCCTAAACCACCGAGCAAATGGAAGTTGTTGCTGGTGATATCCCCATTGGTGGCACCTACCCCTGAAAGAGAGCATTCTGTGGGGAGTTTGGGAGGGAAGCTGGGCTAGCCAAAAAACCGCTGGGTCCTATACTGGTCAAGCTATTGGCAACTTGCCTGGAGCTGATGCTATAGCCAACATGGTGTCCTCCAGATATTGCTGGACTCTAGCTCCCTTCGGCCTTTGCCAGCACAGCATGTGATCATTGATGATGGGAGTTGTAATCCAACAATGTCTGAAGGGCTCTAGGTCATCCACCCCTGCCCTAACTAGTTTGTTGCTGCAGAATGTTTAAGATGCAAGCGCCTAGCACATCACATCACAAGACAGAAATATATGATGAAATACAGGGGGGGGGGTGATCATAGCACAGTAGTAGAGGAGCTTCTTTGCATGCAGACAGTCCCAGGTTTAATTTATCCAGGTAAAAGGATCAATCAGGTAACAAGTAATATGAAAGACCTCTGCCTAAGATGGGATGGATGGCGGACAAATAGTCTGACAACGTTTAAGGCAGCTTCCCATTATCAGAGGATTTCAAATGAAGGAGGCTGCTGCCTCTTAATACCCATACCACAGAGTGTCAATATACCCACCTCTTTACATGCCACAAAGTCTTTTGTCCATTTGTTGAGAAACCCTCATTTATATAACATCGTCTCCTGTTTACTCTCTGGCTTCCAGAGATTACAAAAGGAGTAGCTTTTTTTGAGTGAGATGAGGCAGTTTAAATGCAAATAGTTGGAAGAATGTCCTGTTGTGTTTATGAACAATACTATTAAAATTATGTATGGGTTTACCTGTGTATATATTGCTTAAATATTTTGTTTTAGTGAGTTTGCAGGAATCAATGAAAGCCCCAAAGCATAACAGTTTTTGTTTGTTCGCTTTGTTTTTGGACAGCAATCCTACTAAATGAATGGATTTGATTTAATCCACCAGCACTTCAGAACAAGGCTTTGATATCCAGTAGTATATATTTCATTATCAATATATGAAGCGTGTAATACCATGCAGATGTAGAGCAGAGTGTGCTGAACTGATTCTGCATTTTAATGAGGCACATCTATCTAAATCAAGGGTTTATTGCCCCAACTGACAGTTATAAGCAGGGTGATGAGGTGTGCGGTCTGCTACAGGAAGGTTAAATTCCTGGTTTTAGGGGGTACTTACAGGCTGTGGTGGAGAGGAGAGGGTCTGGGGAAAGGGAAGAGACCAAAACAAAAACTATTTTTCCCATGATATGACTGGGAGTGGTGGTGAGGGTTTACATGGAATCTAATGATATGCTCTCTTAACATGTAAATATTTTAATGCTGCTGCTGCTACCCTTCAAATCTTTATGATGATATCATTGGTTGCATCCACAACATACATTTAAAGCACTTTTATACCACTTTAATTGCCATGATGCTTTCCCCCAAAGAATCCCAGGAACTGTAGTTTGTTAAGAGTGCTGAGGATTGTTAAGAGATCCTCTGAGCTATAATTCCAAGCAACTTTAACAAACTACAGTTCCCAGGATTTATTGGGGAGAGCCATCATGACAGTTAAAGTGGCATAAGAGTGCTTTAAATGTGTGGTGTAGATGGGACCACGGAAATGGTTAGAAACAATCAGCAAACTGCATATAAATGTAGGCACATCGACCTTGTTTCATATTTTATTCAACATCCTGTTGGGTCTTTTGGGGAAATATTATGGTGTTTTGTTAGAAGGTCTTCATGTGATAACAACCCCAGGCTCCAGCCCATGCTGGCTCTACAGATTTTGCCATAGGGGACAAAAGTCTTCCCTGATTGTGACCTCCAAGTGATGAATCAGAGAATGTGATAATTATAGTCAATTTTCAATGTTCAGAGTTCAAGATAGAGGCTGCCACCCACCTCCATCAAGAAATTGGAGTTGATTAACCGCATTAAGGCTGGGTGGACTCACAATTGCCCAGACGTCTGTAGCCACACAAAAGCCAGAGATTTCACGCCCATAAGTACACTCATCTCTCCATCCTCCAGCCAATAACAGCTGCTGGGAATCCCAAGTGGAGAAACTGCTAATGCACCCAAGTCCTGCTTTTAGGCTTCCCATAGGCATCTTGTCAACCACTTGATTGGACTTTGGTCTGATCCACCAGGCTCTTCTTCAAGATGGGCATCACAACGGATTTTAGTAAATTAACCTGAAAATCTGTTATGAGATTTCGACATCATTTCTTAGCCCATATTGAGAGTCATGTTGAAATCCAAATTTTCATTGGATTTAATGAGAGCTTCCCTGCTGGGACTAACTACAACTTTAGGCAGGCAGTAGGCAGGAGAAAGGAACCTTCCAGTGCAATGTGGTCCCAGCAATTCCTCCACTTCAGCAGCTTCTGTGCAATTAACAACACACCTATTTTGTCCTTGAGGGAAATAGACTGGGGTGCAGCAAAACATTATTTTTCCTTCTTCCTATGACTGGAAAGTTCGCATCTACACTTCAGTTTTTCACAGGCAGTTGGGCAACAAACTGACTTGTTGAAGATACTTATCTCCCTGAGTGTTATTTCTGGGTGCCACATTATATTCTTGTGGCAAATGATACACGCCTTGCGGTGCCAAATGGTCTCCACTTCTGATTCCGCTGTGCACAGCCATCTGTCAATCACTCAACCATAGGTCATTCAAGTCCAGCAGGCATTGCAATTTTTCTTCTTTTCACTGTCCTTCAGTAACCCTCTTGATAGTTCTTGCCACTTTGCCACCATTCTGACTGTTTTCAGGCATTGTTGGCCGACTCCACCTTTTGTTCTGTTACTTCTAATACTACAATGCTGAGTACAATATTCTTTGAATTCTTACCAAACAATTACGACCCAGCAACCTTTTATTTTTGTAAAATCTTGCTGTGGTTATTATTTTCAGTGTTTAGAGCCAATTACAAATGTCAGATTATTCTGGTAGTCTATGAATATGAGCAGTATGATGTAAATGATGCATTGGACAGGGAATGGGAAACTGTGACCCAGTGGTGTTGGACTCCATCTCCCATCATCCCCAGCTAGTATAGAGATTGGTTAAGGCTGATGGAAGTAGTAGTCCTACAACATTGGGAGGGCCGCAGGATTCCATACCTTTCAATAGGAGCTTCTATGAATGGGCATATCCATAACTCCAGCATTCCCAGCGTAAGAATAGCCTGCTGGATTAGGGCAGTGACCCATCTAGTGACCCATCTAGTCCAGCATCCTGTTCTCACAGTGGCCAACCAGATGCCTCTAGGAAACCCTCAAGAAGGGCCCCAAGACAAGTGCACTCTCTCTCCCTTTTGTTTCCAGCAAGTGGTATTCAGAAACATCATTTCCTCTGACTGTAGCGGCAAAGCAGCCATTGACTGCTGCTGCATCTTTCATTAGTATGCTTCTTTGACATTATGATGCTCAATTCTCTCACACATAGACTGCTCCTTTGAACAGATATTCATGCATATCAGAGCCAAATCACAATGCATGAATACCACAATCAGATTTGAATGATCCATCTCCCGCACTTAGCATATATTCCAAAATGCAGGGCCACTTCACACAGTCCCATTTTTTTTTTAGGTGGACACCTAAGATATTTTAAGGGTGCACTTAAGTAATATGCAATGTATAAATTGACCATAAGGTGTCACACATCTATAACAGGTCTGTGAAGTAGACACTTGTTGGCAAACTCCAGTTGGCTTTCCTGTAATGTGTGAGGTTCCCCATAGAAATTAGCACTACTGCAAAGTATTACAATGTGGCAAAAGGTCTTGTGCCAGTTTGCTGTTCTCCCCGCATGGACTGCAAAGTTCATCCATAGCCTGCAGATTCCCACATCTGCTGCATGGCCTGATTAAGAATTAGGGTTGGCCTAAGCACAACCCATATGGAAGCTCTCTTACCCTGCTTTCAAATTCCTATTTGTAAAGTTCAAGGGTTAAATCTGTAGGAGGCAAGTGCCTTGACATTCAGGAAACAATGTGGCAGTACATTCCCTTCACCATCACTTTTTAAGCACTTGTTATGTCTTATATTTCTTTTTTTTGTTTTGTTATTTATTTATTTTTACAATACCTAATCATACACTCATCATACTGTTATGTCTTATATTTCATGGAGATTTGAGACTCTGTATGAGTTAATGTTGCTACTGTGCTGTCTCATTCTAAGCTTGGAGTTCTTCCAAAGAGCTCATTTCTTTGAGTTTTCAAGAGGCACCGTTGACACCATTCTCCCATGAGGCAATTTCAAACAGACTAGACTGAGCAGAGGGCAGTGTGACATCTGCTTTGCTTATCCTCCCGACTGCATGAATGCTTAGGCAACACAGTTCTGATTCTTCTAAAGTCATCCAAGCATGCCATTTGTGAAGAAGTAACATCTTTACACACACACACACACACACACACACACACACACCACTGTCTCTGTCTACAACACAAGCATAGATTTAGAGGTAACTTGTGAGCCAACCATAGCTCCGTGAACACAGGAAAGCAAGGAAGCATTGAGGTATTAGCAACAAATCAATTAAAAGTTTAAAGGAGTTGTACAATTTCACCATTTAGAGCAAGCACGAGAGTCTCTTTTTCACACCTCAGTACAACTAATGTAAAAACCATGCTTATATAAAGAAACTTGAACTTTGGTGATGGCAGATTGTGGCCAATATCAAAAGCTTGCAGTTCTCTGAGGGAAAGATAACAGGAGCTGAGGAGCATCTGGTTCAGAAAGACTCCTCCCCCATGCAGTTCTGTTCAGTTTGGCTCAGAAAGACAGCTGGTGTGGGCTGTTTTGTTGACTTACTGATTCATGTTGACATCAGTGTTAAAAATGAAAGCGGAGACAGGTCCCTCACTTTTTAATGAATGGTTAAATGTTGAGTTGCTTTGATGAAAGATGTTGCAGATCTTGAGAGGGTATGCCATTTGCATATTCTAAAATACTTTAATAATTGCATTGCTGAGCTCTGACACGGAAAAGCAATTCTGGAGTTTGTAGATATTTGGTGCAATTGGGACCATCTAGCTCCCGTGCTCATATTTCTCATTTGTTGCCCTTATTGAAGGCCTACTCAAGCTGGACTGAGTTGAGCAAAACATTTGGCATGAGCAAAGAGAGCCTGACCTGAGCAAAGCTTTTGCTCCAAATCTGTGGGAAGCATTATGCATAGGCTTGCAGCTAATAGAAATATAAAGATAAATGAAGTTTTCAGAAGAGCCCTGTGGGATCAGATCAAAGGCTCACCACAGTGGGCAACCAGCTGCCCATGTTATCGGAAGCCCCCAATGCAGGAGATGAGCGCAACAGCACTCTCTCTGCCTGAGCTTCTTTGCAGCTGGTATTCAGAGCCATATCATCATTGTTAAAAGGTAAAGTTAAGTCCAGTCGCAGACAACTCTGGGGTTGCAGCACTCATCTCACTTTACAGGCCGAGGGAGCTGGCGTTTGTCCGCAGACAGTTTTTTTGGGTCATGTGGCCAGCATGATTAAGCCGCTTCTGGTACAACAGAACACTGAAACCAGAGCAGCACACGGAAACACCGTTTACCTTCCTGCCAGAGCGGAACCTATTTATCTACTTGCACTTTTGGGGGCATGCTTTCGAACTGCTAGGTTGGCAGGAGCTGGGACAGAGCAAAGGGAGCTCACCCCATCGTGGGGATTTGAACCGCTGACCTTCTGATCGGCAAGCCCAAGAGGCTCAGTGGTTTAGACGACAGAGCCACCCGCGTCCCTATCATCATCTTGGTTAGTAGCAATTGATGGCCTTATCCTCCAATTCCTTTTTAAAGTCACCCAAGTTGGTGAATATTTCTAGTCCTTTAACCACGTTCTGTGTGAGGAACTACTCCCTTTTCTCCATCCTGAGTTTTCTAGCATTCAGCTTTGTTGAATGACCCTTGATTCCAGCATTACAACTGAGAGAGAAAAACCTCTCTCTATCCATTTTCTCCAAATGTGCATTGTTTTATACACCTCTAACATGTGTCCACTTGCCTGCCTTTTAGTTTTCAGCGCTAAAAGGGCACAAACGTCATAATCGCCAGTTCAGATCCTGTAAACGCATTTGTGAAGTTAAGATTTTTCTTCCCAATTTGGCATCAGTTTACACTTGCTTACACAGAATCACATTTGCCATTTTAATATCCATTCACCCAGTTAGGAGATATTATTTTGGAGTGCAACCTCCTTTTCATATAAACATATAGTTATACACCACCCCAATCTCTGAGCAGTGTGAGATTCGAAGGGTTCCTTGCCCTCTGGCACAGAGCAACTTCCTTTCTTATATAAATGACCATCAACAATGGAATCATCCATTAGATTTTAACCCTTGCAGGATTCAGGACCCCAGGAATTAGAAGGGACTTAGAGAAGATACAGACTAACCCCCAAACTCGCAACAATATAAACAACAAGTAGGGCCAATATCTTCCCAAACATCCTCTCAATGGTATAGTCGCCTATTCATGTTTTTTTACTTATTTGGGAAGTTGCTTGACTCATCTGTTAGTGTCATCTGAAGTTATTTAATTTGCATTAGAATTATTAGAAATTTGGACTCCATATCTCACTGGTATAGGAGGGTTTGCGGGGAGAAGTCATATAATTACTGGTGACTTGACAAGCTCAAAGTAGTTACAAAAATAGTTATTAAAGTACATTTCAACAAAACTACATTTTAGGTAGTAGTTTGTAGCTGTAGTTAAAGTAATCAAGTACTTAGTCCCGATCACTGCATTGCATTGCGTTCACAGTATTTGTATTTATAGTGTGGCTATATGTGGAATCCCATATACAGCTCTGGTCAACCCATCTCATACGGATATTGTAGAGTTGTAAAAAAAAATGCTGCAAAGTGAAAGCCTAAATGATTGAGAGAATGAAAAGTCTTCCCTACAGTGAAAAGCTAATGCATTTTTAATTTGGGGGGGAAATGGTGATTAAGCAGGGATATGATGTGGGGTTTATAATCATGCACCTGGTTTTCAAAAAAGTGGAAATACTACAGTCATTTGATATGCCACATACTGCTGTTTGTCACATCGATATTACAGTCTTCATGGATATCTGCAACTTCCTTTTTTAAAGAAGTTCTTTCTTTCATTGCATTTAAATTTGAGCTGTCACTATGCATAGCTGTGTACAGCACATGTCGATGGTCCTGGACAAGATGGAGATTTTCGTCTATTAGTAGCATACAATGGAAAATCTGCTTGCATAGGAAGAACCGCAGTGCTTGCTTAGTAGCCTGTGGAGCACTGAAATGAAAGCCTTGGTCAAATCTACGGCAGCGGGAATGGAGGGCTTATAATGGACATACACTCTTGCTGTGGGCTCTCAGTATGAAAGACCCAACTGGTTTATGCACTCAATTTCTCAGATGGCGAGTTCACAGAAATGAAGCGAAAACAAAATAATATGAGTTTGGATAAGATTATACAACACTTTTGAATTATACATTTTTTAATCTAGCAAAGCGTTACAAGTGCCGAGATTTCTTTCTTTCTTTAAATGTTTATTATTTTCAAATAGTTCACAGAACATAGCTTTGCGCTGTCAAGCATGCAGATTATAGTTGTGTGTGTGTGTGTGTGTGTGTGTGTTAAAATAGAAATAATAAAAAGTTTATGTAGTATTCATTTGACTTTTTAACCTACCCATCCCTTAAAGGTTCAGTTGTCAGAATATACCCTTTGGAGCTTTGAGTCCTTCAGCGGCCTGGACTCTCAGCAATTCTCCAGGAAGATTTATGGCACAGCTCAAAACCTCCAGAAGCTGAGGCTGAGATTTGAAACCTACCAAAAAGAGTTGTTTTACATTATCCATTCATTGTCAATTTCTCTCCATTTCTCAATTCTTCAATCTTAACTTCAGTTCCCCACATTTTGTGAATTTTAAAAAGTTCTCATTAACGTTCACCAGCCTTTAGCGCATTCCCCCCAGCGCACTACACACAGATTTGTAATCCATTTTACCTGCTCTACAGGGATGTGGGGGTGCTGTGGGTTAAACCACAGAGCCTAGGGCTTGCCGATCAGAAGGTAAGCGGTTTGAATCCCCGTGACGGGGTGAGCTCCCGTTGCTCGGTCCCAGCTCCTGCCAACCTAGCAGTTCGAAAGCACGTCAAAGTGCAAGTAGATAAATAGGTACCGCTCCAGTGGGAAGGTAAACGGTGTTTCCATGCGCTGCTCTGTTTGCCAGAAGCGGCTTAGTCATGCTGGCCATATGACCCGGAAGCTGTACACCGGCTCCCTCGGCCAGTAACGCGAGATGAGCGCTGCAACCCCAGAGTCGGACACGACTGGACCTAATGGTCAGGGGTCCCTTTACCTTTACCTTTACCTGCTCTACACATTTGCAACATACCACCCACCCTGCTGCCTTGACCCTCTCCCTCCTTGCCCTTGTAAGCAGTGTTTCACTTGATGGCAGGTCAAGTAGGAGTCTCTACTCTGCCATACCATCTGCTGCTGCACTCAACAATTATTTCCCTTGGTTCTGGCCTCCAGTCTCCTCCCTCCAGCCTCCCCACTTAGCATGGGAGCTGGCTAATCCTCCAGTGATTTTCAAAGGGTAAACATGTCGCATTTTGAAGAAAGAAATTACTTTGATATTAATGGCATAATTTTAGTCATTCTAATGGTTTACATGCATGCATTTGCACAAATTCACCCGGAATGATTGTTGCTATGCTGTGAGAATGAGATGAATGTATGAATAGATTTATGATTGTGAGAAGAAGCATTTCAGAAGCAAGTAGACATTCCCCCTAGATAAGGTTGAGAAACCATGTTAGACAGATATGTGATTCAGATGGAATTATTATTCTACAATGGTTTCTGCAAGTGTTACCTTTTCTCTCTTCCTCTAAATAGGGATAAGTAGCTACATTTGCTTGACTCCCCATTTTCTTTCGTTCGTTCTTTCGTTCTTTCGTTCTTTCTTTCTTATCACCATGCATGCAAGCCAAATTAACCTAGAAGTGTTGGTGCAGAATACATGGTTATTTCTTCCAGTTAAGTGAATGAATAGTTTATCTGGGAAAGATGAATTATGATTATTACCAATAGTTCACTTGGGGGAGCTGAATTACAAATCCATAATGAGAAATCTAGCCTTTTTTCATGTACCAGAATGTGTAACTGAGTCTTTGATGGTGTATATTTGCCTCCTGTTGGAAATGAGAGCAGGTTGCTTTAGGTGTATGTGGGCATAAAGGATTGGTTGCAGCTGTAGGTTGGTTTGGAAGCCACCGTCTTGGGTGGCAGATAAGGCACTGGGTGGAAAACTTAGTTCAGTCCAGGGTTCGGGGTGAATTGGTGCACCACTCCAACCTCAAGCAGGTACAATCTCAAGGTACCCTGTTAAAGGCATCTTGGTGGAAGTCTATGTCCAAAAAAAAGCCAACAAGAGGAGGTGGTGGGAAAGGATGGATATGCTTGAAAAGTCCCCCCCCCCCGCCCTTGCTTGAAGATCTGTCACTAAATTTAGCCGACCAACCACTAGCTGCCAACCCATTCCAGTGCTTCACAATACCCTGTTAAGGGGGGGAAAGGTATTCAAATACGAAGCCGTTTTTATTACTCCTTTGCCATCGCAATGATTTATAGTGACTGTTCATTTTCTATTACTCAATAAGCTTAAATATTATTAAAGATATGTGGTGTATCAGTATTCATTATGCTGCAACTGCCCAGAAATCTAATCAGTGATGTTAGTTAAGCATGGAATGAAATTAAGTCAGGAAAATACATTTCTTTTTTGGGAGCTGCATGAATTCAGTATGGTAAATTAGGGATAAGTGGACTGGAGTCATTGCAGACCCTGATTAAAATCATTGAAGTAGCTCCAGAATTAGGATATAAAGTCTAGTGGTGCCAGAGGGAATGAAGGCATACAGTTAAAGACACAATTTCCTTAAATTTCACAGTGATCCAAAGCAAGTTCAAATACTTTCTTAAATTGAAGTCCCTAAACAGGCATTAGTCAGAAAATATTCACACCTAAATATCAGTCTAATCAAGCTAGGGGACAGCGTAAAAAACATTTTTTAATTAATAAACTGGGGGTGTTATATTACAAATTATTTTCCCAGACTCAAGGTGATAAGTGTGGTTTTGTTTTCTTTATTTTATTTAATGGAATATGCATACCACTTAATAATAAAAACTTTACATGAAATAAAATATACATTAAAATTATTGGCAGGTGGGTTTAAAACAAGTTAGCCTTTTTATATAAAATGTAAATAATTCAGCAATTAGAATATATAGTATAAAATAACATTACATTTCTAATAGTTAATGACTAACTAAAATAATAATTTTGGAAGCCCAGCTCCATTAATTTCAATAGGACTTAATTTTGGATTATGATATTAGGTTTAGGATGTATAAAGCAAAACTCTCATTCTTATCAGATAAAAAGAAACATTTCCCCCTTCATATTGTTACATGCCACCTCAATCCCCACAACAGATTCCAGGGCTCCAGGCTCTTACTCAGGGTTCGTATTTCCTTTTGGAAATGAGGCACAGTAGAGACTGTGGTGTCTTTATGATATACGGTTTATTTACACATGCTGGAATACTTGATCACGTTCAGATAGCAATGAAAGCATTCTAGGGTTAAGGGTCCTGTATAATGCTTGTTTAGTGATATTGTGAGCTAGCAGTGCAACTCAAAATGCCTAATCAACAACTTAACCCTTTTCCTGAACATTAAGAACTTACAGAATATTATGGTGATGTTGAACCAGAGCCAGGATATTAAATGAATGCTGTTCACCTTTGAACTCTACATCCTAGAGACCAGAAGCTAGGTTATGATATGCAAATGTTCCCTAAGCATCTGACCGCAGAATGGGTGGTGACAATTCTGACAATAAACATATATATAGCAAAGCTTCAACATCCATATTCTTTAGGCACAAGAGGACATAGGGATTCCCAACAATGGCAAGCAAAGAGAATTCATTTTCTGGGTTAGCTGAGTCAGATATAAATACTAGGAACATGGTTTTGTGCCCCTGAATGTCAAACAGAATCAAACCCCTCACATTGTTCCTTGTGGCATCTTTAATTGTCTCTGGAGACCCTGGGCTGGATATAGTTCACTTTAGATAAGGTTTTCTTGGGAGTGGGCAGCTAACCTAGCCATGGCACCTTTGCTACTGCAACTAGTCAGTATTTTATTTAATATCACACAAACACCGATGGGGGCAGGAAAGCCCTAAAATTCAAATTTCCATTCTTCTTACCATTTTGCGTTAGGTGGTATTTGTGATGACTCTTGGTAAAGTTGAAGAAGCGATGGTATGGGTAGCACTCTGACATCCTGCCTGCCTACATAAGCAGTGTCAGTTCCAATCTGCTCTCTCCCCTGTAGGGTTAGCCATATACACTGCACGGATCTGCTTCCTTAATTCCTTCTCCCTGGAACAGCTGCCAGAAGAAATAATGTCATGGTAAGGCTAATAAAACCCAAATGCTCATTTCTTATTACTCTGCTTGAGATCCCTGACCTTATTAGTGATGCCAGGAACTGAACCAAAGTCTCTGGATCAGTTACAGGTGGGTAGCCGTGTTGGTCTGCCATAGTCAAAACAAAATCGAAAATTCTTTCTAGTGGCACCTTAAAGACCAACTGAGTTTGTTCCTGGTATGAGCTTTCGTGTGCATGCACACTTCTTCAGATACACGAGTCTCTGGAGCAATGTTAAGTGTATAAACTGTGTTCTTGGCAATCGCCAAAGCTTACTGGTTTTTAATCTGGATCATTTGTTTGTTTCTAAGTAGGAGATGAAAGTATTTATCCAAAAATGCAAGGGGAGGGGGGCATATAATGGTGCTGATGCAAAAATGAACAGCATGATTCAAAACCTACCTCTTATAGTGCTCCAGCTAACAGGCCATGGGAGAGAAAATATAGCAGCCCAGGGCTCGCTTTATTGCAGCTAGCATTAGAGTAAGTGCCAGCAAACTTTGTGTATATAAAATAAACATTAACTGAATGATGCTCTTAAATGCTTATCTAATTTTTTATGGTGCCATATTACTGTTAGTGCTGCTATTATGTGTATGGCTCCATGGAAACCAAGAAGAGAGAGAAAGTAATAAAACAGACATGGCTAAGACCTTACCTATACACACCTCTCCTTTTGGAAATGCTTCCATCGTAGAGAGTTTTGTCTGTAAATAGCTTGCCTTTTTGAATTAAAGATGTGATGACATTCATGCCCACCATAGCCAGTGATGTGCATGTGTACTGATTTTAAGGGAATTGTGTGGCCTAGTAGATGGGCACTTTGAGATCAAAGAGTTTTGGTTTTAGATTTCTTAGGGTTGCCATATTTCAAAAAGTGAAAAACCAGACACAAAAGTTGTTGAGCTTGTTCTGGCAAACTTATTGAGCTTTCTTTTCCCCCCCTTTTATTTGCAAGATCTCAAAAAAAGACGCTTTATACCTATGTTTTTAAACTCTGCTTCCGATATGTACATACGCATGGGTTTTCCCGTACATTTTTGCTGCTTTTGACAATTCCGCCCAGACGCCATTTTCAACAGATGAATCCCAGCTATGTCCAGGAAATTCTGGATGTATGGCAACCTTAGATTTCTGATTTCCAGCTCACCTTCAGCGTGTCAAGAGTTAGAGGACCTATTGTATTTTAACATTCTGTTGGAAGCCGCCCAGAGTGGCTGGGGAAACCCAGCCGGATGGGCGGGGTATAAATAAATTATTATTAGTATTCGTATTCGTATTCGTATTCGTATTCGTATTAGTATTAGTATTAGTATTAGTATTAGTATTAGTATTAGTGTTAGTATTATTAGTATTATTATCTCATACAGTTTCCACAATTAGGCAAAGGTTATAAGGGCTTCATATGCTGATTATTAATAATGATTGTTCTCTATCTGTGCTCACCATTAATCCCTTGTAATAGCACGTATGGGCAAAGAGAACCATTGCCCCTTAAGCTGTGTTGCCAGGGCAGAAAGTGAAAGTGGCTTTCTCCACCTGTTTCCCATGAAACCTCGAAAGGCATCCTGGATCAGGGCAATGGCGCATCTCATCTAGCATCCTGTTCTCACAGTTGCCAACCAGATGCCCGTGGGAAGCCTGCAAGCAGAACATGAGCACAACAGCACTCTCTTCCCCCTTGTGATTCCCAGCAACCAGCATTCTGAGGCACACTGCCTCTGGTGGTGGAGGCAGAAAATAGCCATCCTGGCTAGTAGCTGTTAATAGCCTTGTCCTCCGTGCATTGGTCTAACAATTCTTTGATTCCTTTTCAAAACATTCTACGGATAGTCTAGTGGTGATTTGAATCAAACACCAGCTTTTTGTATCCAAAACCTCAGAATGGCATCAACATTGCACACTCTTCCTAAACTGTTTAGTTTGGTCATCTAACAGCAGAAGAGCTGCCTATTAAAATAAACCCCAGTGCATTGAAACAAGTGGCAGTGTGGGCACTCATGTTAGAGCACTTCCAGAAGAGACGCTCATTTTCCTCCCACATCCCTGCTAAGGCTTCACAAGTACAGGTATTAATATTCACATAGTTGTCATTTTTTTAAAAAAACAAAAACAAAAACACCCTTCCATATCTACACATGCCACAGTGTTTAAATTTTTAGAAATCCTATGCCCCGAGGAACAGAACCCAGATGTTTCACTTTCAGCAAATGATGCTAGTGCACCTGTTCAAAGAATGGATTCTTCATGAGTACAAGGAAATGGGATCCTTTGCCTCACTGGAGTTAAACAGACAAGAGGACAGGGTGGGTTTTTTTTAAGCATCAGATTTTGCAACAGTCATATACACCAGCTCCACGTGCACACAAGATGCATTTTCAAGGGCATCTGAGAAGTTCTAAGAAATTTTCTGCAATTTGGAGAGAGACAAAGAAACTTGGGCTAGCTTACCGAGAAAAAGCATTACTAGCAAAGGGTTTGGAGACTGTGAGCATGAGACATTCATGTTACTCATATGAAAAATGTAAATAAGATTAGCGTCGCCATTTCCAGCTGACAGATGAATTTTCTTTCCAAAAGCTGCACACACCTTTTCTGTCAAAGCAGCCTCTTTGTTCCTGGCGGCTGCTAGCCTGCATCCATCTGCCACATTTTAAACCCTGAACCTTCTGATAATCTCTGCTTGTTGTGCTCAGCCATGACAAATAATGTAGTGTTTTTTCCATGTTCTACAAGCCCATGGCCTAATCTTTCTTTGGCAATGAACCCACGTTCTCCCAGCATTGGCTCTCTTTTGTCTGTGCGCAGACAACGTGGCAGGCAAAACAGGAAGTCAAATTGGAATTCATTGGGCAAATAAAAAGCACCCATTGAACCATCGGCTGTGAAGCAGAATCATATATAGCTTTATTTCTGCCTGACAAAGTATGTTTGGAACTCTTCAGTAAAGCCTATAATATTAAGCAAAAGTAAGAAGCAGGTTTCAGCAGTCTTCACGGTGGGTAGGGGGTGGAGGGAGCAGGAGCTATATTGGAATTTGAGTTGATGCAGGTCATTCCGATGGCTAGATTCACTTTCCATTCATGTGGTTTCAACACCTGCCTTCTCAGCAGTACTCAAAGCAAACAAATGCTGCTTACATCCCTTGTGATTTCCAGTTTGCATGGTGGCAAAAGGCTTTCCATGGGGGTATAGCTGAGGAGAGGAGTGCAGGGTTACAAAAATTAGGCACTATAGGTAGACTGGCCTTGTATAATCACTCTGACAAATACAGTGGCTTATTTGTTTTCCATGTATCTTTCAAAGTGTATATATTTAAAACTGTAATTCAGTATAGAAATAGGAAAATCCCTAGAGCAGTCCCCAAGATAATCCCACATGTGTGTTGAGATCTTAAGAGAATAATTTTTCTGAACTCTGGAAATCCTGGTAAACATAAGAAGACATGCTTTAAGTCCAACAGAGAGACCTGGGATCTTCCAATCTCTTCCAGAAGGGAGCAAGTGGATAAGAAATCTCCATACAAAAACTCAGATTCTCAAGGCTGAATTTTAGAATGCCCAGTGGCTTTCATGGCTACCAGTTCATAATCATCACAGATGGGAAAACATGATCAAGCATGGGCAACTAGGCATGTTACCAATAAATATGGATCAGTCACACACTTCCTCTTTCTGTCCTGTTGAGAGATTAGGAGACACAGAGCAGCCCAAAAGAAATCTAATTTGAGTGTAATGGTTAAGCACAGTGATGGCTCTCTGTCAATTGATGCAATTACCTGGTGGATAACTATCTCAGTGTGGTGGAGATTGAAAATGCACTTCCTCCACAAATAAAAGCAATGTGTGCCATAAGCAAGCTGCATGTGAGATGGTGTGTGCAAAGTCTTGATCAGGGCAAGCATTTTCTCCAGGAGCAGGTTGGGGATTGTAGTCTAGCAACAGCTAGATGGCACCACCTTGGTGGTTCTTCTTCTTTGGCAATCACTCGTAGCTGAGTAAGATTGTCTTCCATAAACACAGTTTTAACAATGAGTCCGTAAGTGACTGTGGAAGCCAATTCTAGATCGACACGTCCTTCTGCAGTGGGGATATTGGTTTCCGGGTGGGAGTTGATCACGGTGTGGATTTGCCAAGCATGCCTTGCCCTTGACTTAACCCAATACATACATGGAATTTCCAGGTTGCATGATGCTGTATGTTGCACATTCACACACTGAACTCTGAGGATACAGTTGATCTCGAAACCATGATGATGATGAAAATGCAAACCACTTCCCGATTCACGGTACCTCCCGGCCAGGGAAGGACTCCACAAACTAATGCCATAACTTCAGTATCACATGTGTTGGTGGTCACACCATGGAATATTCCTTGCAACCCTGTTTCAGGTTTTCCACTTCTGTGAGAGTGACCTAGTACATCATTGTCATAAAAGCATCAGACATGCAAGGGGGACTATCAAGAGTTAAGGAGTTCTGGTCATCTGACTGGGGCTTGACTGCATCATATGAGCAGAGTCTGGGTGCAATATTAAAAACTCAATAAGCTAATAATAATGTTTGACTGAGTAACACAGAGAAATGCAATCTGATATGAAGAACGTGCTTGTATAAACACTTTCCCAACATGCTTAAACTTTGTTTATTTCCCTAGTTTACTTTAAAAGCCAGGGATTAAAAGCCATCCTAAGCATGTATACTTTAAAGTAAATCCTACTGCATTCAGCAGTGCCTACTCCCAAGTAACTGGGGTTAGGGTAGCAGCCTTAAAGCCCAAGGTCTGGTATTGTGTCTTTTTTTTTTTGTAATCTCTTTACTATTTTGAATTTATTATTGAAGTGTTCACCACCAGATGGCAGAACATACAAAGGATCTGGTGGATTTCACTGGTTTGTTTATACAGGATAGGGATTTGTCCTTCATTACAGCCAAATTTTGTATGATAGTCTGCAGCACAGAAAGTCCTAATCTGGATTTTGAAAGACCTAATTAGTAGATTTCCATAGCATGGCCCTAAATTGTCAAGACAAATCTTGTGAAAATGTTTGGTTTGCAAAATCTGTGCAGTTCCTGGTATGTTTTTAAAAAAAATCATATTAGCATATTATCGCACATTGAATGAGATAGCGATGACAGCGTTTGCGTAACCTGTTCCAAAGCATAGCAAACATGGAACTTTAATGAATATTGGATCAAGCTACTAGAGTGTGTAGATACTGGGCTTTTTTTTTTTTAAAGTTCATTTTAGATGCCTCTGAATCTAATCATTTGGGAATCCTGCCTCCAGCAGAAGAATGTAATCCTTTTCTAGTGAAATTGCCTCATTAACTGATGAAAGTGTTACTGGAAAGCAGTAGGTAGTATTGGTTTAAGCTAACATACATGACAGGGGAATTCATAAGAATAATGTAATTGAGATATGAAGTTTGTTCAGTGTGGAAGGCTGCAATAACAGGCAAGGTAAGCTGGATTTTAAAAGCAACAACCAATAAATTTATCAATTTATTAATAATAATAATAATAATAATAATAATTATTAAAAAGAACACCTAGAGTAAAATCTGTGTTCAATTATTGGGAGCCGCTGCTAACTTGGAAGAAGGATCATACACAGTTATCACCACTGATGTGCTGAAGTCAATTTTACAGGGTCAATCTGCAGTGGGTTCTCCTGGCAGAGAGAGAGAGAGAGAGAGAGAGAGAGAGAGAGAGAGAGAGAGAGAGCGCACTATAATAACTGTGCTCTCATGTGTTTCTGTGCCTTGTTGCATAGCTTTAGCTTTACCTTGGGCAGCTTTGGACTGATTGCTCTATATTTGCTGTTTCCAAAGCTGATTCCTGCTGAGATCAGAGGCAACAGGGACTCGGTTTACACCATGATTTCTTTTCATTTGATTTATTATCATGTATGATTATTATGGTTTATTATCATTTGTATGAGCTTAAACATGCCATTTTGCAGTCATGTCACCTCCCACAGAAAGCTACTATGTGGAAATGATCACAAAACATTTATTTCTATCCCCAGCTCTGCCCAGCCCGATAGTTTGTGTTTGGATTAGCCACACAAAAGTATATAACCAATGAAAATATCCCAATGAAAATGTTAAACAGATACAAGAAGGCAACATTCACAATAGAGGCAAATGTGTGGGGACATGAAAAAACTCTATAGAGGCTTCTTAACAGGCCTCCTCCTTTTCCTTCCACAGCATGTTTGCCATCCCACTGCAATTGATCATGAGGAATGATCATTAAGTAATTACAAAATAGTTGTACCTGACTTTTATTATGTTGTGGAAGAGTTTTCATGTACAAAATAAATTGGCCATGAAGCTGAATTCTGAAAAGACAGAAGTGTCACATGTTCCAATTCTTGAGTCAAAAAGTTGAGAATCCTGTTCTGGACAGAATTAGGCTCCCCTGTAGCAGAAATGGTCAATTCATTCCTCATTTTATCAACCAACCAACCAATCAACCTTCTATCGAGAATGTCTTTAAGTCAGCATCATATGATTTTTTTTGCGGTACTTTCTATAATGTCACTTTTATTTGGTTTTTCCCCAGAAAGATTGTGTAGCTCCTTCTCCCCCTTGGCTATATCTGCCTCATAAACTGAGGCTCAGTATTTAAATTGCTAATTAAACAATAATGGTCAATTAGTAACTTCATATTTGCATATACTTCCTTGCTGAATTATGTGGGAGGAGAAGAAGCCAAATATGAAATCCAAACTCAAATCTCCAATGTGCAGTGCATGATTGAGTAGTAGGGAATATTAGAAGTGAAACAAAAGCATCCATGTGCCCGATAAATATATAGTATCTATGATAGAAAATAATACATTTCATAACATTAACACAGTAGGAATCCTTCAAAAACCATAAAAGGAAATACATAATTTCAAAAGAGATATTTCATGGATCATCTTTTTATTGTGAAGAAAAAAGAATTCAGTTGACAGTATGGCTCAACGTTTGTTTACTTCTTCTGTGTATCAAAGGAGCAAAGGTTGCTACTGACATGAGTACTTGAGGGAAGTGGGAGTCCAAAAGCAGTACTAGGAAATTTGTAGTAGAAGTCATTGGCCTTCCCCAACTGGTTTCCACTTCTACAGCAACCCATAATTAAAAACAACAACTGCCTGGCATTATCTGTTTTCTTCATTCTGAAGAAGTGTGCATGCACACGAAAGCTCATACCAAGAACAAACTTAGTTGGTCTCTAAGGTGCTACTGGAAGGAATTTTTTATTTTATTTTGTTTTGACTATGGCAGACGAACACGGCTACCTACCTGTAACTGTTTTCTTCCAACATGGATACAAATTAAACTCATGGAATTTCTCACTAGGTGCCCTAGCATCATGCTATACTTTTATAATAGGAAAATATTATATAGGCATTTTGAAAGACAACTAGTAAAAAGGATGCAGCAACCTGGGGAAGTGGAAGGGAAAGCTGGAAATGGCCAGAACACCTGAGTGGTGATCAAGAAGAGCAGCCCTGTGTTCCCTACTAATATGGCACCATATGTTAGCACTGCACCTATGCCCTACTAGGCTAATAGCATCTAGTACAGGCTTATGTTGTCAGCATGCCCCATCTAATGGTCATTTGCCAGCAGCATGTAACCACAATTGCTTCCTAAAGTACCCACTGCTTAGGCTGCCCCAAGCAGATGCCCCAAGGATCCCCTTGTTTTTCACCACTGCTTACCTCTTCCTGATGAATACCCCGTCAACAGCCACTGCTAGAACAATCGGCTGCCACCTAGAGTTGGAACTAGAGGTTGCCTAGGAAAGGCCATTAAATTGGTATAGCTTAGTCAGTGTTAATTTTCATGTTCAGCTGCACACATTCAGTAAGTGGGAAGGCAGCTGAATAATATACAAAGATCAGAAGTGATGGCATCCTTAGGGCTTTGCTTCAACTATCAAAGAAGAAGAAAGTATAGGGTGCACTGCTGGCACTGCTCACCACAGGCTGAAATTTTTACTGTAATTATGGTGCTGAAAGGTAATGAGCTGGCACTAGAAGACCAAAATATATATTTTAAAAATCCTGATCGTATTTTAGGACCATGAGCTTTTATCCTTCATGTTTCCCCTCCCACCCATTCCCCTGTGTCTCATCTAACATTGTTCAGGAAGCAAGGGCTTTTCAGGGGGTACAAGTGATTACAGAGGAGATGAATGTTCTAAAAATAACTTACGATCCATGCCACTGCTTTCTTGGTGCAAGATATTAGATTGGTTTCTCAGGATTTCTTCAAAAGCCAACCTGTCTATAGCATTTCCACTCTAAAGCAGTATTGTGGCATTAAACTTTCCTAGATGAGAGAGAAAGCCAGAATTCCCTTGCCTTGGTGTTATTTATTCTTTATCTAGCATTTTATTGCAGTCCAAGCCTGAATGTCATCTGGAAGTTACTTGTTTGGTTGACTTTTGATGACCAAAATGCAAGATGCGTGATGTTATATATATTTCAAAGGTGAACCTACCTAATCTGCAGCTTCTGAAACAATATGAGAACTGAAACAGAGCCATCCTTCAAAATTATACTTCTCTGAATTTTGCAATGCCATTCTCCAAGCAAGTAATATGAACAGAAATTCAATATACTGCATAATAATGATCTTCTTCTTCTTCTTCTTCTTCTTCTTCTTCTTCTTCTGTTATCATCATCATCATCAAGTTTATATACCGCCCTTCATCCAAAAATAACAGGGTGGTTCACAACATAAAAATAGAAAACAAGAACACAAATACATAATAAAAAGGTCAAAAATAAAAGCAAACCAACAACACCCCCCCAAAAAAAAAATTAAAATGACATAGAATGTTAATCAGCCAAAAACCTAGTTAAAGAGGAACATTTCCACCTGGTACATAAATATATGTAATGAAAGTGCCAGGCAAGCCTCCCTGAGGAGAGCATTCCACAAGCAGGGAGCCACTGCAGCAAAGGCCTGTTTTCATGTTGCCACTCTCCAGACCTCTCAATGGAGGATGCACACAAAGAAGGGCCTCAGATGATGATCATAGGGTCCAGGTCAGTTTATAATGGGAGAAATGGATGAAAACAATATGCAAAAATTCATTAGACAAAATTGCTTTGCAAAAATCATAGATTAGGTACAATTGCATACAAAAATGTGCATTTTAGGATAAATCCATTCTAAAATTCTAGTGAATTTTCATGGGAACTTTTCTTTTTAATGCAAACATAAGAAAACTGAATTTAAGATTGGGGAAATAAAAATCTGAGAGAAACCGAAATAAACAGATTCACCCACCCTTACTTACTCCCAGGTAGGTATGTAAGAAGCCCATCATTTCTGTGTTCATTGCAATCAGCATTATTTCTGTTCTGCTACAATTCAGCTACCACTAAAACCTATGTTATTAATTTCACTATCTGTGATAGCTGAAACCAATGTACTGAATCACATAATGAATTACATAATCATTTTCAATGCATTTCAGTGAAATGGAAATGTCAAATGCAGTGCATAAAACAACATGAATATTTACATAATATTTAGGCACTAAAAGATAGCCAATACCACTCATAGTCACTAGTGTGGTTTCTTTTCCTGACCTTGGACAAACATGAGAACTGCACCAATTCTACTCCAGATTCCATTTCTGATGGAATCCTCTGACATTCCCCAATACCAGATAAGTGGATTGCAGCTTTTGTTCTAGATACATCATTTCCCAGACATAAATGCCTGTGTGTGGCAATATGAGTTCTTGTCTATTCTTCACAGAGTCACCCCCTTTATCTGAAATCATGGATCCCAAACACAGCATATGTTTTAACATTTCTCCATTTCTCTAAACAGTTTGCTAAAAGAAAGAAAGAAAGAAAGAAAGAAAGAAAGAAAGAAAGAAAGAAAGAAAGAAAGAAAGAAGGATGTGCCACCTGTCTGAGTAAAACACTCTGAAAGCATCTAAATAGCAGGATGGGGTTCTTGCCACTGCCAAAAAGGGAATGGCATCATTTCTCTGCTGTTCAGAATTCTAGGATTCCTGCTGGGGGAAAGATAGATGAAAAACCCAGATTCAAACCCATGTTCCAAAAATAGCTGAAGTGAATGGCAGTTTTATAGATTAGGTATTCAAATCAGAAGGCAGTTTATTTCACAGCATCAATAGCCTGCAAAAGAGGAAATTGAGTGCATTGTAAGAAAAGATGTACATCTTCAAAACCACTTTTTGCTTTCCACTCCTGTTATTGAAAGTACATGCTCTGGATTCATAAGCAAAATATTGAATCAGAAAATAATTACAGAGTCACAGTTGTTCGAGGTTTGACACCGTTTTCCTTAGAAGCAGCCTTTCAAGATGGAAAGATGTCATGCATTATGTAAATGCCTGCCGAAAGATGCCCTGTGTTGCTTTATTAATGTAAAATAGTATGAGTAATCTCAATTTCTGGAGGTTGATGTTTCCACTGACAACTGTCTCAGGTGAGCATATGGTGTCTTATGCAAAGCAACAAACCATACTCCACCCACTGAGAAAATAACCTATTATCTTCAAAATTGTTTTCAATGTTTTTACTATTTACCACTCCTAATGCTTCATTCTGCTTTCTGTTGAACCTTTTCATCACAGATTCCCCCCAAGTCTTACATTCATTAAACAGGCTATTCAGCACCTGCAGTCAGCAGTTAAAAATATACATATTTTACAAATGACTAAATTAAAGGGCAAACGCATAAGTGATTTTTCCAAAGGCTACACAATAGTAGCTTAGGAACATAATTCTGGAGCTAAAACTTTTAAAACAATGCATTGAGGACAATATCAAAGTTTCCTTATAAGCAGCACTGCTGGCTATGTGTGAATCATTATTTCCAAGCAAAGGTGGAAACATGGCTGCTTTATTCTTCAATTAGGTGTAAGATAGCTCCTCTTAAAGTTATCAGAATTCAGGATGAAATCAAGGAAGTAGGGCTACAGATTTGGCAAGACGAAAGGGCAAGGGATTGAGAGAGATTTGCAGTGCGGGAGCAGAAAACCTGAATTCATCCACATGTTTTACTGGGTGTGGAAGGAATGCTGCAAAATGATGATGGAGAGCATGGTTGGAGCTTCCATTGACAATGACTGCTGACTGCTTTCCTGGAGGTTATAGTATAGGACAGGTGTGAAGAACCCTTGGTCCTCCAGGTGTTGCTGAACTCTCATCATTGTTGACCATTGGCCATGCCTGCTGGGGCTGATGGGAGTTGTAATTCAGTTTCCCATCCATGGTGTCAGAGATGCTGATGGCACTGCTCTGCTCAGACTAAGGATGAGGGAGAAATTCAATTCAGTTCATATTTGAAGACAAACCTACCTGACCTACTTTCTGAAACAACCCATGAACTGAAACACAGCCATCCATTGAAATTTGTGCTTGCTTCTTCGCATTTCGTGATGGACTTCTCCAAGCACGTAATGTGTTGATACTAGGGTAGTGTGTGCATATAAATGCATGTGTTACAGAAAGTAACATACAAAAAAGCATTAAACCTTTGGAGAAAGATGACACATCTAGCATCATGTTTAGTTTGGTGCTAAATCCAGCCAGCAAGAGAAAGGATCAAGCATACATACGGTGTAGTAAATGAAGAGTCCAGTCCCCTGGACATTCAACATGGTCATATTTTAAGTCATATGCTTTTTGGAACAGAGAAAGCTGCCTTATGCTGAGTCAGCTCATTGATCCATCTAGCTCAGTATTGTCTACACTGAATGGCAGCAGCTCCCCACAGTTTCAGACAGAGATGTCAGGGAATAAATCCCAAACCTTCTGCATGCAGCTGGTTTGCCCAACTCAGCTATGGTCCTTCCCAAGTATTATATGAGACTTCATGGCTGAGTTTATTTAAATCCAATTTTATCCACTAGTAATTTTAACTGTGCACTAAGGGGTGTCTTTAGAATATTTTTCCAAATTTTCAGGGCTGCAACAGATATATCAAATATATCAGTGCTTCTCTAACAAAGATAATATTTATTTAGTTTTGCATACAGGCTAGTTCAGAGTAATTTGGCTTATTTACTTCTCATTCCAGATGTCAAGCACAGGATAAATTTAAACACTAAGCATGCCATGAAAATATTTTACTCCAGTTATCAGGGTAATTTAATGGGAAATATTTGGTGCCATTTCTTAAAAATCATTTCCAGAGGGGTATCCAACTAAGATCTTCTCAGAGTAGACCTGTTGGAAGGAATAGATCTAATTTAGACAGGAACATAAATTTCCATGGGTTTAGTTTGAGAAGGACTAGCATATGATACAACCAAAACATTTTTGTGGCACCTTAAAGATTAACAGATTTTATTACAGTTGCCCTAGAATCCTATTAAGCTCACTCTAACCCACCAATCTCTTAAAGTGCCACAATTTTCTCTGTTGTTCTTGAAAATAAAAAAATTGAGACAATACTTTTTTAAAGTTAAAGAAAACATTTTAAATTGGTGTGCTAGAATTGTATTTTCTAACAATATTGCAAGATGTTTAATTTGCAAATATTGCATAATGATTACTCACTCTTTGCATGTGTGTTTATTCTATAGTTCATATCTCAAAAGAGTGTAAACTACAGTAGATTGCATGTGAAGTCAAATTAATATTACCTTCATTAAAGAGGAAGTGATATATTTGAACATGGTTCCTTGGACCAAGACATGCTGTAACACAGATAACCATTAATCTGGATTGAATTAACAGTAGAAGAAAAACACATGCATGAGCTAGGCATTGTTACTCCAGATATGTGATTGAAGCCTTGATATGTCTTGATTGCATTGGCTAAGGATATTGCTCCAATCATTCATATTTTAATTTGGCTTGGCTGCTGTAATACATAGAGATAAAAGCACAGGCCAACATCAATACATATGAGAAGCATTTAAGAACAGGAACTATCTAATAATAAGATTTAATTTCCTTCAGTTTTCTTATTTCCTATGGCCTACCCAGAAAGTATTAAACCACCCTACTAGTGGTGCTGTGGTGGGTGAGAATCAGCAACATTTTTCCTCATTGAAACTAAATGACATGATTTAGACATTACTGCAGAATCCCCACACAATTTGGGAATAAAAATGGCATAAAGCTGTATTTAAAATCTGCTTAGACTTGGGCAGCTGGATGAAACAATTGCATTATAGCTCCATTTTCCTTCAACATCTCTGAAGATGCACACACTCCTGAAAGCTTTATCAGGACTAGAGGGCAGAACTGCTCTGATAGATCCTTCTTCCAGCCTTTAAAATATTACTTGCTGGAGCAACATGGCTTATCACTGCTTCAGCCCCAGCAAAGGGCCAGTTTACAGCACAGAGCATGCTGAATCCTAGATTAAGATGGTGCTAGTTACAGGTAGGTAGCCGTGTTGGTCTACCATAGTCAAAACAAAATAAAAAATAAAATAAAAAAATCTTCCAGTAACACCTTAGAGACCAACTAAGTTTGTTCTTGGTATGAGCTTTCGTGTGCATGCACACTTCTTCAGATACACTGAAATAGAAGCTGGTGAAATAGAAGATGCTGCTGTTGGTGTTTCAATAGAAACACAAACATTTGAACCAATTTTATTTTACTGGTGATGGTTGGTGCTAATGTAATCCTTTCAAAAACGTATCTGGAAAATCTCATGGGTGTGTTTCTTTAAATAGAACAAAGAACAAATTAACAATAAATAAAAGAAAGAATGAAAGAATGAAAAGCAGAAAGGATACATTATTGTGAACTGCCCTGAGATTCTATAATGAAGGGCAGTATATAAATCTAATAAATAAAATAGTAGTAGTAGTAGTAGTAAATTACTTGTTCCAAATCCCAAGTAAATAAATTTCTACTTCTTTTTTTTTTGAAGGCACTGGTAACCCAGTTCTATGCATTTTTATTCAGAAGTAGGTCTTATTTTCAGTGAGTTTACAGTACACTACATTCTTATACATTCTTCTACTCAGAAGTAAGACCCATTGGTACTTGCTCCCAAGTAAGACAATACATTTTCCCTCTTTCTCCCACAGAAGCCACTATGTACATTTAGAGCCTGGCCTTTCTGGTCCTGCATGGGAGGGGTGTTTATATAGAACTTCAGCTGTGAAGCACATAATTTACACTTCTCTGCTCTCTCTCCCACTGCTATTACATGCTTTAAAACTACTTTTCTCATTCCTGCTATGTTTGCCGGCCCTGATTTGAAAAGAATGAAAGAAATACTCTGGGCATGTACAGTTTAAACTCACTTAAATCATGATAGTGCCATTATGGCTACAGAATAAAACAGAGTTTGCTTCTGCTGCCCTGATGTTAAACACATTTACTTCTGGAAAAAGAACCATTTTGTTGCCAAAAAAAAGATAATAAATCTTAAAAGTAAAAATAATGAACACCTGTGTATGCTCAGTCTCCATCCTCAGACTAAAAAATGTTTTTAAGACTAAGAAAGAAAGCATGCTGCAGCAAACAGCTCCAGCCCTGCCCTCCGCCATTGCTGGCCCAAGTGCCTGTTTGCTGTTCTCCCTCCCTCCCTCTCATGCTATCTGAGTGGTCATTTGGGGAACTGTGTTGTGAGGCCTAGTCCCTTCACTACTGCTTATTTCTATGCATGGCAAGACTAAGAGTGATCTTGGGGTTTTGCATATTCTTCCCAGCCCCTTCATCATGCAAACTGGAAGTTCCTGTTTTCATTTGAACAAAAATATGCCCAGCATCTGACTTGTGCACAATTAAAGCAAAGGCTGCAATTGTATTCATGCTTACTTGGAAGTAAATCCAACTGAAATCAGCAGGACTTACTTGTGAGCAGAAATTATTCAGATCCGTCTGTGAATCTGATCATATCCCCTAGGAAAATAAAAAGTGAAATTATTCTCATTTTGAGAAGTGTGTGTGTGTGTGTGTGTGTGTGTGTGTGTAGACTGGGTCTGTCCAAAGAACTACAGTGGTACCTCGGTTTACAAACTTAATCTGTTCCGGAAGTCCGTTATTAAACCAAAACTGTTCTTAAACTGAGGCGCGCTTTCCCAAATTGTTCTTAAACCGGACTGTTCTTAAACCGAGTGTGGTATTTGCCCATTCTTTTGGGAATGTCTGTACAGGGGGAGAGAAAGGGTTAATAGGTAGACCAATAGAAAAGCCCAGAGGTGGAGCCTACCTGTTTTTAAAAGGCTTAGCTAGAGGTTTAGACAGTTGGGAAAAAGCAGTTGGAAGACAGTTGGAAATAGAGAGACAGTTGGTTCGGTTGGTTTCTTGTGGGTGGGAGGCATAGGAATCAGAGTGAGTTAGAAACAGAGGGGAGACAGAGAGAGTGAATCGGATTACAGTGTTTCAAAGTATTTAAAACTTGTTTGCGTTCACAATAAACTGAAATCTTTGTTAATACATTACAACCTGACTGTATTACCGGGGAAACCTGGTTGGTGGCAGTGGAAGAGATAAGCCGTGGTGGTGCAGGGTCAATAGTCCGTGGTACAACCGGGGGCTCTGTGCGAATGCCACACCGAGGTACCACTGTATTGAAATTATTTTTACCTTGAAAGAGTAGAACAAATGTTGGCCAGGATTCAAACAACAGCATAGTTAATTCCATGCTCCCAAAAGGGATTTGGGTATATGGTTTTCAAATAGCAGCCCATCATACCTTGTGGCAAGCAACATCTGAAAGTGACTTGAAATTACTATCAAAAACAGCATGCAGAGGTCGGCTGTTCAAATAAAAATCCCACAGGAATTGCTAAACTTTTGGGAGTACTTAAAGTAGTTCTCTGGAATTTTTGCTATTGTTCACAAGTCATGTCTATACCTAATCAGTCACTCCATAGTGAAAGATAGCTTGTGCTATAAAATGAAATGTTGATTATTAAGTAATTTTTTCCCCCAAGAATCAGAACTTTTAAATATATGCTGATTACAGAAAGTTATGTCTTTGATTTGACATGGCATCTGCTGAAGCCATGTGGTTTTTTAGACAGTAAAGAAAGCCCCTGAGCTAACAAATGACTTTGACAGCTTCCCTCTACATTTTCTAAACATACACGATGTCCATGCTGACTTTTCCACCTGTTTTGTATATGTGAAGGTTTTACTAATAGGTTCCAAACTCTAATCTAGATATCATCACAGGTTCAAAATTGTAAACAGGCAGCTGTCTGCACTCACATTTACATAAGGAGTAATTTAAACTGCATGCTGCTGGAAGTGGGGAAGATTTTTTAAAAATTTTTTGCCAATAATGAGATTTTACGCTCAGAAAAGTGATACATAAGGCCAGTGGGATGCTCATTTGTTTTGACATCAATATTCTCCGATATGACAGTTACTGTTGTCCAAGGAAAAGCAGAGTGCTTTTATTTCTCCATATTTACCAAGGAGAGCAGTAGTTGTTAAGTAGTGGGTGGACACAGACGACTCAGTGATTTCCAAACAGCTCTTGTTTATTCTCAGGCTGGAACAGAAGTGAGCTGAAGGCCTCAGCAGCCTGCTTATATAGAACTCAGCTACAAAGCAACAGTAACAACTTCTGTAGTTAACCAATCCCTGAACGTCATTTTACAATTCCTCTTTTGCATATGCTGACCTGAGTGAAAACTACAGCAGAATGAACTATATACACACACCCCTAGTGGCCTAGGGTGAGAACTTCAATACATAACAGTAGTGATGAAAAGTAGATTGTTGGTCATATGAGTAGCTTGGGAGGGGCCATAAATGACTGGTTGAATACATGTGTTGTGTGCAGAAAGTCCCAGAATCACACCTTGGCACCTCCCATTCTAGGAGATTAGGTGGCAGGGCATAAAATGATCTCCACACAAGCCCTTGTGTTAGGATAAATGGACCAATCGGCTGAATTGGTATATAACAACTTTATATGTGCGGTAACATGCTATGAAAACCCTGGACAAAATTGTATTGACAGCTGCTGATTCCTTCACAGTCAAGCTGTTGTTCTGGAATTAACACATGAGAAAGGAACTAGTATAGATGGTGGTGGTGGGACTCAACATCATCATCATCAACAACAACAACAACAACAACAACAACAACATACCACCCTTCATCCAAAGATCTCAGGGCAGTTCACAAGATAAATAAAAATACAGGATAAAAGCACAAATAGTTAAATCAAAAACAAAACATACCATAACCCCCTTCCTCTCACAGATAAAACACATAATGCTCATCTAATGTACAGACATTCTATACATGCCTAGCATCCTCTTCCACCTCCTACACAAACTTACCTGGTGATTCTGGTCTGGCACAAATTGTGGCAGACAGGAAGGATACCAATAAGTGCCAGCCCAGTCCTGGGACAGCACAAGTTTCCCCTTCTTTTCAGGACCCATGCTGAAAGGAGATAGGATAGGATGGGCAGGTCTGCAGCAGGGGCCATCTTTTCTCCCCGAAATGCTTCTGGGCCTGGTTCCAGTGGAGTGGTGCTGCCTTGGGAGCCAGGGGTACAGGCATTCCAGGGAATGCAGATGGCAGTTGCTGTAGAGTCACCTGCCCCTTTACTGGAAGTGCCATTGTCAGGGGTTGGCAGTGGACCCAGTTGTTGAATGCTACAGCACCTCACCACCTGGGAATAAGGATGGGGGAGAAATCTGCTTCAGTTCACATTTCAAGACAAGTTTAACCAGTGCTATTTTTCTAGAAAAAGAGTTGCTGGAACTCACCATGAAGTCTTCCTTGTTCTCTTATAATGGCAATGGCAACCACCTGAGAGGTGCCAGGACTGAGTTCCGGTGAGTTCCGGCTTAAAAAAAACCAACCCGAGTTTAACTAATTCACACTTTCCAAAATAATATGTGAAGCACAACTGTCCTTCAGAATTTGCACTTCACCACATTGTGCAATTTCTCCAGCCAAGTAACATGTACAGAAATGCAGATACCAGGGTAGTGTGTGCATTAAAATGCATATATGAATTAAACAGCCTACAAAAATGCATTATATTGGGGAAAATATGCTTGTGCAAATTGGGCAAAATTGCATTCTAAAATGTGTATATTGGGGATAAAGTCACACTTAAAATGCTGGTGAATTTTCATGAGGAATTTTTTTTAAAATTTTTTTAAATAAATCACAAAGTGATGTAGAAAGGTAGAGAACTGAAGGTAAGATTTGAACAATGGCAAACTGAGAGAAACGCAAATTGACAGAACTGGGTGGTAATGGGGAGCTGGATAGTGGGTGCCTATACTTCTTCAACCAGCACATAATAAGGCAGACAGGCCAGAGGGAGGCAGCAACAGCATTTGTTCCAGAAAGAGCCTTCACATTTCCCTTTGCCTCAACTTCACCTACAACAGGAGACCAGCAGTGTGGGAGACAGTAAGGAAGCGAGGGTTGGGTTTTTGGAAGACGCCTGTGCGTGAATTTGTTGTACGTGTGTAGATCAGTGCACGCTGATCAACGCACAGTCTTCGCAGTAGAGCTCTGTTCCGATGGCATGAGTAGTCACGACGAACCGCTAGATCCTATCTGCTGCAGCCTTCATCTGCTTTCACAGCTGTTGTAACATACCGCTTGTTATCATCCTCCTGTTCTGCCATTGAGGACTTCTTGGTTCATTCTTTGTCTATCTCCTTCCCTTTGACTTTACCGCCTTTGGTGACCCTGCTGGGAGTACGAGATTCCAGACATCCTCCACAGTCACTTACAGACTCATTGTTACAACCGTGTTTATGGAAGACAATCTTACTTGGCTACAAGTGATTGCCAAACAAAGAAGAAGAAGGAAGTGATTGCATAGTTAGACAGAGCTTTGGTTTCAGGAACTAATAAGCTTCGATAAATGATTTAATTGGCTGGAGGAGGAGGGAGCTACTCTGACTGTATTGTCTGTTTCTGCCAGGAGACCTAAGAAGGAGAAGAGTCCCAGACTTCCTTGGTAAGGGAATAAAGGACTTACCAGATTTCTTCTAAATTAAATGGTAGACTTGGGGCTTTGAAGAAACTTTATAGTATTGCTGCTATTCCCTCCTTCCCAAATTTATTTTTGGACCTGTTGTCTAACTTAAGGGTCAGGCTTCAAAACAGGCAAGCTCTTTGAAAATAATTTCACGTGTTGCACATTATTCAGCACACAAGCTTCACTGCACAAGGGATGGCTCCAATTAAAATCCAATACAAAAGGCACAGTTTTTAATCTGTGATGAAAGACTTAATCGACACATCTTCCAATTACTCCCATCCATGCTTCCTTGCTTCAACTCCAAGTGTTGTGCTAGGCAAAGAAATGACTTCTCTAAATGCACATTAAACCCCCAAGATAGAGAGCAAATGCTGAACAGACTGAATATGAAAAGAGAGAATCTCTTGTGGCTTCACACTTATTAAGATATTGTCTAAGTATATTAATCTTAGTCCTAAACTTCTAGCAAAGACACTAATGGTCTCAGTAACATTGTAAATGTCCTCGGAGTTAAAGAGAGACAAAAAATCATGGCCTTCCATAGCTGGGGTTAGTTTCCCCCAGCGAACCTTTAAATATTTTCTGTAGAGTTGATTCACTACGGCACTTAAAGGCATTTTTGCTGAACATTCTCCCTTTAGGAAAGTGATTTGTGAATCCATCAGGCTACCTGGTTTAAATTAGTTTGACTTTATAATGCAGTTCTGATTTCTCCCCACTTTGAGTCACTTCTCAAGATCCACTTCCTGACCAAACCCTCTTTTTTATCCACCTCTGCCCTTCCAGGCCATCAGATTCCTTACAACCCCGATCTTAGCAATATTATCCATTTTATGAACCAAAGGCAATAAAAAAAGTTCTTAAAATCTACCAGCAATTATGCCAACAGGTGTTAGTAGCTGTTTGAGTTTTAAAAAAAACAACTTTGATTAGCCAGTCACTTTAATGATTGTATGCATTGTTTGAATGATATTTTATGTTTTGACATTGCACACCACCCTGATATTTTTGATATGGCAGTATAGAAAAACTCTGGCAATAAATAAGTAAATATATACATGTCTCTTGAGAGTAGACCCATTTTTGCAAAGCAGTTTCCCATGATACAATGCATTTTTGTATGCCATTTCTGTTTTATCTGTGCTTTGCCCAAGTGTTTGCATTTTTATACACATTACTTGACTGCAAAATTAGAGGAAGCGTGAATTTCCAAGGCTGGAGGATGTTTCAGCTCTCATATTGTTTCAGGAAGAGCAAAATAGATAGGTTTGCCTTTAAATGAGAATTGAGTTTCTCCCCCATGCCTGCAAATGGCAGGGGCCAGTGTGGGGAAATCCTTCCTTCCCACTGGATGTGAGAAAGACATCTGGATTATGTACAATAATTTAGAAACAACCGCACATGTGCTCTTATGGAATGACCACAATTACCCTGAATGTGTTGATGCTGTTGAAACTCCTGTCTCCACACATACTTCTTGGAAACGATCCTCAGAGCCCAATGAATGTATTTGATTAAGTTGTTATGTTGCTACATACATGATGTATTGGCCCCAGTAGTAGCGATATGATGGATGGTTTCATCATGTTTATTACACAGGCAACAGGATCCATTCTCTACTGGTTGCTGGGATGCTTTTTACCTACTGTGTGATTTTTTTATACCTGATTTTCAATGTCAAAAACACTGGCTCCAAGTGATGATGTGACGGAATAGATTTCCATCCATCTAAGTGACAGTATGGAGCCTCCCCATAATAATATAAAAAACCTGCTTCACTTTTCTTTCCATTGTCATCATGTTGACAATACGCCTTTCTTCATGCACATACTTGAAATGCCTTCACAGACCTATTTTAAGTAATATTAAAATTCAACTCAGAGCATTGGCAGTCTTCTGAGATGGACCCTTTTAATGATTGTGCTCTTGGAATACAGTATAGGATGGATTTGTCATTCTTGGATGAAGTGATTCGGTTTCGCATTTCCTCTTCAAGTTATAGATTAGGTGGCAGTTCACATATTCTAAAAATCAGTGACTGGAAAATAGGAATAAGTGTTCTTCCCATAAATGTTTTCAATAATTCTTACTGCAACCCTGCAAGGTAGAGCAATGTTGGTCATTATATATTACAGCTTGGGGTAGAGGTTGAAGGTCAGGGATAGTCATTTGCCCAAGTCAAGGGAGTTGAACTGAAATAGGTTGCAGTAACTATATTATCCCCTTCATGGATCACTGCCTTGTCGTGGCGAAGGGGCTTGAATTACTCAGGCAAGCTATGGACAGGTCAAGATGGACAGGTCATAGCGGAGAGTTTGGACCAAACGTGATCCACCTGGAGAAGGAACTGGCAAGCCGCTCCAGTATCCCTGCCAAGAAAACTCCATGGACAAAGACAACAGGCATATAAAAGATATGACGCTGGAAGATGAGCCCCTCAGGTCGGAAGGCGTCCAACTTGCTACTGGGGAAGAGCGGAGGACAAGTACAAGTAGATCCAGAGCTGATGAAGCGGCTGGGCCAAAGCCGAAAGGACGCTCAGTTGCGGATATGCCTGGAAGCGAAAGGAAAGTCCAATGCTGTAAAGAAAAGTATTGCATAGGAACCTGGAATGTAAGAACCATGAACCTTGGTAAGCTGGATGTGGTAAAAAATGAGATGGCAAGAATAAACATTGACATCCTAGGCATCAGTGAACTAAAATGGACAGGAATGGGCGAATTCAGTTCGGATGACTATCATATCTACTACTGTGGGCAGGAATCCCGTAAAAGAAATGGAGTGGCCCTCATAGTCAACAAAAGAGTGGCGAAAGCTGTACTGGGATGCAACTTCAAAAATGATAGAATGATCTCGATACGAATCCAAGGCAGTCCTTTTAACATCACAGTAATCCAAGTTTATGCACCAACTACCAGTGCTGAAGAAACCGAAATTGATCAATTCTATGAAGACTTACAACACCTTATAGAAATGACACCAAAGAAGGATGTTCTTCTCATTATAGGGGATTGGAATGCTAAAGTAGGAAGTCAAGAGATAAAAGGAACAACTGGCAAGTTTGGCCTTGGAGATCAAAATGAAGCAGGGCAAAGGCTAATAGAGTTCTGTCAAGAGAACAAGCTGGTCATCACAAACACTCTTTTCCAACAACACAAGAGACGACTCTACACATGGACATCACCAGATGGGCAACATCGAAATCAGATTGATTATATTCTCTGCAGCCAAAGATGGAGAAGCTCTATACACTCAGCAAAAACAAGACCTGGAGCTGACTGTGGCTCAGATCATCAGCTTCTTATAGCAAAATTCCAGCTTAAACTGAAGAAAGTAGGAAAAACCACTGGGCCAGTAAGATTCAATCTAAATCAAATTCCTTATGAATACACAGTTGAAGTGAAGAACAGGTTCAAGGATTTAGATTTGGTGGATAGAGTACCTGAAGAACTGTGGATGGAGGCTCGTAACATTATACAGGAGACAGCAACGAAAACCATCCCAATGAAAAAGAAATGCAAGAAAGCAAAGTGGCTGACCAATGAGGCCTTACAAATAGCGGGGGAGAGAAGACAAGCAAAATGCGAAGGAGATCGTGAAAGATACAGGAAATTGAATGCAGATTTCCAAAGAATAGCAAGGAGAGACAAGAGGGCCTTTCTAAACGAGCAATGCAAAGAAATAGAGGAAAACAACAGAATGGGAAAAACCAGAGATTTATTCAAGAAAATTAGAGATATGAAAGGAACATTTCGTACAAAGATTACCACAATTAAGGACAAAAGTGGAAAGGACCTAACAGAAGCAGAAGACATCAAGAAGAGGTGGCAAGAATACACAGAGGAATTATACCAGAAAGATATGGAGGTCTCATACACCCCAGGAAATGTGGTTGCTGACCTTGAGCCAGACATCCTGGAGAGTGAAGTCAAATGGGCCTTAGAAAGCCTTGCTAACAACAAGGCCAGTGGAAGTGATGATATTCCAGCTGAACTATTTAAAATTTTAAAAGAGGATGCTGTTAAGGTGCTGCACTCAATATGCCAGCAAGTTTGGAAAACTCAGCAGTGGCCAGAGGATTGGAGAAGATCAGTCTACATCCCAATCCCAAAGAAGGGCAGTGCCAAAGAATGCTCCAACTACCGCACAATTGCACTCATTTCACACGCTAGCAAGGTTATGCTTAAAATTCTACAAGGCAGGCTTAAGCAGTATGTGGACCGAGAACTCCCAGAAGTGCAAGCTGGATTTCGAAGGGGCAGAGGAACCAGAGACCAAATTGCAAACATGCGCTGGATTATGGAGAAAGCCAGAGAGTTCCAGAAAAACATCTACTTCTGCTTCATTGATTATGCAAAAGCATTTGACTGTGTCGACCACAGCAAACTATGGCAAGTTCTTAAAGAAATGGGAGTGCCGGATCACCTCATTTGCCTCCTGAGAAATCTCTATGTGGGACAAGAAGCTACAGTTAGAACTGGATATGGAACAACTGACTGGTTCAAAATTGGGAAAGGAGTACGACAAGGCTGTATATTGTCTCCCTGCTTATTTAACTTATATGCAGAATACATCATGCGAAAGGCTGGACTGGATGAATCCCCAACCGGAATTAAGATTGCCGGAAAAAATATCAACAACCTCAGATATGCTGATGATACTACCTTGATGGCAGAAAGTGAGGAAGAATTGAAGAACCTTTTAATGAGGGTGAAAGAAGAGAGCGCAAAATATGGTCTGAAGCTCAACATCAAAAAAACTAAGATCATGGCCACTGGTCCCATCACCTCCTGGCAAATAGAAGGGGAAGAAATGGAGGCAGTGAGAGATTTCACTTTCTTGGGTTCCATGATCACTGCAGATGGTGACAGCAGTCACGAAATCAGAAGACGCCTGCTTCTTGGGAGAAAAGCAATGACAAACCTAGACAGCATCTTAAAAAGCAAAGACATCACCTTGCCGACAAAAGTCCGTATAGTTAAAGCTATGGTTTTCCCAGTAGTAATGTACGGAAGTGAGAGCTGGACCATAAAGAAGGCTGATCGCCGTAGAATTGATGCTTTTGAATTATGGTGCTGGAGGAGACTCTTGAGAGTCCCGTGGACTGCAAGAAGATCAAACCTATCCATTCTCAAAGAAATCAGCCCTGAGTACTCACTAGAAGGACAGATCCTGAAGTTGAGGCTCCAGTACTTTGGCCACCTCATGAGAAGAGAAGAATCCCTAGAAAAGACCCTGATGTTGGGAAAGATGGAGGGCACAAGGAGAAGGGGACGACAGAGGATGAGATGGTTGGACAGTGTTCTTGAAGCTACTAACATGAGTTTGGCCAAACTGCGAGAGGCAGTGAAGGATAGGCGTGCCTGGCGTGCTCTGGTCCATGGGGTCACGAAGAGTCGGACACGACTGAACGACTGAACAACAACAAACTATATTATACAAAGATGCCTTCTGAATTAGGATGACAAAACTATATACAAGTGCAATTACTTAGGAAAAATGTGCTTGTTTAACTTGGTTGCCTTTTAAAACATTTTTTTCCATGAAAGTTTATGAGGGTGTGTGTGTGTGTTTCCATCTATGTGTCTGATCCTTAGCTTTCCCTTCCTGTTTAGCAGCAGCAGAAGAAGAGTTTGGACTTGATATCCTGCCTTTCACTCACCTTAAGGAGTCTCAAAGTGGCTAATAATAATAATAATAATAATAATAATAATAATAATAATTTATACCTGCCCATCTGGCTGGGTTTCCCCAGCCACTTTGGGCGGCTTCCAACAGAATATTAAAATGCAATAATATATTAAACATTAAATTTTTCCCTAAACAGGACTGCCTTCAGATGTCTTCTTACATCCTTTTCCTTTACAACCTCCTTTTCCTTTCCTTCCCCACAACAAACACTCTGTGAAGTGAGTGAGGCTGAGAGACTTCAAAGAAGTGTGACTAGCCCATGGTCACCCAGCAGCTGCATGTGGAGGAGTGGAGATGCAAACCCGGTTCCCCAGATTACGAGTCCACTGCTCTTAACCACTACACCACACTGGCTCACCAAGTTTGCATTTGTAGCAGCTGCTGCTCTGGCTTCAGATCTGGTTGTTTCTTCATTTTGACTTAAAGGTAAAGGTAAAGGGACCCCTGACCATTAGGTCCAGTCGCGGACGACTCTGGGGTTGCAGCACTCATCTCGCTTTATTGGCCAAGGGAGGGAGCTGGCGTACAGCTTCCAGGTCTTGTGGCCAGCATGACTAAGCCGCTTCTGGCGAACCAGAGCAGCACATGGAAATGCCGTTTACCTTCCTGCCAGAGTGGTACCTATTTATCTACTTGCACTTGACGTGCTTTCGAACTGCTAGGTGGGCAGGAGCTGGGACCAAGCAACAGGAGCTCACCCTGTTGCGGGGATTTGAATCGCTGACCTTCTGATTAACAAGCCCTAGGCTCTGTGGTTTAACCCACAGCACCACCCACGCCCCTGCTGCTCTGGCTTCAGATCTGGTTGTCTCTCCATTTTGACTTACTTCACCTAATATTTACACTACATTTTCCAAATTATAGCACAATCTATGCATATTTACCCAGAAGTAAGCTTGTGTACGTTCAACTGTGTTTAGGGCTGCAGCCTAAATATAGCACACCAATATGGATATGTGTATAATGCATGGAAGACAGTGTTGTCCACTAAACAGAAACCCCGCCTTGGAGTTCAGAGTTGTGGCTTCGTTCCTCAATTTGTTCTTTATACAGAACCTTGGGCAAGCTACTTGCTCACAGCTTCTGTTCTTGATCTGTAAAATGTGGGAATGGAAAGTGGCTCACTTACTAGATTGCTGAGAAGGGGGAAATAATAGAAGTGTGAAATATTTTGTACAGTGGTACCTTGGTTCTCAAACTGTTCCAGATGTCAGTTCCAAAACCAAAGCGTTCCAAAACCAAAGTAATGCAAAACGCATTAATCCTTTCCAGACTTTTAAAAGCAACCCCTAAAACAGCAATTTAACATGAATTTTACTATCTAATGAGACCATTGATCCTCAAAATGAAAGCAATAATCAATGTACTGTACTATAAAATAAATAAGTCACAGGTAGGTAGCCGTGTTGGTCTGCAGTAGTCGCAACAAATTTTTTTAAAAAAAATTCCTTCCAGTAGCACCTTAGAGACCAACTAAGTTTGTTCTTGGTATGAGCTTTCGTGTGCATGCACACTTCTTCAGATACAAACAAACAAACAAACAAGACAGTATTGTAGATGATAAAAATATTTTTTTACCTGCACTGATGATAGTCATTGTTTGGATAAGGGGCTTTTATCCATTTCCGCAGTCACACAATCAATCAATCAATCAGTAGCTGAACTGGGATCCACACAGTCACAAAAACAAATTAACTGAAAAAAGCCTCGAAAACAAAAACACAAAATAAATAGCAAAAACTAAAGCACCAGACTTAATCTGTTCTGGAAGTCCGTTTGACTTCCGAAATGTTCGAAAACCAAGGTGCAGCTTCTGATTGGTATAGGTGCCCAGGAAACAATAGCCAACAGCAGCATCAGACATTCAGCTTCCGAAAGTTGTTCGAAAACGCTTACTTCTGGGTTTTCGGCATTTGAGAACCAAGGCATTTGAGAACCAAGGTACCACTGTATATTAAAAGAGCTGTGCAATGATAAATTTTGGCCATCTGATTGGAGTATTCTTCATCTGTTCTTTTTCACTATATGTAAATGCATAAAAAGAACCCCTGTTGGTGCAGACCAAAAGCCCATCTAGTTCAGCATCTCTCTCTCCCCCCCCCCCAGTGGCCAACCGGATACCTAAAGGAAGCTCACAAGCAGGGCATGTGGGAAATAGCCCTCTCCTGCTGTGATTCCAAAGTTAAGATTTCACATTTATCAAGGTCAAAGGATATGGCATTGTATCATGTGAACATTTTTTGCTCACTTTCCCACCCTCACCCTCTCCCATTTCTCCCCTAAATGCATTTAATATAACAAAACCAGTGCTGGCACTCCCATACTGATATAATCTGGGGCTTACTCCAGTAGGAAACCTCTTATATCCAACAACGTTAGATAATGTCAAAATCAGACATGTTCGTTCCAGAGCAAGCCAAAGGTGAGAGGTGATGTACAGTATCTTGAGAGGGAATGCCACAATATATTTTAATTGGATCCCTAGTTATAAACCTTATCGTACTTCAGATACTCAATAGTACCTTCCCCACATTCACTGGCACCGTCAAAGAATGGATCGTTGTAGAAAGAATGTGTGCAATCCTGGGGCCTTACGTAGAACTGAATAAAATGCAATCAATTACATTGGCAACCATTGTAAGTTTCATAAATTTAGTTTTGTTTTAGGGGTACCTCCCTTTTGTTCTGCAGAGCCCTCCTTGTATTTCCATGGAGAGATCTCTCTCCCTCTTTTGCCCCATAGTCTCACATATTCACAGATTGCGTTTAATTACTGTGTGTAAATTGGATTTGCGTTTGGATGTGTAAATGAGGAGGTACCATAGACTCATAGAGAGTCTATGAGAGCCAGTGTGGTGTAGTGGTTAAAAGCGGTAGTCTCGTAATCTGGGGAACCGGGTTCGTGTCTCCACTCCTCCACATGCAGCTGCTGGGTGACCTTGGGCTAGTCACACTTCTTTGAAGTCTCTCAGCCCCACTCACCTCACAGAGTGTTTGTTGTGGGGGAGGAAGGGAAAGGAGAATGTTAGCCGCTTTGAGACTCCTTCGGGTAGTGAAAAGCGGGATATCAAATCCAAACTCTTCTTCTTCTCTTCATAGTAGAAGAGATGCTTTGCATACAGAAGATCCCATGGTACTTCTGCAAAGAGGTAACCTCAGGGCAAAATATAGCCTCTTCCTGCGCCTGAAACACATTGCATCTCCTGACATTATCTGGGGGTGGTGTGTTGGATTAATTTATGGAACAGTGACATCATAAATGTATTCTACAGTTTAATTATTAATATTAATATTAATTTAATGACAAATTAAGTAATAACAATGAATGCTGATTCACTAGATGGGCAAACCATTTCCCTGGCATGTGAATTGGCATGCATAGTTTTTAATAATTTGATTTATTTTATCTACCCTGTTTTACAGGTATGCAAAAGGAGTATCTTACCATCACAGGAAATCCCAGCTCCTCAGTGTAACCATAAATCATTTACAATTCTATGAAAATTTAAAGCATTAATGATCAAACATCCACATAATTATAACAAAAACCCTTTATTGCAATAATTAACAAGTCACCTAGTACATAAACAGTTGAAGTGTATTTCTTGTTTTCATTTTGGTGAATTGATCTTTTAAATTGTCAAAAGAGATTTGCCCAGCAAGCTTACTTTTTGCGGAGAGCACAACAAGGCGATGTGATGGGTAAGACCTTAGGTAATCATTGATGACTGGGATGAGGATCCAGCCCATGCATGCCCACGGCATCCACGGAGCACATTGGCCTGAAGCCCACAGAGTTTTCCACTTGGGCACATGCCCACCCAACCTTTGTCTTGGAGCTCCAACCACAGAGAAAGCTGTCATAGCTTCATCACTCCTCACCAGCTCTGGACAGGGCAGAAGAAGGCAACAGGGCTTCCATTCATCTCCAACTTTGTTCCATGTTTCTAAGATGCAGCATGCGGTTGGGGATAAGCTCCCAGCTCTTGAGGCATAGTCGTGCCCTGGAAACCACAAAAAGAAAGAGAAAAGAGGGTGGCATAGAGTGCCTGTGTGTGAGAAAGAGAAGGAGAAGCTCTGCACACTTTGAGCTCTGGCTCTGCTCACCCTCAGCCCCCACCTCCATTGACCTCTACAGCTTCCGCACACATGCTCTGCTAGTTTCAGCACATTCACATACAACATGCTACAGGGATGCATACTTAAGGCAACACATATTTGTGAAAATAAGATTCTGCAAGCATTTGGTGTAATTTGCTTCAGGGCAATCATTGTGCAGTTTTTGGCACGGTTGCCACACAATCTGGATTCCTTTTAAATTTTAATGAAAGCTGAAGCTCTTTGCACATTACTATGGTAACTGAGGGCAGGTCACAATGGCTTCTTCATCTATATCAGATGGCTGACTTCCTATGCTAAGGGCCTCGAGCTTGGTGGGGACCTGCGACAGTTTGTCCTCTTCTCTGCACCATTGGGGGCCTCTCATGTAAAAGGATTAGAGGGCAGTTGATGCAGAAGAGCTCTGCCCTGAAGAGGTGTTGTCCATCAGCATAGCCAATACAAGGATAGATAGATGCATAATATGACTTGCTATGAGTATACTAAAGCTAAATGATTTTTAAAATAATCTCCAGGTACACCAGTACTGGACTTCACTTTTCCTCAACAGATATTGCTAGTGACCTGCTTTAAAAAGGACATTCCTCTCATCTGAAGGGCTGCCAAAGGCACTATTTGAGGACTGTCTAGCAAGTCTGATTTAAAGGAACCATAAATAAAGAGAGCAGGAACCCTGAAGTTAGCATCACATGGTCATCAGACTGAACAGGCACACAAGTCACCTGGTGTCTTCCCACAATGGTGAGATATATTGTATGTCTCTGTAAATGATTTCTAAATTTCATAGAATCACAGAATTGTCGAGTTGGAAGGAATCCCAAGGGTCATTTAGTCCAATCCCCTGCAATGCAGGAATCTCAGCTAAAGCATCCGTGATAGGTGACCACCCAATCTTTGCTGAAAAACCTCAATGAATGCGAGCCCGCCACCTTCGAAGGGAGCCCATTTCACTGCCAAACAGCTCTTACCATCAGAAAGTTCTTCCTGATGTTTAGTCAGAATTTCCTTTTTTGTAACTTGAATCCTCTAAGTCTTCTCCAGACTAAACCTACCCAACTCCCTCAACCATTCCTCATCTTGGTTGCCCTCCTCGGCAAATGTTCCAACTTGTCAATATCCTTCTTAAATTGTTGTGCCCAGAACTGGACACAGTGCTCCAGGTGTGGTCTGATCAAGGCAGGATAGAGTGGCACTATGACTTCCCTTGATCGAGACACTATACTTCTGTTTATGCAGCCTAGAATAGCATTAGCTTATTTGGCAGCAACTGCACAATACTGTGTTGCATTGTGGTGTTGAAATATTGTAACCTGCCCTGGGATCATAGAGTGAAGGGCAGACTAATAATAATAATAACAACAATAATAATAATATGCAAGTTTTATGCCAATTAGTATCCCCTTTTGTCCTATTTTTTGTGGTGCATTTTGGCAGGTGGATCATATAAATAGACATTCTGCCCTATTCCCTGGCATCTGTATTTTTGTGTGTGTGGTGGGAGCCTGGTAAAGGAGCCGTTGATTATTCTTGCATGTTGCACTCAAGGAAATACCACTGGGAGTAGTTTTGAACCAAAGTTCATTCTTGAGTATGGGCTAGATAGGCAGAACATATCCAAAGTCAAGGTGAAGAGCAGCTACCTTGGGTATTTTTAGAACACCTTCCCCACCAGTAGTTCAGAACCCACTACTGTACTTGAAAACTTACTATTTAGATATACTTTTAAGATTATTTTATGGAGAATTGTGTGTGGATATAGAAGCATAGAATCATAGAATTGTAGATGCTGCCTGAGGATCATCTAGTCCAGCTCCCTGCAATGCAGAAATGTGCAGATGTCCCATATGGGGATCAAACCTGCAACCTTGGCGTTATCGGCAGCACGATGATATCTAACCAACTGAGCTATAATTGTCTAATGCTCCTTACTTAGAATTAGGTCCTGTTGAAGTCTTATTACATGGTTATGGTTAGTATGTCCAGAATTCTATAACGGAAATTATATGTTCCAGTTTTGAAGTATCTGAACAGCTATTTTTTGTGTTTCTTTCTGTTACTCTTTTCTTTTTTAAAGAAGGTGACAAAATTTATTTTTGCCGGGACTAGCACTGACAGTTTTAATATCTTGGAGATTCTTTGTGATCTTGATAAATGCTTATTAGTCATACTATATAATACATAAACAGGTGAAGTCACATTTGAATTGTAAGTACTTTGTTTCCCCAGCAACACCACAGCGAATACATTTTTGGCCTGAAGATGAAAAATGGCCTCTTCAAGAGTAAAAAACCTTCCAGCCTTGAAACTGCCTCCCACCAACAGACTAAAACTGATCTATCTATGTGACTCATTCCGAAGGATTGTTTGATAGGGGCATAAACATATCCTGGAAGCCAACCTTTCTGCTGGGACTTTAGTTAATATCCCTCCAAATTATAGTTTGAATCTTTAATAAGTGTAGTTGATGGTGGCTTTAATTTTATGCCTTATTTGAATAATGATACTTTCAGCTTCTGAGGCTCTATATCATTTTGGATATTGGCTTACTAATGACTTTGAAAGAAACAAGCTGGTGTTTGGGTGAGTTTTATTGTATATAAAAACTCAATTTTTATAGGCCTTGTTCGGTCCTATCTTTGTTAGTTTATGGAAGACAACACGACTTCAAGCTAAAAGGCAAAATAGAAATCCGTTGTTACATTTTAAATCATCCTTTGTGACATTAAATGTAAAATAAAGTCTCATCAGGAGCACATGCCAAAGTAATATTAGTTTGAATTGCTGACACATGTCTGAAATCTGTACTCTGAAAAATAAATTGCTTCTTACAGAAAATACAAAATCAGCATATAAAAAAGAGCCAAGTAAAAATCTATGAAGCTTGAGCTCAAACTGGAGTGAATATTCATGCTCCACTAAATTGCCACACCATTTAAACTCCTGGTCTCTCCCACTCCCCTTGTGAATTTCTTTGCACAGGGTTGAGCTTCATTACAAGATTTTTGAAAAGAAGGTCTGCTTCAGATGCTGTTTTCAAATATATCAATGCACAGATTTACAGCTTACAGCACAGGCCTAAGCAGGTCACCTGAGAAGTAAGCCCCATTAAAAATAGTGAAACATACTCCTAGGCAAAAGAGTATAGGGTTGCAGTCTCTAAATAAGACTAAGGCAATTTACCTGGGAGTAAGTCCTGTTGAATTCAATAGGACTTACTTCTGAGCAGCCGTGATTAGAATTGCAACCTGATATTAAAATCTATTTTCTCCATAAAATAACATGTTTAGCAAAATGACAGAAGCTGTGTGAGAGGGAGAAAGAAAACTTCATGTGCTTATTTCTTTTACATTATATTTGTATGGATCTTGATATATGAGTTTATTAACATAGTTCTATGTTTGCCTTTAAAATTCATTAGCATGAATAAACAAACAAACAAACAAGGAGCAGAAGTCCAGAAGTGCATTGGTTACCATAACAACACCTTACTGTACATTTTATTTTCACAATGCTCAGAGTTGGTCCAGAAAGATTATTCATGTGATCTATTTTATTTGTTATTTTACAATATTTTTCATTCTTTGTTTTTATGTGCAATGTCTCTTTTTTCAAGTTACATTTTCTACAGATCAGTTTCATTTGTTGAGACATTAGTGTTGCATTAGGAAGAAAAGGGGGAAACAGGTGGAGGGGGGTGGTAAGGGGGGTGGGGTCAGGTGGCAATGCTTCTGTTCTACTTAGTGTATGTGTGGGGTTTTGTGTCAGTGTCACTTGTGTGTGCTCTCTTTACTATTTGCTTTTATTCCTTTGGTGGTGAGAGAGGTTGGGGGGTGGTCTAGGGTGTGGTTGGTTGTCTTTGATTGGCTGTTGTGAAATTTGTTTTTGTGTGTGAGTGGGGTGTGTGTGTTTTTTTGGATCAGGTTATGGAGAACATTCAAAAGTCAGGGTGCCACTACAAAGACTACCCCCTTCCTTTGCAATTCCATAATATGCTTAAAGAAGGTGAATGAAAGAAGGGTCTCTACAGAAAATCTTAAGACACAGGTAGATTAATATGGGAAGAGGTGCTCTCCCTCAGTTATCTGGGTGCCAGTCTGTTTAAGGCTTTAAACATAAGTGCTTTAAATTGGGCCCAGAAGCAAAAGAGTGGTCAACATAATTCTTTCAATATAAGTGTGATTTGGGCCACCATGGCTGTACCAGCTTGGATTCTGTACTAACTTATCCCCCTGGGTCTTCTTTAAGACAGCCCCATGTATAACACATTAGGAAGCTGCCTTATATTGAGTCAGACCATTGGTCCATCCAGCTTAGTATTGGCTACATTGACTTGCAGTAGCTCTCCAGAGATACAGATACAGCTTGCTGGCAGCATTTCCGTTATCATGGCAGGACATTTTAAAGGGTCCATGACTGAGAATTGTATTATCAGCTATATCCATACTTGGCTTGGGAACATGAAAATGCATCCATGGGCGTGATAAGAGTACAGCACATGGGGGGATACATGTTTTCATTTGGCCTCATTGATTTTCTGCATACTTTTGGAAGACACCTAATTATTTTTCATCTGCCTGCCAAGAAACTGTAAAATCTAATTAGGCCTATCTAAATAAAGCCTGTCTAAACTGAACAACGTTGTTTTGTGACTGATGAATTCTTCGATATTTAACTGTGGATAGTATGTTTGTTATTATTATTATTATTTGAATTTATATTCCATCCTTCCTCCTGAAGGAACCTGGGGCGGCAACTAAAGAATATTATACACCATGGAGCGGCAAGAACGGAACTCTCAGTCCTATAGCTAGATGGCCACAATATTTTGTTACTTTACTAATATGTTAGTTGGTTGTATGTATTGAGTGATGACACATATTCCTCTCTGGGAACATACCTCTCATTGTTATGGGTTTTTTTCCTGGAGTCTTCTGGACCTTCCTTCCCCCTCTGGAAAATCTGTTATGCCATTTGAAGTAATAATTTGCCATTCTCCTCAGGGTGATTTTCTACCTTTCCTAAGAAACTGCACCATCTTACCTGCCTGAGGTAATTCTCTAAATGCTGGTGATCTTTGTATGCTCAATAGGTCCTACAGTGAAAGCTCCATCTAATCATGAACCTCTTGTTTTGGGAAAGAAACAACAACAACCCTGTTGCTCATTTGTACTAAAATAAAAAAGTGTTGATAAATCCTTTACCACCATCTCTAAAGTTCTGCACATTTTTATTTCCTTGTTCTCCACGGTGCATTTGTATCCTTTCTTCTAACCTCATGCCTTCAAAATATGCTGTCCTTTATAAGATTCAATAAGGAAAACCCTCCTCACTCAGGATACATCCATGTTTTGACATCGGGCAGGTTAATTGGTGGTGGGTATTATTCATTTCTTTATTATACCCGCACTATGGTTGTCTGAACAAAGTCAGCAATTTTATACAAAAGTAAATTCCTCTTCTTTGATAGTCTTTTAACCCCCTCGAAATGTGGATGGGAAGAGAATAATGAAATTCTTTAGAGTTTTGGTGTGTTAGGCTTGTATTTTTTAATATATTTCATACACATACATGTTTGTTTGAAGCAAAGAATCCTTGATCTCACTTAATCTGTTCCCTCTAATCGAATTCTCTCCTTCATTATCCATGACCGCATCAAAACACAAACCTTGACCTTTTCAAAACGGAATGTCCTTGTATGCTTTAGACACCAGTCACATTTAGTCATCATTAAATCATGACTGGATATCGACACTAGCCCAGCATAGCAAAATACAATATGAAAGCCATTCCGTTATTCAACGTTAATTTTAATGTTTTCTTTATCTGTGCAAGTGCTGACAAAATTTGGCCACCAGACCCACTGTGTATCTTATAGACATGGATTTCTTCCCCCTCCCCATGGAAGCTATAGCATAGTTCAGAAAGATCAATACTGATAATATAAACCTATGTTTCTCTTGTTCTTTAACATCTTCAGAGAAGACCTCAGAGTCATTTTCATACGGTTGTTAAAATATACAGGATAACAGATTTTGAGCAGAGAAAACAAAGGGTTATATCATTACTTCCACATGTACCTGTATGTGTATATTGGTGAACATTGGCATTTAGTGATAAATCTTAAGATATTGTATCCTTTGTAATAAAGTACAAGTGTCTCTGCGTCCAGTCCCTGTGTCCGTGGGATTGCGCTACTGCGCATGTGCCCCACGGACAGCCGTTGGGACTTGGAGCGCAGAGACTTCGGGCGGCCGGGCGAAACTGTTGAAGCGGCGGGTGTGCACGGGCACGCGGTGGGTGCGCACTCGCGTGCACTTACTTCTAAGCGGCAACGGCCGTTACAAGTGGCGGCGGGCGAGCGATGTCAAGTGAGAGCTGCTCAGTCAGCTCTGCGTGTGTTCCCGATGTTGCTAGGGCAACAGGGACGCTATGCGCAGAGCTGGCTATGTCATACGGCTCTCGCATTGTTAGAGACAGGGTGCGTTGACAGGGTGCTGCTTGCGCCCGGCAGCCCAGGCGGACTGCGCAAGTGCGGCATCCCGCATGGACTGCTCATGTATGACAATTCTGCACATACGCAATCCGTCCAGGCTGCCGGGCGCGAGTGGCAACCTTACAAGCTACCACCGCCCCCAATGCCCGTGATTTCAGGGGGCATTTGGTTTTGCTCTCTAGATCAAAATGAACACTTCATAAAGTACAGCTTGAGTGCCCAGGAAAAAGTAGAACAAAGCACAATGAAATACAAAAGTGGAGAGAAGTCAGAATGGTTGGACCTTATTTACACAGACCCTTTAGCTCCTTGCAAAGGCTTTGTCAGAATTTAAGGAGATACTACAGGAAGAGTCACCTATAAAACAACAGGAAAGGCAATTCAGAAATTGCTATGACACAATGTTGGCTGGGTTTGAACAGAACAACCAAGCTCTCCTGTGTAATATGTGACCTGAATTGCCAAATAATTGGCATGTGAACCACCTAAAATTATCAGTATTTTATGGACACTCTGCTTCATTGGCTGTATATGTGCACCAAGGGGATAGCAGTGAACTTGAAAAGAGAGTAAGTAAGGAGGCCATTGCCAGGAATAAACCACTTTTCTGTCTCTTATCTGTGAAAGAAAAATTACAGTGTGTGTCACAATGTGTTGAGTTTTTTCTTTCTTTCCTATAATAAGTGAGGAACAAAAACTTTTCTTTTACCAACACTTATCTGAAATCATAGACAAATTAAGCAAGAATTTACTGTTTGTCAACAATGTTTCAAAAGGCACTGTATACTTCAGGCTTCCTCAAACTCAGCCCTCCAGATGTTTTGAGACTACAATTGCCATCATCCCTGACCACTTGTCCTGTTAGCTAGGGATAATGGGAGTTGTAGGCCAAAAACATCTGGAGGGCTGAGTTTGAGGAAGCCTGGCATGCTTGGACTTTCTAAATGGCATTGATAAAGTGCAGAGTGCATATGCAGGCCTCCATATGCATGGACACCTGTGTCAAGTACTCCCTGACTGCATGGCGTACACCAAAGATTCCACTGGAGGGTAACTGAGTCCTTTCTCTCTCCTCGACTCTTGCATCTCTTCGCATTCTATGCTTATGAAAAGGCACATCACCTTCCTCTTCTCAAAAGTTCTTTATGAACTTCTGACGTGGGCAACCTCCTGTACTCATGGAAGTTCTCCACATGATTCAGAACCTGGATCTTCCAGGGCTCTAATGATCACATAGGGAGTCTCCATGTGTACAAGAGGCTCCCTGATCCAGCAGTTCATCCCTCAAGTCAAGGAGGGTGATGGAGACAGCAATGGGAGGGTAGAATTTAGCCTACTCTTACCTATTCTTGCATTGGTTCTACAAGTGAGTAGAATGCCTGAAGGCAGCTAGCGTTTGCATTCGTTTATCAACCATTTTGTCCAAGTCTACCTGACTCAAGACGATTCTTCCTGTGGTTCTTGGATTCAATCCAAAATGTCAGTCTTGTCACTGTAGTCTTACTGAGATAGTGAGCTGCATCACTTAAGTAGTAACATTCCACATATTTGTGAGAATCATATATACATTTGTGAGGCAAATAGCTTCCATTCAATTTGTTCAACTGCTCTCACAAAAATAAAAGAGCATTATTTGGCAGCCATAACCCCGATTTTGCTTTGAAGCTGCAATTGTTTACCTGAGGAAATGCTTGTTAGAATGTTTATGCCTTGTTGAAAGGTGACATATGGCCAGATTTTAAAACGGAAATATGTGCTTTGCCAAGAAAGGTGACTTTTTACTGTAGATCCAGTTCATTAATTTTCATACAAATTGGGCGGGGGTAATCAGGTTTTGCTATGCTGTGCTGTTTTGGGGAAAAGCAGAGGAGGCAAGGCCTGACTATAATGCCACTAATGAGGTGATTCTGCCGGAAAAGATTTTACTTTATAAAATGACAGAGTGAATTTCTGGAATGCTGCCCATTTGTTAGCTTTCAGCTACTTTTCAACACTTTCGTTGCATTTGTTAACAAAAGAAAGTGGTAAATCTCACAAACGTGGTTTCTCTTTCTGTTAGTGAGCAGAACTCCAATCACAACTCATGCACATCATTTTTCAGCAGCCTCCAAAGACATTCCCTCTATTCTCTACCTTAACCAGGCTAGATGCCATGTGCTCACACCTAGGTCCTCACTTATCAGCATGATATGTGATGCCATCTTTCCTCCATCAAACTCACTGTGTTTGTGTGCTACTTGCCTTCTCTTTTAAAGTGTGCTTTATCTCACTTGAGTGATTTAAATGGAGGCATTTGCTCTGGATGTACCTGTCAACTAAGCAACTGTTCTCTCCCTATTGTTGAAAGCAGGTAACCAGCAGGAAACGCTTCAGCTCAGCCTTTGCACTGTTGACAGAACACCCCCTGCTATGCAGATAATGGAGAAAGCTCGTTAATTGTATCCCTTCTGGCATCCTGGCCAACTCTATTATGCACCAGGAGCCCAGAATAGCAGCAAATATAATCCGTTTATACGTCAGTGACTGATAAGACTTGTCATCCAGTTCTTCCGAAGTCTTCCTAAATTATAAAGTTCCAAAATACAGGAGCAGGTCTGGGAAGAGCAAACCATACAATGGGCACCACCAGTGAAAAGGCCCTGCTCCTTGTAGCTCCTGCCCTGTCATTTGATATGGAATGCTCTCTATTGGACATGGAATGCTCTCTATTGGAGTCTCCAGATCCAATATAAAGACCATAAGAAGGGAGAGCAGGGACCTTGAAGTTCCCAACAGCTGTTAATCAAGCAAGCAAGCACACAGGTCACCTTTGTCACAGGACGCCTATGTCCTGGCCAGGCCTGCACCCAATCTTGCTTTTGTACAATCTTGTTTGTTCTCAGTAATCAAAATTATATTATCAATATACACAAGCAGAAAAGTTGTTTTCCTTCATTTGCAAGGCATTGTACAAAACAAAGTGGCACTAAAGAAAAGTTCCAGGGTGGCAACAGAAAGTACTAGAAATATTGAATTACCACTCTGGTTTGAAGTGCATATCACACTGGCCTTCTTGCATATTTAAAGACGAAAATCCAAAAAGGCACATGTGAATGTAAAGAAAATGCTGTTTTCATAGGCATGTGAACCAAACAGTCCCATATTAAAGAAATAACCATGATAACTTTTCTGTAAAACTACTTTCCATAAATTAATATAGTGAAGAAAGTGAGTCTCCAAAGGCCTGATTCCCGGCATCTAGAACTTAAGTGCACTTTGTCTTCCTTTGTAATTATTTCTGAGATGTAAAGTGTTCTGTATTCTGATAGCCACAGGGAAAACAAGAGGGAAATGACCTTTAAACAAACAACTCTTGTGTAGTTTTCATACCAGTCTTTAATAATGCATCTCCTTTTTGAATAAGCGTTCAAAGATTCTTTCCCATACATGATTGGAGAAAGTCAATAATATGTTTTCTGGTGGGGGTGGGTGGGTTAAGAAACATTTTTGAAGGTATTTTTGAGAAGTTCTAAATGTATTTGGAGTATATAATCTCAAGTGCCATAGCAATAAGACCAAAGTGAATTAAAGCAAAATATTTTTTTTTAAAAAAAATAGGAATAAGTTAGATTAAAACATAGTGACAAGACTGCATTTTTCTTTCCCACAAGTGACCTCAACATTACTCAAAAGCAGCTCCCACCAAGATTGCAAATGCCATTATGTGTTCTGTTATTCAGACTGGAAGTTTGCTTTGAATTTGTGCTGATCAAAAACAAACATGCATTTTGCACAATCTTTTATTTAAGTCTGGTATTTTTATGAACACTGATGATTTATGGTGTTATAATCCCAGTTCAAAAACCCACTTAAACAAATGCTAGAGAGCTTTCTTCAATGGTATCTTCAGTGAACAAATTCTTTAGGGGCAGAAATGGCTTTAAGAAGGTAGACAATCTGATTTATTTTAACTTAATATATCTGAGGGATATTCACTTATATGTGGCCAAACTGTCTTCATTTAAAAAAAAAAGCTATTTGTAAAACAAAAGGGGGGGAATCAACTCTGATTCAGAAATAGTATCACATTTTTCTTTTCAATTAATGGCTAAAATGTCAGTTTAGCGGTCTGCATGCTCAATAGCTTCTCATAGATGAAGTTCCACAAATTCATGGGGTTAGATTGATGTAATGGCTAGAGTACATCAGTTGGATGCTGGAATACTGGTTCACATTCCCCAGTCACTTATGAAGTTTATCAGGTAGCCATCTGTAATGCATTATTCCTCAGCTTGACAGGATGGCTTTGGGCACTTTGGGGAAAGGAAGTATAACTAGTATCGCCTGTTGTTTCATATAGCCAGCAATGAACAAGCCTCATCTGCATGGCCAACAAATAACACAGTTAAATGGCAATGTAAATATGGGGCCCATTAATATTGCAAGTACATACTTCATTGCAGAGGAATAATTATATCTACATAATAGATGTAGGACAAAGGTCCGTATTGTTAATGCTATGGTTTTCCCAGTAGTGATGTATGGAAGCAAGAGCTGGGCCATAAAGAAGGCTGATTGCTGTAGAATTGATGCTTTTGAATTATGGTGCTGGAGGAGACTCTTGAGTCCCATGGACTGCAAGAAGATCAAACCTATCCATTCTTAAGGAACTCAGCCCTGAGACAGATCCTGAAGCTGAGGCTCCAATACTTTGGCCACCTCATGAGAAGAGAAGACTCCCTGGAAAAGAACCTGATGTTGGGAAAGATTGAGGGCACAAGGAGAAGGGGATGACAGAGGATGAGATGGTTGGACAGTGTTCTCGAAGCTACCGACATGAGTCTGACCAAACTGCGGGAGGCAGTGAAAGACAGTAGTGCCTGGCGTGCTCTGGTCCATGAGGTCACGAAGAGTCGGACATGACTAAACAACAACAACAATATATCTAACTTTGAACATATATGCAAGCATGAGATGGGATGTTCCGGGGAAACAGTTCCTTTACTTTCAGTTCAATAATAAATTAGTGAGCTCTGATAGCATCTCAAATAAGAAAGACACATCATTTACCTGACTGCTGTTGTCTGGTGCCACATATTATTGCAGAACCATGCCCTCATTTTTGGCAAATTTCTGGTAAATTCCCAGTTGATCAGCCCTCACTGAAAGATGTAAGGGTAAGATGCATGAATTCCAAATATTGTCTGATTATAATTTGAGCTTTTACCTGAACAAGAGGGGGAAGAACACAGGTTTTCCTTATTTTGAAAAAAAAATTATGGAGTTCACAGAGACTCTTTTCCTGCCTTTATTCCACCTGGAACAAAAAATAGGGAAACATATTGAGTCTATCCATACACACAAACTTCCAAATAGTCTCACATGACAATGCTTACACTTGAACATATTATAATGGCACCTGACCTCTTTTTTGCCTCTAGCACATTCAGTCAATCTTTCCTTTCCTTGCTGTGACTAAATGAGTGTCATGGTAATAAACTGTCAGCAAGTTAGAAAAATTGGGCTGAATGAACCTTAACTAAGAAACCTGTTGCCAGCATTTGGCTTTCTAAATTCAGTTTCCTGGCCTAGGTTCCCAATCTTACAGTCCGTTCACTGAGGACAAGCAGTTACATTTAACACTTGTAGGACTTTGATTGACATTTGGGCGCTGGCAGTTTGTGAGCGTTGTATTTGCTGTTAAAGAGGGTCAAGAAAGGGAAAAAGCAAATTCACTTACTATGCGGCTCATGGGCTTACAAGGTTCCCCCCCCCCTTTTTACTTTGCTAGTTATGCCTTGAAGCTGCCTACTCTTCAGCTATTTGGCTTGCAAAATCTGCAAGCACCTCTTTCAACGTGTCTTCAGTGGAAGGTCTTTGAAGCCTGTGAACCAGCTTGTGAATGTGCAGCTATCTGCACAGGCAGGTGCAATAGAACATCTATCTTTAAATAACCACCTGAAGGCTTAAGAACACTTTCCACCAAACACACTTAGCTAAAATAACCTTTGCTCAAACACAAGTCTTTGTAAGATAAAATGCTTTCCCCACAAACACAAATAAAAAACTGAAGCACTGCCTACGCAAGCTAGTACCAACTCTGAGTTTTTGCCATGCTTTTCTGCATTACACTCCAATTCCAATCCAAGTCCCAGCCACACAGTTGTGAACATGAATGCAAAGGAAAGTTTTGTTTAAGTATTTTAAAGAAAAGTTTGTCTTCTCTGGTAATGGAGGAGATTTTGTTCTGTTTTGTTTTTTTGCTGGCATCTTTGGCCTGTAAAAGAACAAGCAGTTCTGTTGTTAAAGCTCTGTGTTTGAAAAATATTTATATTGTCCCACAAAAAGACATACTGTAGTGCTTAAATTCTGTGTACTGGTATGGTATTTTGTTCTCACACACTTTGCCTTATCCATATTGCCTTGTTTGGTTCACCATGTGTTTCTCCTAAAAACCTTGGCTGCAAGAAAACCTGCCATACCTTCTGCATTCGCCTATGGGCTCTGACACAATGGAGACACAATGGACACAACTTTACAGAGAGGTGTTGATCTGCCTCATTAGAGGTGTGGCACACAATTTTTGCAAGCCAAATAATGGAAGTCACCATCAATGTAAAACTGCCAAAGTCAGGGGGGGGAAAACTATTTTGGTATAAGAAAATGGTCGGAGTTCATACCCCTGTCCAGTGTCTCATATCTATGAAATGGCAGCAAATCAGTCCACCCCTTATCTGAAACATTGCTTACAGAGCTGTTATTGCTGATCCAATTTTGTAAAGACATGCCCCCTCTCTTTTCCCTCCCCCTTAGCTGCTATTCAGGGACACTGTTGTAGCTCCCAACCACCCTTGCAAAACGCATCAACTGAAACTGCAAGATTAGTCTGTGAGTTGCTGGTCTGGCAAGCCAAATGATCAAGCAGTGCAATGCATGATGGAGTAGTTTTTATTTCTACATTGTTGTTATTTATTAATCATCTTCTACATATATAGCTCTTGGTGCCGTACAAAATATAATAAAGTAACTTAAAAGCAGTTAAACACAACACAAAAGTCAACAGAATATAAGTGTTAGAAACAATACAAAACGGGCATCTGTGGCAAGAGCACTATTCATCCAGACAGTGAAGCTTCTCAGTATACAAAGGTCTTCAATTGTTTTCAGAAGGCCCATGTGCCTGCTGTATGCTATCATGCTAAGTTTAAAAGGAGGGAGTGAGAATGTTCTTTTTATTCAATGGAAGATGCAGCTTCCTATATGAGAACCCAAGTAAGGAGATGGCATTCAATCTTGCACTAGAGACAGAATGGCAAGAGACAATAAACCTTTCCCAGCATTCTACTTCTATAGCTACTTAGTGCACAAGGGGGGGGGAGTGAGGATGGACATGCAAAGTCCCCTGCTCCACATCAGCATCTCCATCAGAGACTTTCTCTACAGTGTAAGCTCCTTTGGAAAACTAGGACTCTACTTTCCGTGGGAGGCCTACATGGGAAGAAAATGTTCCTTGCTGCAGAAATTATCCCTCGAAGTGATGGAGACAATAATAGGGAGGGTGAAGCTAGTATCCCCACCCTCACCATCTCCCCTTGCATGTTGAGCAAAAACATGCCGAATGCTTGAACAACACTATTGCAACAAATGGGTTTTTTTAAATAGCTCCAAGCATCTAAAATATGCAGTCTAGTTGTTTTCATGAAACCAATTAGATTTACTACAGAACAACTGACTTGAATTATAGTAAACTTTAAATCTTCATTTTTATTTTTATTTTGTCTCTGAGTGCTTCCAGACGGGTGTTTTATTTATTTTGGGGTGGTTGATTCTCATACATGCATCTTTAAATTTAAAAATGGAAGTGTCTTCACATTGCGGTTTGCATCAAATCCAGCCCAATCCCTCTGCCCAATTTTATCTACATTTACCATTTCCAAGGAAAATGTCCTAAGTAAAAAATAATAATATTGTCAACGACCCATTTCCAAAGCACTTGGGAAAAAGAAAAAAGTAGGGAGAACCTGCGCTTCTTTCGAAATTATTAACTGGGATGCTACCAAAAGCAATACATCTCATTCAGCTACAAATTTAACACTAGATTACTCTAATGCTAGTTTTGTAATATTTGCTTCATGTTTCTAAGCAAATAATATTTTTTTAAAAGATAAGCCTACTTCTTAGCAGTATTGCTGATACTCAGAGAGATGAAAATCTATTCCTTTTTCAGATAAATCTAAATGTATTATAGGAGCATGATTTAGAAGGTTAGGCAATTTTTCATTCTGTCCAAGAGATGAAATTTAAGATGTTAATAGTTTGGAAAACATCATTTGAAGAGCATACGCCTTTAATCACTTCTGAGCTTGGCTCGAATGTATGGAGTTTTAGATGAAAAGCATGTCTGTTTTCTTCTGGAAGATCTATTTTCGGTTTGGCTTCTCCTTCCCCCTATAATCTGTCATACAGGAAATCTGATTTGTGCTTAAGTCCTGGATTCTCTGATTTATTTATGTTATTCTCTAAATTTGTGGACATATGTCATCAATACTCATCTTCTTCAACTGTCATAGCCTTATAGAAAGTGCTTTATGGCTGACCATTAGCATGGTACTTTCTTGTGGGAGTCACTACTGTTCCACAGTATTAGCCTATTTTTTTTCTTGGGAAGAGGTTTACTGACAACAAATGAAATCATATTAAAAATATTATGCTTTTAAACATTTATTGTAATATTGATGGGAGAGCATAGTTAGACAATTTCAGATCAGGAACAAGGCAGTGGTCACCTAGATGCTAATGAAATTAAACTTGAATATTAACATTATTGTTGTCCACCTGCCTGCTGCTGAGCATCACACAGTTGCAACCAGCAAGTTAAACATGGTTTCAACCCCTGTTTTCTCCACTGTGCATTAATGATTAATACAATGCTTCATGGCTCACTTGTGTTAGCTTTTTACATCAGTGTCACCCAGGGATAGTGAGATAGGAAGAAGTAAATACATACTATATATGTTAAATATATATACTTCAGCCCCTTCGTATGGATGTGCTTTGTGTTTCTTCACATACATTCATGATAATATTAAAACCCATATATATTGACTGATGTGGTCCAAAGGAAAGCAGAGCAATATGTTTGGTACCAGCTTGGCTCCATGAGTTGCCGGAAGGAGGTGTACAAGCCAATGATCTTAGGGACTTGACTCCAGATTTGTTTGGAGTGTACTCCTTAGCCTTTTCTTCTTCTGAAGCTATCCCACAAGGCAGAGGAGGTTCAGGATCAGAGTTCTCCTTCTCCTAGATGGGTTACTTTCCCAGGTTGATGAGCCCCATCTGCCCCTCACTTCCTTCTACAGCACGTGCAGAAACCACCTTCTTAACTGTTGAACCCACTATTAGTCTTGTCAGCTCAACCTGCCAAAGCCCGTCTTCACATGCAGGGGAAGTCCCTAACTCATTGAAGGTTTGAGACCATCTGCTACCATCACCTGGTTTAGCTGGCCAATCAAAGCCGTTTCCTGGAATGTGGCAGCTTTCACATGCTGACAGCTTCTAGGAGCCACAGGTGAGAGTAGGATGCAGGGCGGGGACCAAAGGTGGACAAACTTCCCCAGAAGGAGCATGATGTGTCCCCCCCACCAGAGATACCACCCCTCCACTAGCAGCCCATACATCACAACTACAAAACAATTGCATAATAGCATAGAAACATTTTCATAATATACAAAACAATAACACTTTCGTAACATAGCAATAAACAATAGCAAATATAGTAACATACAAAAGACCACTTTCCAATACTATAAATATAGAAACATGCAGCTTCCAAAAGCAAAAACAGCCCCCCTCTTGCAGCCTCTTGCAAGGTTTCCAAGGGCAAAGGTTGGAGTAGCTGGAAACACCCCTCCCATGCTGTTAAAATCTTACAATGCATTCAAGTAATATTAATTATCTCAAAATAAAACTACACTCGTAGGTCTTTATAACAGGCCCATAAATCAGGAAGAAAAGCTAATCCAATGAGGTATCCAATAAATCTTTGATGGAGGAAATAAATCCAAAGCAAGTTGTTAAATTTAATTTTCGCCATCGACACCGCAAAAGCTGTATAACACACTGAGGAGGAGAGAAACAATATATATTAATTCAATGTTTTTGACCCAGGTGGGTAACAATGTCAAACACAACTGTTATTGTGGCAACTGCAGTTTACATCCAGGCTGAAGCTTTTCTCTGATAATTTTTAGACATGTAGCAGAAAGACCCATTTCTCTAGAGATGGCACCAACTGGAAAAATCTCTCTACCAACAGACAGGTTGAGGTTATCCCTTGGTCCTGAGAGACAGTCAGGTAAAACTGCCTCACACACAGTACAGCAAGGAGAAAATGGAGCTCTCACATAAAGACAATGTCATTTTCTCTGGAACTATGACACAAAGCACAGGTGTCTGTGTAGTGCTATTTTTCTAGGAAAAAAGGGGCCAGAACTCATCATGAATGCCTCCCTTGTTTTCTTATAATGGCAATGGGACCCATCTAAGAGGTGCCGGAACTGAGTTTTGGTGAGTTTCGGCTGAAAAAAAGCCCTGGCTCTATGAGAATTAAAGGTGAAAGAACTCAATCGATTTTCCCAAAAGGAGTTTCTTTTCTCTACATAGCAGCAATAAACAGAGAGTGTTTCTCGTTAGCTTTTGTTTTCTTCCTTAGGCTTTATGTATCTGGAAAAACTGAAGCCTGAGTCAGATGTTCACAGTTCTTAAACATTCACTCACTAGTTTGACTATTAAGGCGAGGGACAGAGACAGTGATGGATGAATTTGGCAACTTTATTTACTCTGAATTTATCATTTTTCAAATTTAAAATTAGATTATTATTTATTTTCCACCTCAGTTTGCAATTTTTTAATATAAAGGTCCGTATGAAAATTTGTTAGCATTTAAGTGTGCATTTTTGGTAACATACACATTTTTGTATGCAATTTTCTGTTTATCCCTCCCAGATCTATAATTCCCAGGAACTTTAACAAATTACATTTCCAGGATAGTCCCAGGGGCAGGATGTATACAGGGGCAGGAGTTAAATATATGTTGTGTATGCAGCCTTATTGTCATTTGCAATTTCTTTATTTAGGGAAAAATACAGTACCACATAAGGATATGCTTAGAGTACATTACATTAAATCTGGCCAACATAAGGAGACTGTCATTTAATTTCTCATTTCCTTTATTAGTAACAATTCAAGTGTGGTTGTTATACTGTGTGAAGTCATTTTATTGCTTTCAAAAGGCTTTGGAATCAAAAACAAGAATTTTTTTAGTGTATCATGCAAGCATGGCATAAATAAAATAAAATAACCATTTCCATTAATTCATAGTGTTCTATATTAAAATGATCAAATACACACTGGGGACCTCTGCCCTTTTTTCACCAAGTTCAGCTAAAGGTCGACAGAATTCTTATTCTAGTAAGCAATACTCAGAAATTGACTGAATAATGGTGCTGTTCAAGAAAGCAAATTAAATCAGAAATCCTTTCCCCTAACTGTTAGCTCTTTAATTTCCTTAATCAGAAGCCAGTACACAGGAAGAAATTCCCAGGTCACTTAACTATACATGGAGATGTAGTGCTTGCTGAAAGGGCCCTGCAAGGGACATGCAAAATGTGGCACCACAGAGACTGTGCTGCCAAGTATCAAAGAGAGAAGTCTTGTTTTCAATGTTTTGGTTCGGAAATAAGTGAGTTATCTAAAGCTTCCTCTTGGAAATTAATTGAATTACTGTAAGATGTGAAACACATTATATAATATCTGCGACATTTAGTCAGACATAGCTCATTTGTTATCATTTTCTTCAAGGTAGCTACTCACAGTGGTTGTTGTTGTTGTTGCTGCTGCTGCTGCTGTTAATATTTGCACTGTACTGGTTGCACTGGCATAGCTGAAGGCACCAATCCCCTGGTCAGAATTTGTGCTGATTAACAGTCAATTCATAGGTCATCATCTTAATGAAGGAACATCTACAATTAAACTCCTGCTACCTATATGGGTCTATCAAACCACAGTGAAGGATTCTTTCTTCTTTCAACTAGCATTGGTGACAATGGGTGCTCTAAGGTTTTTCAGGTATGGTTCTACTGCAACACAGCAGATGCTTCCTGACAGGCTAATAGGCTAATGATTGAAGTAGGATGGAAATGTTTCTTGTTCTAGAGCAGTGTTATTTATTTGAAAGGCTGTCCAAGGAGAGTCTTTTCTTTGCATGCCTCTTCTGTGTGTTGGGTTTTGGGCTTTCAAACTTCAGTGAATGCCATTTGAGACACTGAAATTCAGTCATTGACCCCCACCTCTCACCTTCCATTTTAATTAATTGTTGTAGCATCCCATGCAGTACCCTCTCAGCTCAGTGCCCAGTTTGGGCAAACCAGTCTCACTTCCCATAATCCACCTCTGTAACCTTAAGAATCAAGGGCAGGGATGCTCATCAACATTTAGCACCTGGGCAGCAAACTAAGAAGGCACATAGATCATCAGCTATGTTGAGAAGTATTGTTATTCTAATAGAAGTTTTATAATAATACTTTATTATTTATACCCCGCCCATCTGGCTGGGCTTCCCCAGCCGCTCTTTATAACCTTTCCTCACACATGAAGGGGAGCATCTCAGAATGAGTCTCACAATGGCTTAGTCTGCATGTAAGACTAGGCCAAATCATGGTTTAGTGCATACATGGGAATGTTCAGGTCCCCAGATAAATGACTGTAGTTGCTTTGCTCCTCTTCTGGTCTTGCTGGTACTGCACTTCTGTGAGCTAAGCCATGTTTTAGCTTAATACATCATCTCAGTTTGGGCTTGTGGTTTTTCTGCTACAACCACAAGCTGTAAATTTCAATTACTCACTTTTACAGCTGTTTTTTATTTATAATTTTAGTATTTCTTGTAAGCCTCTTAGAAGTTTTATTACAATCAAGCAGGTTGGTTTTTTAAAAAAATATTATGTTAATTGAGATAAAATAAAGGAAAAGCAATGGTTTAACTTAGCATTGCATGTGAACCGAATCAATGGCATGTTATTTTGTCATTTTGTCTGAACTGGATCTATAGTTCCTCATGGCAATTGGTTCTGTTCTCTGCTAGAACAGTATCTTCTTGAAGGCCTTCAAAGCAGTTTCAATAACTTCCCTTGGCAACTTATTGCAGAATACAGTGGTACCTCGGGTTAAGAACGTAATTCGTTCTGGAGGTCCGTTATTAACCTGAAACTGTTCTTAACCTGAAGCACCACTTTAGCTAATGGGACCTCCCACTGCCGCTGCACCGCCAGAGCACAATTTCTGTTCTTATCCTGAAGCAAAGTTCTTAACCTGAAGCATTATTTCTGGGTTAGCGGAGTATGTAACCTGAAGTGTATGTAACCCGAGGTACCACTGTAGCTGCTGTTGTAACATAGTTTTATGTAGATACATCACTTTATACATCAGATTAACTTCTTGCTTAGCTGCTGCTAATTTGCAAGTTTAGCATATTTGCAAGCTATCCCCATAGGAAAATCTGGACCAAAACTTTGTGCTACACAGCATGGGCATGCTTTTGGATTGCTTACCACCCTTGTAGTTTTGGGGCTGAGATCCAAAAAGTTCCTTTGGGTGTGCCTATAGGATATCACATGCCCTTTGGGATATTTAAATCTTAATTCTGTTTGAGCAACAGATTTCTTCATGCCACAAAACTGTTATGAATACAGCAACAGACTTACCAGCTTACAAACTTAACATTCAGTTCAATAAAACTAAAACAGGCCTGTTGGGTCCTTGTGAGTTATTTGGATTCCCAAATAACTCACAAGGACCCAACAGGCCTGTTTTAGTTTTATTGAACTGAATGTTAACTAGAAAACAGGAAGTAAACTGCAAAGCACAGTAAGATTTAAATGAAAGCTATATTACAGAAGGATAGCAAAATCAGTAACACCATTTAGTAACAAATAAGAAAGGTTCTTGGGCCTACTCTGCTTTCACTAATATTAGATATTGCCCATACAGTTTAAAATATCAAAGGGGTGAGATGAGATACAGAAGACAAAACAACACAACAGTGTGGAAACAAATTACAGTATCTTAGATAAACTTCAAAAGGAATTCAAGAAGTGTTCCTGTGCTTACACAGATGTCATGAATCTATTTGGATTCCTAGTAACACTGGACTATTTTTTCCAAAATCAAGGAATGCAGAAGCTTTAGTGAGAGCTTCCCTAAGTAAAATGTGAATCTCTCTGTGCTCTGAACTAAAACAATTTAGTCATTCCTTAGATACTGCTGAAGGATGTGGTGGATCTGAGGATACTACATATAGTAGCTTGAAGATGATTTGCAATAAGGTCCCAGTTGAAACTTTTCCAAATGTTGCCATGGCTCCTCACTGTCCTTTATCTAATGCTGCCAGTTTTGAAAGCTGAAGGAGAAAGAGTGTGTTCTCCAATTTAGCATTTTATTAAAAATAAGTTTTGCTCCACAAAGCTACATTCAAGATTATCTGTTCATTATCTGTTCTTCCCATAGAATGAGATCTTCTGAGAGAAATAGTTTTCGATAATCTCTCCAAATTTGCTGGCGAGAAAAGCAGAAAAAGAAGATACATTTTAAACATTCTGAATGTACTTGGTCATTGTACATATTTTCTTTAACTTTAGTTAAAGTTATAAAATCTTAACATTCTAATGTCAAACATAGTGTTTTGTTTTTTAAAGAGTATTATATGCATACTTACTTTTCCCAGCTGAGGCGTAAAATTACACTGACACAAGGTGCTATGACAAAGAGGAGGTGGGGAGGGGCCTCAAATGAGCCTTCTGCCCTGGGCTTCTCTCCTTCTTTGTTCCTCTCACTGGCATTTCATGCAATTATGCATGAACCAATGGCTTAATAAAGATTTTTTTAAACAGTAGGAAGGGTGGAAGATTGTGATATGACCACTTGAGCTGTCAAGAGGTAGAATTTAAGGTGCTGAGACAGGGTTTTTTTAACCATTTAATTGTTTTTATTCAGTTTTTTTGTATGTTCTGAATTGCATGGAGCTAATGTGAAAGGCGAAGCTACCAACATGAGTCTGACCAAACTGCAGGAGGCAGTGGAAGACAGGAGTGCCTGGCGTGCTCTGGTCCATGGGGTCACGAAGAGTCGGACACGACTAAAGGACTAAACAACAACAACGTGAAAGGCAAAATGCAGATTGAGTATGTTGAGAAAATGGAACTAAGCTGGCATTACTCCATGTTTGTAACAATTCTATTTACCCCTCTTCAAAATGATGAATTTTGGACCACTTATATCTAGCTGCTGTAGAAGATGCAACTAGATGTTTCCATTATGGAGGCTGCAAGTGATTTGCAGCACACTGCACGTAAATCAAACTGAACTTGACACTAGCCTCCAGTAAATACACAAATCCTTAATCTTTCCAGCTTTCTTTAGTTTAAATCTTTAACTTTTTCTCTGCCCCTAGTGGGGGAAATGAATAATTTGCCTCTTCTTTTTCACATCTTTTCAAATATTTGAAATCTGTCATGCTAGGCTCCTATTTATTCATTTATATGTCTTTGGAAATCAGCAGCATATACAGTATATTGTGAATCTTGCTTTGGTCTTCAGGTTTGGCCTTGGGGACACCCTGAAAGCGTATGGGAATTTTCAGAAATCATCTTACCTAGGCTGCTATTTGAATGTTCCTTATAGTCCAAGTTTTGGATAAGTCTGAAATTGGTGTGTGTGTGTGTGTGTGTGACTCTGCAGAAACAAGAGGAGAGATGGAGGACAAATTGGTAATGCATAAGCATCAGCATTTTGAATTACTTTTAAGTGGGACAAAATAAGATTTGTTTAGGCTTGATAGAATTTGTGCAGATCTTACTTCAGAGAGCAGGGGGGAGGTAATGTTTCTTAACCATTACCGCATACCCCAATGTTATCTCAGTAAGTTCTCTAGCTTGGGTGGGCAATGGATGGCTTTGTGGTATAATCAGTCATATTCTGACAGGAAATTAGCTGTGCGGGAATTTGTTAGAAAATGAATCAGCCATACACTGACACTTTCTATTTTCCTAAGTATAACATAATTGGTAAGTAATATCTAATGTCTGTGGTAATATATTAAATAAAAAGCCCATTATATACACAGGATTCCATTTTCTTATTTGAAAGACGCAGGTTGTAGGCCAAAAAAAGCACTTATGGCAAAGTGGTTACATTGAAAACTTTCTGAAATCTATAGGTCTACTGTAAACATTCTGGGGTGTGCAATACTATGTAATGACAAATCTATCACCAGGTCCATCAAATATTTGCATTGTGTCTGGGCTCACCAGTGTAGCTGCACTGTGTTACCTTTGGTCCATGGTGCATTATATCCAGATAGCTGGAGAATGTTTAATTTGCATTTGCTCCTGAGACATTTCTAGGGGGTGGGGGATGTCCAAGAAGGTCTTTATCACAACTATCCAAAATGTCATAATAAAATAGCAAGCAAGTTGAAATCTCAAAGCCTTGCTCACAGTTTACAGCACCAACAAAAAGTCACTGCAGGAGTGTAAGAATAACAGGGAGCAGAACATTATGTCCAAAAGGCATCTTGAAAACTGCCATTGATCTGAAAAAAAACCTTCATCAAAAATCGCAATGGTTGGGATGTATCTGGTAATTTTAATTATGTGGATCATTGCTTGCCATTTGCAATGTCTCTTGAATGTGCCAGCTCTACTGACATCAACCATGTGGTCGTGTTTCTCGGTATGGAAGTTTCTCGGTATGGAAGATTCCTCTGTCAATGAAGAATTCCTTTTTAGCATGTTTAAATTATTGTTATTGATTGTAAATTTTCAGAAAGTGTATGCTGGATGTGGTTAGTAATGCAATATTACTGATAATCTTAAATTATCTGGACAGCTGTATTTAGCTGGTTTATTTATTTTATCTGACCATATGATTCTGCAAATGTGAAATTCACTCATCAGGCTTTTTATGGCTATTGCATAGCAGTGGAGTGGGACCAGGCCTCCTAGCTCTGTCTCCCAACATCATGCCCTGCACCTGCCTGCCTCCAATCCTCTGATTCTTGCACATTTGGCAAAGCTGAATTGACTCCACTTTTTGCTCTTTGCCAAATGCATGGAGATCAGAGGGGCCAGCTGCACTCACATAGGCTTTTCCATGATTGGGATTACAGCTGGTTCCCTACTTCAGATCTTTGCTGAACATGCAGAGATCAGAGCTAGGTGGGCAACTTTAGTGTTTGAAGCAGGTGCTACTCTCATTCACACAGGGTGGTCTATTTGGGTGGGTTTGGGGAAGAAATAAAAATAAATTTTGCAAGCAGCTGAGCAGGTCTTGCCATCTTCTTACTTTTATAACTTTTTATTGTTTGTGGTGGAAATGTTCTTCTGCATCCCCAAGATAACCTGCTTTGTAAAGGTCTTTGATAAGGGCTCGATTCGCTGCCCCTTTCCCTTCTTCCCTCCAGGAAAAGTAGCTCAGAAATAATTCTTTCTGGTGTGTGTTTCTTCGGCAACATTTTTTTTCCTATTAGCACACAGTTCAGATTGAATTTGTTTTGGCTACTTAGAGCAAGCCTGCATTTCCACCAGTACAAATTGAATTGTGGAGAGATAGGTTTCAAGACGTCTGCCAAGGATTAATTCTCCCCTGCAGATATGTAGAAAGATTTATTGTCCACTGGATAGTATAGAACTTTGAACCGGACCAGTTTTGCCTCTTTCTCGTGTCTGCACAGATTATTTGTTCCATTCTCCCTGTTCCATCTTTCACTGTTGCAGTTAAGTAGTCAGTACAGAAAAGCCTCTTTCTCAAGCCTGCAATTCAGTATTCTGCACTGCCAAATGCAAGGCCATTGGAGAATGACATTGACATTTTCAAAAGGGGGGGAAATAAATAATGTCAAAAGTAACAGTAGATGAGGGGGATATTTTTCTTTCTTTTTAGGAACAATATAGCAGAAGAGTTTATATTGTCATTTTCAAGATATTTTAAGGCAAGTCCATAGAAGGCATGCAACCCAGCTGAGGGCATTTGTTGTCTTAACGGACTGCTTCTCAATTAGTAGACTGGGACCTACCATGGGCCTTGGGACATTTCAGGTGGACCTTGGTGTCACAGCTTGCTCAAAGACTTCCCACTTTTCTGTCCCACCCTCTAGATATGCCATAGGCTTTTGGTTTGGCCACTGCCAGCATCAGCAATTCCTTGCATGCTCAGTAAAGGTAGCTGGGAGACAAAACAGTTTAGAGCAGGGCAGTGGGGGGTTGGGAGAAGAGAAGGAAGATCTTCCTACTCTGAGGAGAATGGGCCCAGAGCAGGTGCTGAAGGAGACTGGAAATAGGGATTAAAGGTTCACACAAGTGGTTGAATGTGAATAGAAAGGAAAAGAAAAGAGAGAGAAACTGTGATAGCAGGAAGGAATGACTGTAGAAGGACCAGGGAGGAGAGATGAAGGAAAGCAAGAGCTTGGGAGATGGGTGGAAATAAGGTGCAAGTTCATTGTGACAGGATGGAAGCATGTGAGGGTGAGGAGAAGAAATGTAAATGAAAAGACCTTCTCTGGATCAATAAATTCTGCCTAAGATGGGTTGGCTGCCACAATACCTCCAGAGCAAATGTCTGTACTCATCTTGAGCTACGGAGCTCCTGGCAACAGGGAAAGGATGTGGCAAAACATCTACCACTTCAAAAGATTAGATATCATCCAAAAATGGTACCAGGAAAGTAAAAGTAATTACCCTCAATGCCATTTTGTGACTGGTGTTTCAGTAATCAAGGCTTGGCCACACTTCTGCTTATCTTGTGCCTGGAAAGCATGGGTCCAAGCAGTTTTCCTCTGGTCCCACCACATTCCCCAGAAAGACCCACTGATTACCACTGAATCAGGACAAACACCAGTCTGCAGAAAAATCAATTGACTTTGTTTCGATTCAATGGTAAACTGGGTTTAACTGGGGGGAAATGGCGGGACAAGTGGCAGTGTGGACAAGCCCTTAGTTATTGGCAAGGGGACAAGGTGGGAGGAATCAGGAATGAACTGCAAGATTCATGAGGAAATAGGGCACAATCTGTCAATACCAGGTTTTTTTGGAAATAAAAACCAACTGGACAAGGAGTTGTTCGTAATTACCCAATGATGTAGGTACCGCTCCGGCAGGAAGGTAAACGGCGTTTCAGTGCGCTGCTCTGGTTTGCCAGAAAGCGGCTTAGTCATACTGGCCACATGACCCGGAAGCTGTATGCTGGCTCCCTCGACCAGTAAAGCGGGATGAGCACCACAACCCCAGAGTCATCCACGACTGGACCTAACAGTCAGTGGTCCCTTTACCTTTACCTAATAATGAAAGTATGGTCCCTTGTCTGCACATGCTTAGAGGTATTCCTTCCAGCTGGAAGTTACATAGAAAACCATGCCTGCCTGATGTAGGGTACCAGTTGCACGAGGAAGAAGCAGGGGGAGGAAGTAGCATGAGACTATTTCCTAATGATTATTCAGATTTCCTCCTTCCCCTGGGTCAACCATCTTTCCAGAAATCTTCAGCATTTTTTCTTCTTCACTGTGTGCTCGTGCCATTGATCAATCAAAGCCAACTTCATGTCTAATCACAGTAAAGGAAACAATCTGTCATTCAGCAAACAACAGGAAGTTTTCAAATATTTATTACATAGTGAGATTTTTCCATTTACTTGCTTGTGAAAAGGGGAAAAATAAGGGCTGTGTATATAATGAAGCATTTTGCAATTCTATCCTCTTAGATATTCAGTTTTAAATGTCAATCAAGTATGTACTTTTCAGATGCATGTAATTGATGTATTAACTTGTATTTCTTTTTATACTGCATGATATGGTCCAGGAATTTAAAATGTATTTAGATAACCTAGAATGACCTCCCCCCCTCCCCACAAGCTGGAGACAACAGATTGATTAAAAAGCATGGTTCAGCATTCAACCTCTGGATTAAAGTTCTAGTAAAAGAAGGAGAATAGCTTTGGGGTTTTCAGGAGAAAATGAATATTCAACACAGTCATAAACTGTGTATAGTCTTCTTAAGACTACAACAACTACAATTGCACTACTGTTTATGTACACACACACACACACACACAGTGTATCTCATAGTCTGATAACTACAGTATGTTTTGTTCTGCTTGGATGGGAGAATTCTACTCAATAATTGAGGAAACCAGTGTTGTGTGAGAATAAATGATCTCACCCAGTCAATATTATACTTGCTGAAATTCTGGTCACCTTAATTGGAATTAATTGTTTCATTGGTGTGGCCACTTTTTCAGTAACCTTACTAACTGAAATGGAAGTGCCACTGGACTACAGTGTGTTTATTACTTTATCATGAGTAAACCAGGGATAGCCAAATGATGCCAAACGTTTTTTGGAATGCTGCTATTCCTAGCATCATCCTCTAGGAATGATGGCAGCTGTATTCTAATATCTGGAGGGCATTAGCTGCCCCTGCCTTTAGTTATGTCAGACATTCCAGGGCATAAAGGCAAATACAACTAAACCACAGCAGGGATTTGAGATCTTCAGCAAAGGTCCATCTCTCAGTATCACCATCCTCACAGGAATACTGGATGAGGACGCAAGAGAAGGCCTTCTCCCAGACTTTGGAACTCCCTCCATAGAGAAGCTAGACTAGCTCCCTCCTTGCTGTCATTCCACTTGCAGGTGAAGATTTACTTGTTCCAATAGGCATTTGGGAATTAACTGTTTTTAATGAAAGGGCTGGTGCCATGCTGTTTTTATTGTAGTTATTTGTATACCTTGAACAGATTTTATATATTTCTATAGTTTCAATGCTGACAATGTTTAATGGTATTTTCATGATTGATTTTTCTATGTTTTTAGCGGTTCTTGTTTTTATCTGTAAGCTGCCTTGAGTCCTATCAGGGGAAAAGGTGGGGTATAAAGATATAGACAAAACAACAACAACAAATGCTCCTGTAGTAGACAAGAGCCTCAACGATAAATTCAGAGACCAAATATGAATCCTAGTCCAGTTCAACATTATGATGCTGTGTAATAGCAGGTAGTGGTCATGGGTAATGAATTCAAATAGTGCACCTAGCCTACCTCGCAGGGTTGTTTTGATGATAAAATGGGAAGGAGGAGAACCATCTATGCCAGTTTGAGATCCTTGGAGGAAAAAATGGGATATAAATGTAGGGGCAGTACAACGCTAGGTCATTAAGTATCATTTATCCTGCTTTACATAACTCTTGGGTATAAAAAAATGGTATATAGACTCTACCATTTTAGAAAGAGTAAAAACTCTGCTTAGTTTTGCTTCCCTACATCTCAAGAACTCCAGCATTTACCCCCCCCCCCATTTGAACGCGAATAAATCACATTTCCTTATATGAGTCATAATATAGAGTATATATTTATAATAAATTGGGAAGGGGGAAAGGATGACGCATTGTGCTTTCACAACCCTTTGTTTTTCTCTCTCTTTCTCTCCTTGTCTTGAAACCTGAGCTGTAGAACTTCAAACTTCTACAAGCAGATTGAAGTGGGAATTTGTCTGGAGGGAGCCTGGCACAAGGGCTTTAATGGCAATAAAACAGGACTGCAATGTTCTTAAAAGTTTTAGTCTTCGGAAAAGAGTCTGTATACTTTTTATAAAGTGAAGAAATTCTGAGACAGGTGAGAAGCCCTGGATTTAGTCTGTTCCTCCTCTCCTTCACTCTCCCTGATAGCAGCTTTGTAACCAGTATGAGGAAAAGGGAGTTTTTGTTTTGCCTTGCTTTTGTATCATCATTGTATAGATAACCCCATTAAAAAGACAATTCTATATATCATATTATTGTGAGTCTGGGTGTTGGGGTAGGGTGTATGCCTGAGTCCCTTCTAAGTCCTTGACCCAACAAGGATTCCATTGCTGGAATAGCAAGCAAGTTTCTTGGTACAGAGGTACCTCGGGTTACATACGCTTCAGGTTACATACGCTTCAGGTTACATACTCCGCTAACCCAGAAATAACACTTCAGGTTAGGAACTTTGCTTCAGGCTAAGAAGAGAAATTGTGCTCTGGCAGCGCAGTGGCAGCAAGAGGTCCCATTAGCTAAAGTGGTGCTTCAGGTTGAGAACAGTTTCAGGTTAAGAACAGACCTCCGTAATGAATTAAGTACGTAACCAGAGGTACCACTGTAATGACTTAAGAATGGGTTATTAAGATAATGAAGGAAGTGGCTCTCTGCCAAAGGAGAAAATGAGTGGGTCCTCCTCCCTCAACTGCCTGTTAGTTATAAAGACAACAGCTAGAGTTCAGGTGTGAGAGCTGGAAGGGCACCAGGCATCCCAACGTTTGGCCCTCCAGATGTTTTGGACTACAATTCCCATCATCCCTGACCACTGGTCCTGTTATCTAGGGATCATGGGAGTTCTAGGCCAAAATATCTGGAGGGCCGCAGGTTGGGGATGCCTGATCTATACACATATGTCTATAGGGGGGCAATGCTGTGCACCTCTGCGAATTAGGAAAACAAAATACAAAAGTTGTTTGTTTTTTTCATTTGCCCATAATGAAAGTCGGTAATTTGACTTTGCCCCGCACAAATGCAATTTGAATCTTCCTTGAAATGGGAAGTAAAAGAGAACTTGACGTCCAAGATGCTGCTTCCTCTGAGAAGTGACATCTCATCTTATTTGGTTGCTTTAAGAAGACTGTCACAGTAATTACCAATAGACCATGTAGGCAAACAGCACTTTGCCAATTCCTCCTGGAAAGAGTGATGGGGTGTGATAAAACACCCATATGAACTGTGGCGATTAGCACATAGATTTTGCTTTCCCCACATTAATGTAGAGATGTGCTGTAGGGTGTTTGGAAGAGACAATTTATTAAAATTGCATCTCCATTCTCTCTGAACTTCTGTTTAGTATGTCAGTGCCTCTTTGCTGGAAGAGAAAATTGCATTATGTCTTTTAATACAACCTGGAATTCAGAATGTGCATGCCATTTCAAAAACTTAATAGAGGGCTTAGTTTACCTCACTGATATGTGATTCACAATTATGTATTATATTAGAGGTACTTATCTGTTTATATGAGGTTTGTCCTGACTTGTCACATTGCTTTAAAAAAAAAAATTATGCTTATTTTCCCTTGATTAGCTTGGAATTAGAGTAGATGCTGAGTTATTACATCTGCTAATAACTTGTATGAATATATTCATTTCATATTGCTGTGTGTTTGCTGTGTTGATCTTTCTCAATAAAATAGAGAATAAATCACAGTTGAGAATAAGCACATTTATTTCACCAGGCTGATTATTCCTGCAAATCATTGCCTTGCATATGGCTTGTAAGTGCCTAAGGAAGAAGGAGCTAAAGAGCAGACCATGAAGTTGTAAGAGAAATAAAGGGCACTCCCATAAACCAATAATTAGAAGCACACTTGAATTATAAATAAATAAAATTAAATAAATAAAAACTAAGTCGAAAAGCATAGGTTTTTTCTATTACCTCATAAAATCATAATTACATAGATTTTTATCCCAGTTTCATATACCATTATCTATGTTGCTTTCTCACATTTCCATGTTTTACAATGTTGCTTAATCAATGCTTTCTTTGGCTTTCAGACATCTTTATTCCTTCTTACTATTTTCCAATTACTGTATTGGTCACTGAGTATAAATGTTGTAGCTCTGTGCTATTGGTGTTCTCAATTATGTTCATTTGCCAATGATTTCATCTATTTTTTAGCTGATGGATATGAATGGCAAGGACACTCCAAGTAATTCATAGTACAAGAAAAAAATAAACATATTCTGTTGACTGAACATTATTTTGAGACACTTCTTCAGTCTCTCTTATCCTTGCATAATGATGTTTCTACCATTTTCTTCCTCGACTTTTTCATTCTTCTCCCATTGCTCATGAGGGTACTCTTTTGCCAGCTGCCAGGATAGGCTAGTCCCATGAGGACAATACAGTGGTACCTTGGTTTACGAACTTAATCCATTCCAGAAATCCGCTCTTAAACTGAAACCGTTCTTAATCCGAGGCACGCTTTCCCTAATGAGGCCTCCCACCACCGGTGCCCTTCCACCATTCAGCTTCTGTTCTTAGTTCTTAGACCGAGGTAAAGTTTGCAAACCGGGATACTAATTCCAGTTTTGCGGAGGTCGTAAACTGAATATAGTCATACCTCGGGTTACAGATACTTCAGGTTGTGCGTTTTCGGATTGGGCATCCTGCCGAACCTGGAAGTACTGGAACGGGTTACTTCTGGGTTTCGGCACTTGCGCATGCAAAGAAACACTAAATCACGCTTTGCACATGCACAGAAGCGCTGAATCACGACCCACGCGTGTGCAGACACGGCACTGCGGTTTGCGAACGTGCTGCCCGCACGGATCACGTTCGCAACCTGAACGTCCACTGTAGTTTGTAAACAGGGCTGTTCTTAAACCGAGGTACCACTGTACTCAATACCATGTCATCGTGAAGAAGGAAGTATTTATTTTTGCAAGGTAAATACATTGCTTTTTCCATATTGTAATGGAATGTGAGCCTTCTATATAACACACAAGCATTTCCTTTAATAAGGACTAATACTTAGACAAACCTATCATGTGACTTCAAAGATTGTGCATGTGAAGAGTGAAATCTTTCTTCACTTATTGATCCAAATTCTTTACTTATGCTGATCATAACACTGTTACACTGTTCATAACGTTAAGCACTGTGGGACTGATGAATTGGGTGTATTCCTAGAATTGTAGAGTTAGAAAGTAAAGTAAAGGTAAAGGACCCCTGGACAGTTAAGTCCAGTCAAAGGTGACTATGGGAGTGCAGCGCTCATCTCACTTTCAGGCCGAGGGAGCCGGCGTTTGTCCACAGACAGCTTTCCGGGTCATGTGGCCAGCATGACTAAGCTGCTTCTGGTGCAACGGAACACCGTGACAGAAACCAGAGTGCATGGTAAGGCTATTTACCTTCCCACCACAGTGGTACCCATTTATCTACTTGTACTGGCATGCTTTTGAACTGCTAGGGTGGCAGGAGCTGGGATAGAGCAACAGGAGCTCACCCCATCATGCAGATTCGAACCATTGACCTTCTGATTGGCAAGCCCAAGAAGCTCAGTGGTTTAGACCACTTTACAATACAATACAATACAATACAATACAATAACCAGAAAAAGGTGATAAGTTAACAGAGAAGGATGCATGTTGTCTGGTCTTCCCTCCACATATTCACAAATTAACTGCATGTAAAATAGATCTATAGAACTTTGGGGAGATGCCGAATTGTACTGGTGTTCATTTTCTAATGGAATCTGCTGTACATGTTTGGGCATGCACAGAGAAGGGAGTTTGTTTATGGAAGCCATAATAATGTGTTGAGGTTAGTGGAGTATGACGAATGAAACTGCTGTAATCATCATAATAATGAGATAAATTTCTAAATAGTTGTTAGGGAATGATGGTCAGGAAGTCTGGTAGCAAAGATACAAATAATATACTTTAATTGGCTCTCTGGCTGTTTTATATCTGCTGTCCCTTTCTGTTATCAATGATCATGTAACACAGTCAATTGCAATTGCTCTCATGTTCGATTCTAGTTTTACTGTCCTCTTGTTGGAAAGGGGCACTACATGTTAAATGTTATTAATTTTGTTCATTCCGCACACTGTTTACAAGGGAAGTTTTATCCAACACACTAAGAAGAAGCAAAGTATGTTTTCATCATGGAAAACTCAAAGGTGCCTCTTTGTGTGGCTCATCGGCTAAACTGATGGAAATATGCAGTGTATACGGTCCCTGCAAGCCACACCTGGTTCTGAAAGTTTACTGATCCCTGCACCGGATGCAGGTCGCGCTGTGGTCTAAACCACTGAGCTTCTTGGGCTTGCTGATCAGAAAGTTGGTGGTTTGAATCCCCGCGATGGGGTGAGCTCCTGTTGCTCTGTCCCAGCTCCTTCCAACCTAGCAGTTCTGAAGCACGCCAGTGCAAGCAGATAAATAGGTACCGCTGCCGTGGGAAGGTAAATGGCACTTCTGTGTGCTCTTGTTTCCGTTACAGTGTTCCATTGCACCAGAAGTGGTTTAGTCATGCTGGCCACATGACCTGGAAAGCGGTTTGTGGACAAACACTGGCTCCCTTGGTCTGAAAGCGAGTTGAGCGCCACAACCCCATAGTCGCCTTTGACTGGACTTAACCGTCCAGGAGTCCTTTACCTTTTTTACCTTACTGAACCCTGCTTATTGTAGCAAGTTATTCACAAATACCCCCCCTTTGTAATACCATGTTTATTTAAAAAGAAAAGAAAAAATACCCAAACCCACCATAACAAATAAGCTATTCCACAAGGGCTTTTCCACTCAGAAAGCTTTTCTGAGAAGGATAGATTCAGCAACCTACACTAGCTGTGTGGAAGGCTTGCCAGGCTCATTGCTTCCCCTTTCTCATATGTTGGATTCCCTGTTTATATATTTCTTTCTACTCTTTTATTCTCTGTTATTTCCCATTCCTGCCTTTCATATATATCTGTATACCATCTGCCCTGTGGAAAGGAAGAAGAGAGCAAAGGAGGCAGGCAGAGACAACATCAGGACATCTTCCATCCAGTCTATCCCCTTCCCTGCACAACCATCCAGGGCCAATAGACATAATCTGCCCTTTGGCAAGGAAGGAAAGAGAGCAAGGCAGGCCGGCAAAGTCTCCTGTTGGGCTGTACCATCTCTCCCTTCATCCTGCCCCAGGCACAACTTTCAATTATATATGTATTTGTGTTAAAATTGAAAATACACATTGGCAAACCTTTTCTTTATCGTAGTGTCCTTAAAAATCGCATTCTGACAAGTTGCTATTAGCCCCAGAATTAAAACTATGAATTGGCACTATTGTCTTCTCTTTTTGGTAACAGGTAGGTAGCCGTGTTGGTCTGCCATAGTCAAAACAAACAAACAAAAAAAATCCTTCCAGTAGCACCTTAGAGAAGTCTCTTTCAGCGTATCTGAAGAAGTGTGCATGCACACGAAAGCTCATACCAAGAGCAAACTTAGTTGGTCTCTAAGGTGCTACTGGAAGGAATTTTTTTACTCTTTTTGGTAGTTGTTGTTGTTGATCTCAGGCTTTTGTTTCCATTGCGGTTGCTTTCTTATCAGGATTTTTTTGCAGTGGGAGACTTGTCTGCTAATGTGTGCTTAAAAGGATTAGCAACTGGGTTGTATGGTTAAGCATCCGAGTCAAAATTTCTCAATGTGTCTGCCTTGGAAACATATGCAAGGCCATGGCATCTCTGTATCTTTTTCCAGTGGTCACTGCCAGCGACAGTCATATGAAATGGAATCTGTCCAACTATTGTGCCATCTGTTAGTCATTACTGTAGAGAAAATTCTCCTGATTGTGCTCCAGAGAACAGTATTGAGAAGCATTTGAAATGCAGCCTGAAAGATAGTCTGGCAAAGCTTCTGCAGGAAAACACTGAATAGGCATGCAAACCATTCATATTGTATTCATTCAGAATTGCACAAGGAATATACTGCTTTATGAATGTACTGAATGTATCACTGCTTCAAATTTATTATCATGCCACAGCAGGCACCATTGTGCAAAGCTGTTTATTTTGCAGAACCAAGGGAGAGTTTGAGTCTTCTTCTTAATATATTTTTCAATGATTCATAGTGCAGTGAAGTAGCAAAGAGGAGTTTTAGATTTTTTCCTATCACATTTTTTCCTCACTCTGGAACACACCCTCTCCTTATGGGATTATTAGCATTTCAGCTGTCCCATAGTCAGGTTGAGGGCTGAGTAAATGCTAAATTCTGCTTATGCTAAAATGCGTAAGTCTAAGTGAAACATGTGCCCAGTTGTGAACCTACACTAGTCTTTCTCGACATAAGTTACATATAAATGTGTTCATTAGGAGTGGATACTTCGAGAGTGGATACTTTGCAAACAGAAAGATAGATCTGCATTACAGAACATAACAACCCACATATCAGAATACAGTTTCTGTGAGGGAAACATGGGCAGGAATCAATCCAATATCAGTCCTATACCCTGTTTGTTAGCACTACAGCTCATTCATAATAGCTTGGCCATGACTTCAGATTCCCTCTGTGATATAGAAAAGCTTATAACAGGAACATTGGCAACCTGGGGGCAGAGGACTCCTGTGTGTGGTTCTTGACAAGCATAGGATTCAGATGCTAACATAAGGTAGGGGGTGGCTAATTATTTGCAGGATTTGGGAAACAGATTGGAAGTTCTGGAGCAAAGGATTCAGCCAAAGCAGCCTGATAGGATCATCTGAAATCCCATTGAATCTAGAGTCTATCTGCAGGACCATCACTGTATAGGCATTGTGTTACCACATGGCACTTGGTGGGTAGCAGACAGGGTTTGGCCAGGTGATGTGTGCAGCCATGGACAGAGAGACATTGTATGTCCCCTTTCTGGGCTAGAGTGACTAGTCTTATAATACTAATTACTATGCAGGAGTCTCAGTAATTGATTTCTGGGAACCAAGGGGAGGATTTTGGGGAAATGAATAAATTGATGTATTTCCCCTACTATTTAGACAAGCTGGGTCTAATTTTAAGGGTCAAGACAGAATTGAGTGTTGAATGTGGAAAGTTGTGCCAAGAGTAGGGCATTAACAGAATAACTGATTGTGGGATATATATTTCAGATATTTCATTAATTTAAGAGAGAGAGAAATGTGTAGAATTCCCAAACTACTTGAATAATAGAGTTCATTTCTTGAATATGCTTGCCTCTGCTAGAAAACGGAGAACTTTCTTGTACTTTCCTATGGGACTAGGAGGAGCTAGAAGACTGACTTGAAGTAATGCCAGAGAGCTATTATGGGGCAGAAAGATAACCACAGCTATAATGGTTGGGCAAGCAAGGGTAGTGATAGGCAAACAGATCCCAAATCAAATGTACAAGTAATATAGTATCTTGGGGAAGTTCCATCTGCACACTCATGTATAATTTTGGGGAGTGTGGTAGGGATCTTTCTAGTGCATTGTGTCTGAAGGGTGAGTAAGTTCAGAAAAGCAATTGGAGCAGAGCAATCAGAGACAGCAGGGTGGAAGAAACAGAGTAGATGACTTCCTGCAGGAACTGAGGTGGCCAAGCCCATATAGTCCAGCATTCTGTTCTCACAGGGCCAACCAGATGCCTATGAGAAGACCATAATATGGACATGTTTACAACATCACACCCTCCACTTGTAATTCTCAGCAACTGGTATTGAGGCATACTCCAACAGTGGCAGTAGAACATAGTCACCATGGCTAGTGGCCATTGATTGCCTTTAAAAATATGTGGGTCAAGATTCAGTAGGAAGGAGTCATGATCGTATGATGTCAAAAATATTAAAAACCAATATAGAACATAGACCTTGTGTTCCAGTAAGAAATAAGTGAAAAGGCAGGGTTGAATCATACCTGGCTGTTTTAATCTTGAGTGTCTCGATTTTGTGATGTGGTATATACTGACATCCACCATATGATTTATGCAAAGGGGTGTATATATTTTTGGTGACAGCTTAGCCATAGTATGTGATTTTTGTCCCCTGAAGTTATTTTGGACAAATGTAACAAAGTCTGGCTTTCTTATTTTGCTGAACATCCTGATGTCGGGGTTTGCGTTTGGAGGTATATTTTATTTTGACAAAGAATTCCCAATTGGACACAGGAGTGACTTTTGCTTTTGGATGGTCCACTTGAATACCACATTCAAGGTCATTACAGGAGAAGCTTAGCATGTTCTGAAGGCAGGTTGGAGGCATTCAATAGCAGAAGATGGCTGCCCTTTGGGATTTTATGTTCCCAGAGACTTGCATCAATTTTACAGGAATGGGAGTATGAAAATTGCCCAGGAGAGTCATTATGACTGACCTGGTGGACAGGGCTGAAAGGCCCATGAGTAAAAATAGTAAGTGAAGGTATAGTACAGGGGTAGGCAACTTAAGGCCCGGGGGCTGGATGCGGCCCAATCACCTTCTCAATCCAGCCCACGGACGGTCCGGGAATCAGCGTGTTTTTACATGAGTAGAATGTGTCCTTAAAAAAAAAAAGCACCTCTGAGTTATTTGTGGGGCATAGGAATTCATTCATTTCCCCCCAAAAAATATAGTCCGGCCCACCACATGGTCTGAGAGACGGTGGACCGGCCCACGGCTGAAAAGGGTTGCTGACCCCTGGTATAGTAGAAGCGACCAGATTGTAGATGGGGACCTACATCACACATACCTCTCCCTACAAGGTGAAAGGTTTAATTAATCAGTTCAATGTAGCTTCAGGATGAGGTGAATACATTCTAGTTTCAACAAGATTGTCGACACCATCCTTTCTCACTGATTATGTGATTCCATGATCCAAGTAGCGGCCTGTTTAATTCAATTTCAAACTGCTGTTGTCCACTTCTCTATTCATTTACCCATGCAGGTGTATATTGTCCCAAGTCTTGTGAACTAGCAAGGGGTTCCTCTCTTTTCTTGTGTTGCTTGAAACACTGCTTTTTTCTGGTTTGCTGTAAACCAGTAGAAGATTGGTTGCCCTAAGAAGTATACCTAGCTCTCTGCAAATACTGCACCTTCTGTACACAGAATTCTAAGCAGCCATCTCAGTGTTTTATTCCTATCCAATCATGTTGCGTTTCCAGTTCCCATTTATCAGATTAAACCGGATCTTGCTGAAAACTAGTCATCAGTTTCAGACAAGGCCCAAAAAGCAATATGATTTATATTCCTGGCCATCAGTTCGCAGCACTTTCTGCTCAGGCATTAAGACATTTATTCTTGGCCACTAAGGTCATAGCCTAAGGAGCCTGGACTGTAGAAACAGTTTTTCACCTGTCTTCTTTTTTAAAAAAAAGAAATTTATAACTTTTCATATGTTGAGGAAGTTAGAAAATGGCAAAGGAATTCAAGACATCACCTGCAATGGTAAGGAAGAGTAAGAAAGGGTATCAATACCCTCCAAATGTCCCTATTTTCTAGGGACAGCCCCGGATTACGAAAAGCATCCTGGCTTCTGATTTGATCCCAGAATGTCCTATTTCCCCTGCCAGCTGCCAACATGCTCAATGAGGAGGATGAGCTGGTGCTTGTCCTGAGTAATTATAATTATAATTATAATTATAATTTATTATTTATACCCCGCCCATCTGACTGGGTTTCCCCAGCCACTCTGGGCGGCTTCCAACAGAATATTAAAATGCAATAATCTATTAAACATTAAAAGCCTCCCTAAACAGGGCTGCCTTCAGCTTGATGACAGTGTTGGTTGTGAGGGATCATCCAATTGCCTCTCCATGGCTGCCACTGCCAACCTCCTCCCTTGGGCAGCTCATAGCAGCTTCTAGGCAGCGGGCGAGGAGGAGGAAAGGCCACCACCTCTGAGGCCCAGTCCTGCTTGATGTGCCGGCTCTGAGAGTGCAGGTCCACCCTAGGCAGGAATAAAGGGGGAGTGGGGTGGAGCCCAAGGAATCTTGATTTGTTTTGTGCATCCACTTTTAATTTTGCCCCTTTCTAAAAAATATTGGTGTGTGTTTTTCTTTTTGTAAATCTACCTAATAATAATAATAATAATAATAATAATAATAATAATATCAGGGTTAAGGACAGTGGAGGGTGTCTGTGCTGTGTCCTATTGCTGTAGTGGTGGTGGAAATGGTCTGCCGGGGAGGGGTACAAAAAATGGGGAGTCGAGGAGGGTCAGTTGGGCAGGGGGAGTGAGAAATGTCCCTATTTTCAGCTGAAGAATGTTGGAGGGTACATATTGCATGTGTGCCGAAAATTTACCAGATAGATTTTTACATTTTTCTGCTGCTCATAGGCATTGTGCTGTTGAGATTCACGAGGTCAATAAACACAGAGCCTGTTATTTTCCCTTGTTTGTTTTGACTGCTGAAGAAGTCAGCGGTTTCAAGGTCTTCCAAGCTTCCTGCAGGCTTTGCTTTAATTGTCTGTAGCATAAATGACTAGTCAACTTCTCAAAATGCTGTAGTCAAATAGAGGCTTGCCTAACAACAGCTAATGTTTTTTTCCCACTATCCTGTTTTGTTATATAGTGTGGGGTTTGCTGCCCACCCCCCTTTTGCACCCTCTCCAGTTAACTTTATATCAAAATGCACCAAAAAAGAGAAAGTGTTAAATGAATCCTATTTTTCAGCATGACTCACTTCTTGCTTAAAGCCCACTCCTTTTCCCTGTTGTAACTTTGACAGCATAAAGCTTTCCTTGTGCCACACCAAAGCGGGTTCTCCTTCATGGAGAGCACGTGTTGCGGTGGGGGCCAGCAAGTCACCCCTCTGTTGCTGGGCGGGATCATATAGATGGCCACTGCTGTGATTGGGCTCTGGGTGTCGTTGGGTAGATTTCTATGTTGCAATTGTTGATGGACAGCCCAGCGACTATATATTGCTTGGCTCGCAGCGTGATATATCTCTTTGTTGCGTGCATTGGATCACCTGCCCCCCTCCCTATTGTTAGGTCTCTGCGTATGACCTTGCTATGCCTGTCAAGGGGTCATCTGCTTTTGGGGCAGGGTCCTGGTAGGAATTTTTCCATTTGACTGATTGGCTGGTGCCATTTGGTTTTCGCCTGCTACGTAGCAATTAGTCACAGCTTGTAAGGTTGCCGGTTAGGCATTGGTTATTAACTGGTTGGTGGAGGGGCAAGGTTGGCTGTGGCTGCCCCTCCAATGCTGCTGCTGCGTGGGGAATCCCGTTAAAGGAATCCAGGGGCTCGCCATGCTTGTCTGTATCCCCCGGTCGGGGGCCAAGGCCCACGCAAGAGCCCCTGGGAGCATTAGGGGAGAGGTGAGGGTCAGACCCCCGGCTCCCATTCTCTCCTCAAAGTGTTTTCCCTTTACTGACTTCCACAGGCGGGTGGGTGTCAGTTCTGTCCCCAGTGGGACAGATAGTCTGAACCAATGCCTAAGCAACCACTCACATATTTTGTATTTTAATAAAGTTGTGGCCAAAATTATGCTAAAAACCTTAAACTTAAATTTCTGTGTGAAGTGTGTTTCATTTGAGGGGTGGTTTGGGGACCTCGACACGCAACTGGTGAAAAGAGGGACCCATTGTAGCAAAAGAACCGCCCAACAGTCTTGCTTGCCCTGGTTCTGGGTCTGTGGGAGCAGCATCCCATTGCATATGCCCCACCTGCCTAAAAACAAAATAGAGCAACACCACTGCCTCCATTGCACATGCCTTTTCCTCAAATGCTGCTAGCTTCTGTCACCCAGGCCCAGGGAATGAGACCAGTTCCCACTACTAAAGGAAGGACCCTGAGATAATGCCACTGTCACAGCAGAGCATATGACAAGAGATATTAATACCTAGATTTTTCTGCTAAGGTCTATACAGCCACAGCAGATGCTGTAATTCTCTAAAGGGTTGACTTTACACCCAATAGTGTACTATTACATGGGCTCTTGAGACAGACGGATGCCAACAACTGAATTGTATATTGTTTTATACTAAAACAGCCTCAAGATGATTAATAATATGTATAATACAACAAATCATAATAAACAGAATTAAGCAATCCACAATATCAATATAGTAGTCAGAAGGGCCATTTGGCAAATTCAAAGGGTGTGTGTGCAGATTTGTACTTGTTAATTTTTTAGCATTTGGTAAGCTTCACAATTTGTTTTTATGCACATAAAATGTGACACTCTTAGCTAGAAATGAATGTTAATAAATGATTTTAAAAATCCAAATTATGACTCACTCTGGTTTTGATGCCTTCTTTTGTTTTTGGGTGCTGTCATTTCTATTTGAATTATGGCTAGAGGGCTCAAAAGCCGGAATTCGCCCAGGCCTCCCTCATACACTCCAACATTCCTCAGATAAAAATTGGGACATTCTATGCTAAATCAGTAGAGGGTCAGGAAGGAAAGGATTGCACGTAGTATTCGGAATTCTGCATGACAAAGTCAGAAGTCATGATGGCTTATGGGTTTTTGTGATGGTCCTGGCATTTGGGGGGCAGTTGAAGACATTGCTCTCTGGATCTCTGAAAGGGCATGATAACAATTAAACAACACCAAATAAATTCCAGATTGAGTAATTGGACATGAGGTTTGTGTTTGTTTTTATTGTGGTCCAAGTGCCATTTTATGAGGCTTGGAAATCGTACAAGTATTGTGGGTTATGTCTACTCTTTCCCTAATAGCTGGCAGTCGAGTGGACTGTTAATGCACAGCAGTAAAAGATATTTTCTTGAACTCAGTTGGTCATTCTGATAACATCTATTAAATTCTGCTGTCTGCAGTAATGCCAGAAAATGAACAACAAATTGAATGAAGGATAAGCCAACTTTTTAACTGCGCATTTTAAAATGTGTGCCCAGCATTGGTCTTCTGATGCCAATTGTGTCAGTCAATGTGACTTGAAATGCTTTAATGTTGTGATGTTTCATGTACATGTAAAGGTTTTGTATGCAAAAAATAATAGTTAGGGGAGGGACAAGCAAATGAGTCATGGCCCTTCCAGCCTCCTCAATAGTATCAGAAAACTGGATCTATGAGGACCACACTGAAAAGCTCTTAGTTTTCATTTGATTTAGAACACATTTTGATTTTTTTTATCACTCTAATTCAAGGCTGAGAGACAAAGATTATAGAGCAAAGCCTGCATTAGATCTTTTTCAAAGCTGTCCTTGTTTGGCAGTACAATGCTTCATTAAATATCAACCTTTGTGTCAAATTGTACTGTTTTTATCACAGTAAATGTTGCAAAGAGTCTGCCTTAGCTTCAAGAGACAGAAGTAGTAATTTACTTCTACTTAAGACCATAGGTCATAGGGAAGGAAAAAAGGATGACAGTTCATGGCATTAACGCAAATAAGATAAACAAATTGTCTTTTACAGTTCAAAGACGCAACTTAAGTTGCTAACATTAGGCACCTATGACCCTACTACTTTCTATGCGTTAAATTTTAAACACATTCAGATAAAGTTATTTGTGACTATGTACTATTGAAAGCAATAGGATTTGTTAGTCAACTAATTTGTAAAATTGGTTTCCATAGGACTTAGCCACAGCTTACTTTAGCTACCTCAGGACACTAGATCTTACACTGCAGCAAAAGTAGAAATCATATTAGTGATTACTATATCTACATTCAGTAAGCATATTACTGTTTTCTGTTCCATAAGATGAGTAAATATAGTCCTGGACAACAGGAAATGAAAGTAATGTGACAAAACACTACACAATTATCTTTTCATGGGCACTTTCTAAATCAGGTTTAATTTCATGCCAAAAATGTTATTTTATTCTATGTATGTATATGTTAAATGCAAATAAAATGTATGGACATTGCAGTTCTACCCACAATTAGCTGGGAGTAAGGCCCGTTGAGACATGCATAGGATTACTCTGCTATTCACTAGTTAAGTTGCAGCCTGCATGTATGTGTGCATGTATGACAAGTATTTGTGACAAGTAACTCCAACAGGGAACCGACCAGATGTGCATGTGTGTGTATTGATAGAAATACTGTTTTTCAAAACAATGCATGTTGCCTAAGAATCTCTACCTAGTTCACAGCATACCAATTCAAACAAGCCCAAATATCTGTAAAATGCCAAAGTCAAATATAAAAAAGACAATTGATAAGGTACTTATTTTTAAAAGGTATTAGTTTATCGAGATTAACAAATATACACATTCCTTTGAGGACATGCCTACAGTTCATGAAACACTGTATGTCAAACTGTAGCTAAACATTAAGAATGAAGGGTGAGGAAGCTCAACAGAGGAAGGGGGAGAAAATGAATTTGTGTTTAGAAAGTGACATTTTGAGCTGACACATTAAGATCTTTATATTACCCCTGTGCCAGTAGAAGCTCTAGAAGTGTAGGAAAGATTTTCCACATAAAATTAAGCTGTCAAGACTCCCTCTCCTCCATTTCTCTTTTTAGAGTCATGGTTCCCTTGGACAACACTAATGCTTTCCATACAAGCATAATGTTAGCTGTACATGCATATGTATATTCCCAACAGATTCAGACAGATTTAAAGGCAGAGGAGAGAAACAGAAGGGAAATCAATTAAAATGGGAAATGGTGGAAAGGATCAAAGACAGACTAAACACAAAGGGCAACCCAACTTAAACTAATTACAATCCCTTGATTTCTATGGAGGAGTTAAATAGATGCTTAAGCTATCTGATCATAATCAATGGGACTAGCTAAGATCATGGCCCAGAATGCTACAGAACCAGAATTGGTATATTCTGGTTATACAGAGAAATCACCATAAACTGTCTTGCAGTGACGTGTTATTCTAGAAAGGTAGTCCTTTCAGTGGCTTTAGCTACCCACACTGCATGGGTTAATGCCCAACAGGAATGCAACCAACAGAATATTTTGGAGAAACAAAAAAAGTATGACTGAAGCAGAAGTTACACTGGAAAGGAGTTGTCACTGAGCCCCTCACACTTTATGTGGCAATCCCATTTCAGACACACTTCCCTCTTTCACATTTTATGCAGCAATTATATTACAGGTGTTCAGAGGAGGTGAAGCTTTTGAGTTGTTCAAACTGACATAGTGGGCTGCTACAGATTGCTGTAGCAGGAAACTGTGGTTTCCTGTTGTGCAAATAAGCCTCAGATTTGCATATTTCCTCATCTTCTCTCATGCCAGAGGAAAAGATAAGAAGCTTCTGCGTCCATTAAAAAACAAAAACAAACTAAGAACAGTTTGCTGTGGTTACTTTACACTAGGGATGTCTAACCCATGGTCCTGCAAATGTAAGGGATAGTGGGAAATGTAATCCAGCAACATGTGGGATGCCAGAATTCACCATCCCTGATTTACACTGTGGTTTCAGAACAATCCAAAACCTGAAACTATGAATTGACCATAGCTTGTTTCACTAATCATAGTTTTAAACAAACCATAGTTCCCTGAATTTGGATATCACTGGGAACTATAATTTCAGCTCAAAGGTAGGGGTTTTTGAGTCCCTCCCTGCAAAAACAGAGGAGACTGGCATGGATGGTTGCAGACCTAAGGCTTTTTCAAGTTTGTTTATATAACAGGAACCATGGTTTCCCATCAGCCAATGGTCTGGAAAAATAGAATGCAAGATAAGGCCTGGCAATCTCCCACAGGAGATTATTGTTTTGCTCCCCATTCATTGCCTTGAGTGCTCCTCAGATACCTTCACACGTGACGTTTATGCCACTAGTTGCACTAATTATAAGAACAATCTGCACCTAAACATTGGCAAGACAAAGGAGATGTGTTGGACTTTCGGACGAAGAGAGGGGAGCTAGCCCCGCTGTATATCCGGGGGGGGGTGCTGTGTGGAGAAAGTCTCTTCCTTTAAATTCCTGGGAGTCCATCTTAGTGAAGATCTTACTTGGAAGGACAATACAGCCCAGGTGGTCAGGAAGGCCCAACAGAGACTTCATTTCCTTAGGGTCTTGCGGAAGAACAATGTTAGACAACAACTGGTGATTTCCTTCTATCTGTCCATGATAGAAAGTGTTCTCTCATACTGTATTACAGTGTGGTACACTGGTTTAACAGCCATGGACAGAAAGTCCCTACAGAGGATGGTGAAGACAGCACACAACATCATGGGCTGTCCCCTGAGTCCCGCTAGACATCATCGCAGGAGACCGTTGCCTCAGAAGAGCGAGGAACATTCTCAGCGATGACTCACACCCTGGCCAGCACCTTTTAAACCCAGGAGCTGCATGTGGAGGAGCGGAGACACGAACCCGGTTCACCAGATTATGAGTCTACCACTCTTAATCACTACACCACACTGGCTCTCAGCCACTACACCACACTGGCATGCTAAGCCGCACCAACAGGTTAAAGAACAGTTTCTACCCACAGGCCGTGAGACGGCTGAATGAACAGCAACATTGCAGCTGACATTCAGGGTTGGTGGTCGTATGACAGCACATAGAGTGTAACAAGGACTGAGAGATTGTGGGAGGGAGGGGGGCTCATTTAAACTCACTGTAAACATGTGGTACAGTGACAATAAAGTATTTCTATTCTAGTTCTATATTTCTAATGCTTCTGTCCCATTTTCACAACAAAACTAAATACAATAATAATATTTTTGCCATGGCTGCATCAATATTATACCTATGTTTACCTCAGTAAACATGTGAGTGTGAAGGACTGGCACACACATCTTAATATGCAGCAGTAGACATTGACTGAGAAGTTGTGGTCAGTCGGGACTCCCTAGTGTTTAGGGATATAGATAATCCTTTTACAGTTTCACAGGTTTCCTGTAGGAAATGTCAATGTAACACTAATCTCTAGCTTCAGCAAACACAACTGCCTTTTGCTATACAATAACTCACAGACAGTAAGCAAGATAGATATTGTTTGAACATTTGTAGAAATCGGCTTTAGAAGTTAACTGTTTTGAGAAACAGCTTAGAGGTTGTTGGATTTTTGCTTTTTTACAATCAAGCAGAATATGAAAATAAAGAAATTCTACTTCCATTTTATGCACATTACAAACCATCCCCTTCTATGGGCTTTAGCAAAAATGATGTAAGAAGTCAATTCCTCAAAGACTGAGAAGACATCTTCAAACTTGCCACCACCAAAGAAATTTTGATTCTTAAAGAAATAACTCACTATGCAAAGATACATAGTGAATATATCAAGTACTTCTGACTCCTATTCAAAAATAGAAATGCCTTGGAAAATCAGCCTGCACAAGGACTTGCTTGTGTGTGCTTTTCAAAGCTTCTGCTATTTGCTCCTCTGGATTTGAAGGGCATAATTGTATTTTTTACAGCATGAACATTTTGTTCTTTCCATTTACCTCAATCTAGCATGCCTTCTCCATTTATACTATATTTAGTAATGTTGCTTTCCTACTTCACAGATATGCTTTTAGAAGTTGTTCTATTATCTGAGATCAGAGGAGCAATACCATCAATGGTAGGAGGGGAAATGGGTTGGGATTTTTAGGACCATATCTTCCCTCTGTGGATTTATGGGTCGTACACCATTACCTGCAAGAGTTTTGCTTCTTTGCAATGGTATTTTTTTAATTACATAAACTTGCTTACCTGTGTTAACTTACTAACTTGGGGACAGAAGCTTTGATGTACCACAGTGGACTTTCCTAGAACAGAGATGCAGGTGGGGTGCCCCTAGGGAAAAGGAAGATCACTCAGTGCAGGAGACAAACCTCTGGAGGAATGTAACACAAAAAAGCAGGACTGTCAGGGGCCATACTAAGTCTTTGGAGCTACAAAATCAACTCCATGTCCTCACCCCAGACACTGATTCTTGGCTAGAGGAGCAAGTACAATGGTTGCAGACCTCAGAACACACTGAGGTGGCAGCGAAATGTACAGTGTACAGAACGATTCCTGCCCCTGCCCAGAGAAGGAAGAGAGGAGTGGTGGTTACAGATGACTCCCTATGGAGGGGGGCAGAGGCAGCAGTGTGTGGAGGAATGACTCATAGTTTGGAAAATGGTGTAAAATTGCATAAAAACCAAAACTTCAAAACTTGACAAAGTTTTTGACATCATCCATTGCCAGCATATATTTTTTTCTCTGCTCTGAATTTTCCTGCCCTGCAGATGCTGGTTGCAAAAAAGCTCACATTTACTGTACATACTCTAAGGAGCTGAAGATCCATCTGAACTAACTTGCTTTCATTAGAGGTCAGAGAGAGACGACTGTTTCTATTGGACCACATCTGACTGGCTTTCCAGATCTGCCTGAGCATAACAGGTCAAACAGCGGAAGTGGTAAGAATACAAGAGAAGAAAATGGTTTAAATGCTGAATGTGACAAGGCTGGCTATCAGACAACCCTCCTCAGACTGAAACAGAGATAGTTTGTTTAGGCTGATGGCTAGCACCGAGGGCAGCAGAGACCTGTACTGTGCTTTGAAATAATGCCCAGAAAATTGATTAGTAATTATGTATACTTTGCCCAGAAAGTTGTATTGTACAGTACTCTGCAAAACATGAGTCTAGCCATCGTCTAAAAAACATTTACTCATTCTTCATCTACATGCAAGCATTGCTCTCTTCCTCCTTTTCCATATTTGTTTTTCTCAGCAGAACAGTAAAATTAATAATGATACATGTTCTTTGTGCAACTGTTCTTTCCACAATGTCTATTGACTAAGCCAAACTCTACAAATTTAACTTGGTCATAATTGCACTATGCCTATATTTGTGCACAAAATAATGGGAAAAGATAATAGCAGAAATATTTTAGCTGCACCGTTTTAGCAAAAGGTGACACATAAGTTGTAATGGGTGAAAAGCAAATGTTTTTTGTAAACCTGTAGAGAACAGCAATGTTGTGATGGGGAAGGGGGGAACTGAGACAAGGAGTACTAATCTCCCTTTCATACCCATACTTATGTAACATCGTGCATAAGACCAGGACACCAAAAGCAGCTATTATATAGCATTACAATGGCTAGGATTCTGTATACAAAATTATAGAAAGGTAACCAGAAACTTAATACCCTAGATCTTGTAAGAAAATTATAGGAGTGATTAAATATTATTTAACTCACAGTTATGTTAAAGGAAAAATGAGATTTCAGAGAAGTTTTGGTAACTGGTGTCCCATAACTCAATATGTAAAGAGATAAGTGAGGATCTCAATGAAAGGTGTAGATGTTATGGATTTACTGTTTGATAGTATTTGTAAATGGAATGTTTCAGTAATCACTTGTCATGAAAGGCTTAAATGAAAAATGATGGCTAACACTTCATTATAGATTTATATAATCCATCATAATATCATTAGTATTCAATATATAGTATATTATTTTAATATATGTTACATCTAATAACATTGCATGGTATTTATTGCAATATGCTTATGAAATAGAGTTTTTCCCCCTTTAAAGAAGTAAGAAGCAAACAATGAGTACTAAAATGGTGCCATGAAATTCAGAAGCTTGGGAGAAGCAGCTCCAAAAATGGACAGAGTGAAGTAGTACACTTTCCCCACTATTATGAAAGGGATTATGGCTCCACCTCCCATAAGCGGAGAGTTCCTTGAGACTGGGTGATATGAGAAATATGATAATCCCAAGATATGATCTGAAAGCACATGAGGCTACCACCTTCCAAAAGCTATGCAGGTGTGAGGCTGGCATAGCTTCAAGAAGCTATGGACAATCTTGGCAATCATACATGAAAGCAGACAAAGGATCCAATCCAGACAAGTGGAAGATGGAAGGTGTTCCTGGGAGCACTGTGGGAACAATGACGAAGGCAGGAGCAAACATAATGTCCCCTCAGGTATATATTAAGAGATAGCCGCAGTGCTTTTTTCTGGGGGGGGGGATACAGGGGTTTGGTATCACTGAGGGGGGCAGTATTTGGAAATGAGTAGGAAAATGAGAGTACCCCTAAACATTTTTAAAGGGAAAAAAAGCACTGGATACCAGAGTCTGGTATTTAATGGTGTGGACACCTTTGGAACACGTGACACAATATTACGCTTGCTAAAAAACACTCCTGTTTAGACAAGCCTACCCAGATGCTTAGAAAGTTGAGGTAATTTTAAATTGTTTTAGTGTTTTAACTTTGGTATGTTTTAAAGTATGGTTGTAATTCTTTCTTCATATTATTGTTTTATCTTTTTGAGGGATTTGGTTTTTTGGTTTTACAATCAAGCAGTGCATGCACTTCATGAAAGAAAGAAATAAAAAAAATTAGATTACAAGAGAATGGCCATGAATATGGGCCAGAACATTTCTTATACTAATGAGCAACTGCATATAATCGAACCCCATACAGGTGTGACTTGTTTGTGGAACCGTTTGTAGGCCAGAGGGCAAGCGTCATAAGTGACTCCAGCATTTCTCACTTCAGAAATTAAAACACAGCAGATTATGCACCAATGTTTCCTACTCTCTTGCCCACAATATTTGAAGCTGTTTAAAAAAAGAGAAAGAGAAAAAGAAAGATTAGAGTCTTAATATGCAGCCAGGGAAAGAAAAAACTACAGATCAAAAAAAAAAAAGTTTACCTTTTCATCTTAAGAATGTGTCATTCCTCCCTCCCTCCCTTTTCACCCTCTCCAAGTAGTTCACAGGAGATAAATTTTCAAAGTACTGACATTAATGGGATTCATGCAGTTAAATCATTGTGCATCACTTTGAACATTTTCCGCCTATCGCTCTCTAATGAAGGTTTAGGACCTTCAGTATTTAATATTTATGGTAGTTGTTACATTGGAGGGGTGCCCTGACTCCAGTGGTGCTTTAAAAGGTGTCTCATGGGCCAAAAGAAAAACTGTCCAATTTAGCATGATGTGGTGTGTGTGCTGTGGTGTTGTTTTTGTAAAGCTAAGGTTCTTAAACCAATGGCAAGAGGACAGAAATCTGTGGCACCTTGAACATTTCCTCATTCATATACTGTACATGATAACACAGGCCTGTGGAGGCACACGGCACCATAAACTAGATAAACTTTCAGGTGTTAAAATGTGTCACCATTCTCAAACACTATTATGAATGTAGTGGACAGGGAGGTCAAATCCTGGAGTTTGCTCTTTTAGGAAATAGGGTTTGGTTCCCCCCTATTGCTCAGAAAGTTACAAAGCAACAGGATGGATTTGAACATTCACGATCCTTAAAACATTAGCTTTTGTGCTGCTGTATTACACTGTTGACTCATGTTAAGCTTGTGGTCTTCTGAAACACCCATATCCTTTTCACATGTGCTACTGGAAAGCCAAGAGTCCCCCCTCTTATATTTATGCAGCTGCTTCTTCCTACCTAAGCGTAGAACCTTACATTTGTCCCTATTGATATTCATTTGGTTAGTTTTCCAGTTCTATAATCTGTTAAGGTCCTCTTGAATCCTGATATTTGCTACCTGTCCCAGTTTTGTGTCATCTGCAAATTTGATGAGCATCCCCTCAATACCTTCATCCAGGTTGTTTATAAAGATGTTGAACAACAATAGGGCAAGGCAGAACCCCGTAGCACCCGATTTGTCACTTTTTCAGATCATTGTCACCATTCTGCATGGATGCACCTTTGCTACCCATTCAGAAGGAACAGGTAAACTTGTCGGGGCATTTCAACATGGTACGTGTAGTATGTGGGCTGGCAGCTCAGCTGCTTTCACTGTGTTTGGGAACACACACACACACACATATGGACCTATGTCCAGAATGCACAGGTGTTGTTTTTTTTAACTGCTACTCTTATATTATGGATATTATGAATTTTCATTGTTGCTGATATCTTGGAAACAGTGTAAAGAAGCAGCCACAAAATGAATGGGAAGTATTCAGTTACAAAGTCTTTTTTGTTGAGCTATACAGCAGCATCTAATCAGAAAGGAGATGAAAAATGTGTGGCTTGCTTTGCAAACTCGTCATACTGTATTCCACTGCCCTATGACTTCGTAGCAGATTGATCATAGCACTCCTTTTTACACTTGCCATTCTTACTGCCTCTTTGAAGACACCCAGACCTGATACACCCTGCACTTTTAAAAAGATGATAAGATGTACTGGTAGTCAACGGTCTTGTTTTCAGGACCCTGTCTTTTCTTTAAAACAAAAAATCTCACATACCATCTGATTCTCTATTTAAACTGCATGCTTAAAAAAGATGAGAAATTGAGCTGATTTTAAGAAACCAATTAGTGGTGCCTCAGGAACTGGGAGCACTGATTGACAATGAATAATACAACCAGTTGATAGGTGTCCTGCATTATTACAATTATAATGTCTAGTTTTTGTCTATCACATTTGTCTATATATTGCATGTCGATATCCCGATCCCCCCCGTGAAATAAAGACACAAGACACCGTAGATTAAGGTTAAATGGAGAATAAAAGGCCACAACTTTATTGGTTCCGGTTGTTGAGCGGTATTGGCTTTAGGCATTGGATCTAACTAGACTATATCCGACTCCAGCACGTCGTGCAGGCAGTCCAGGAAGGGTTAACCACTGTTGGGGTGAGCCCTTGCTGCTGCACATCAGCTAAGGACACACCCCGTGATCACCGATCTGGGGCGTGCCTTAGGCCCTCACCACCCACGGCTTCGGACACGGACACGCCCCCCGGACTCCTTTACGAAGTACCCTTCAGCGCTTGGGGGGAGGTGCTGGCCCGTCCTCCCCCCCCCACATCCTGACCTTCCTGACCTTATCCAATGCCTAACCGCCAAACCAAAAGTTGTGACGAGTTGCTACGAGGTAGGCGAAAAAACCACAAGGCGGAGCCAATTTGCCAGGTGGAAAAATTCCTACCTGGCCCCTCAACGGCGACCAATCGTGATCCATAGCAAGGTCAATAGAACCTAACCTAACCTAATAAGGGGAGGGTGGGAAGGGAAAGCTGGAGAGATTGGGAGCCGGGAGAAAGAGGGCGAGCTCTGGCTGCGTGCCCACTTAAGTGCAGTGGGCACGCCCTAGCCGGCTGCGCCGGTTGGCCAGCCAGCTGGGCACCGCACCCAGAGCTCGCCCAATAGAGTCGGGGGATGCAGGCATCCCCCGAGCACGTGTAGGGCTCGTGATTCACTGCAACCCCCCCTCCTTTCTAATGGCGGAAGGGGCTTTGCATGTCGATATCCCGATCCCCCCCGTGAAATAAAGACACAAGACACCGTAGATTAAGGTTAAATGGAGAATAAAAGGCCACAACTTTATTGGTTCCGGTTGTTGAGCGGTATTGGCTTTAGGCATTGGATCTAACTAGACTATATCCGACTCCAGCACGTCGTGCAGGCAGTCCAGGAAGGGTTAACCACTGTTGGGGTGAGCCCTTGCTGCTGCACATCAGCTAAGGACACACCCCGTGATCACCGATCTGGGGCGTGCCTTAGGCCCTCACCACCCACGGCTTCGGACACGGACACGCCCCCCGGACTCCTTTACGAAGTACCCTTCAGCGCTTGGGGGGAGGTGCTGGCCCGTCCTCCCCCCCCCCACATCCTGACCTTCCTGACCTTATCCAATGCCTAACCGCCAATCGAGCCAAAACATTTGGCTCGTCGCCAATACCCTCACACCCGAAACCAATATCTATTTTCTCTACTTTCTCTCTAACCAATGTCTTATATCTAATATGACGTCTGCTATCCATACATCGTTTCCTGCGTCAGAAAGGTGCACCCCATCATTCCTGTACAAAGCGGTCTTGCTGAACTTTATAGCGGGGTGAGCAATGACCCGCCCCCCCAATGCAACCACGCGGCGGGCCACCGCCTTATCCAGCAGCTTCCTAGCTCTGTTCACCGCAACCGGGCAAGTGCAATCGCGCCAAACGCTCCGCTCCAGCAGCGAAGACCAGAAAATGATCAGATTCGGGTAAGCAGCCAAAAGTCCGTCAAAGTCCGAGAATATTTGCCATTGTAAGTCCACGCCTTTCCGATATGCTAAATCATTTTCGCCCAATTGCACGACCAATGCGTCGGGGGGGCCGTGCGCTGCAGCTCTAGCTTGCACCGTCGGGAGGAACTCGTCCCAACGCATCCCCCTCCTGGTCAGCCAAGTGATGTCCGCTTGAGCAGGTAGCCCGAGGTTGCGACCCAAACCGCGGTGAAAGGCCCGGTCCCTGGCCCAGTGCATGATGCTGTGGCCCACTAACCAAATCTGCACGCGGCGGCTTCCTGGAAGAGGTGACAAGAGAGGTACTGAGAAAACTGTGCTATCAGGTGATTATGGAGCAGACTGATCGTTTAAGTTGGGATGAGTGGGCAGGGATCACTTGGCATTACGCAAATAACCTTTGTATGCTTTAGACTTCCAACGCCCCAAGTCTTTTATCCTCTCCACTGATAAACCCATGTGCATGGCTGTCGTAGCTGCGCCAATACGAAAGGAGTGTGCGGCGAACTTTGCTGGGGGAAGACCACAGGCTGTGACTGCCTTGCGCATTACCCTTGTGAACTGCAGGCGCGTTAGTAATGTGCCATCGTGATGTATAAGTAATGGGCCCGGAGAAGGTGGTCTGAGCTGCAGGAAGCGGCGGGTGTCTTTTACTGGACACGGGCCCTTTTGACCCGTGGCTTGTAGGCGCATCCAAGCTCCCGACCCCTTCTGATCCGTTTTTGAATGCCGAATTAATATCAAAATTTCGGAAGGAGTTATTCTCAGGTCCTCCAGCCTGATACCCCGATTAGTTTGGCCCTCCCACACAACCTCGCCAATTCTGAGAGCCCCGAAGAATGCAATCGAATAGGCCGCCGAGAATAACCGCGCCTCAAATTTTGACCAGCAAATTCTCCTCAACTGCGAATGAATTTGTGCCAATATATCAAATGTGATGGGTTGCCTGTCGTCTAACTTTGATGGCTGCAGCCGGCGCCAGCCCTCAAGAGCTTTCCTTACCACAAAGTCGGCGCAAGGGTCGATCGAGAAAAGTGTTTTACTAAAAAATGAAATAGCCGCCGATTGGATATTAAGGGTTCTGGCGGCTCGACCCGACCTCCACAAGTGCGACAGGTACTGCAAGACCTCCCGCTTGTTTGGGGGAGCCACAGGGCCTATGCCTGACGCCCTGGCCCGGAAATCAATAAAATCAGCCCATGCTTTTTTATATGACTTTAGAGTGGAGGGGGCGACTGAGGCCGATACTCCCTTCAAGACGTCACACTCCCAAGGCTCCAGAGGTATTCCGGGAAAGGCTCCGGTAACTGCTGCGCCTCCGGTGCTAATAAGCGGAAGCGGTCCATCTGCAAACGAGATAAAGCGTCCGCAATATCGTTATTTAACCCTGGAATAAATCTGGCGCTGAAGCGGATGTTTAGTTTCAGGCAGGTAAGAACAAAGGAGCGCAGCAGCGCTGAAACCCTAGGAGAGCGTGACGACTGCCTAGAAAGGACACCCACAACGGCCTGGTTGTCGGTCCAGAAGCATACCTGGTGGTTCCTAAGTTCGCTGGCCCACAGATTAACTGCCACTACAATTGGAAAAAACTCGAGAAAAGTGAGATCACGAGTAATCGGCTTGCCCTTCCAGTGTGATGGCCAAGGTTGGGCGCACCATTTTCCTCGGAAGTAAACCCCGAACCCCAAAGAACCTGCTGCGTCGGATTGTACTTGGAAGTCGGACCGCAGCCTTATTGTGTCTTGCCACAGGGAAACCCCATTAAAGTCGTCTAAGAATTGCAACCAGTTTTGGAGATCAGCCTTCACCCCTTTATTAAGGCGCACCCTGTGATGGGGTTTTTTAAGGCCGGCGGAAAGCCTGGCCAGTCTTGCGCAAAAGGGGCGACCAGGGGACACTACTCGGCAGGCGAAATTCAAGTGACCTAATAGGGATTGTATTTGCTTGAGGGTGACTTTCCTCAGTGGAAGGAGCTCCTGTATTAAGTCTTTTAGGGCTATAAGTTTATCTCTGGGCAGTCGGGATGTCTGAGCGATGGTGTCCAACTCTATGCCTAGGTAAGTGATGGTGGAGACCGGGCCCTCGGTCTTTTCTTTGGCTAGTGGGACGCCCAGTTCCTCGGATAATGACGCGAAAGCTCTTAACAGGTAGGCGCAATCCCCGCTGTCGGCACTAGCCATGAACAAAAAGTCATCCAGGTAATGAGTGACCCCCTCCAGCCCGGTCCTGTAGCGCAGGGCCCATTCCAAAAAGGTACTGAAGGCCTCAAAGGCTGAACAGGCTACTGAACAACCCATTGGCATGGCTTTGTCAACAAAATATGCTTCTTTGAACCTGAAGCCTAGCCACTTGAAGTCCTGAGGGTGGACCGGTAAAAGGCGAAAGGCGGACTCTATGTCGCATTTTGCCAACAAGGCCCCTTTTCCAAATCTGCGGATTAGCTTAATGGCTTGGTCAAAAGAAGCATACTTTACTGAGCACAACTCATGGGGAATTCCAGCATTGACTGAGAGACCCTTCGGGTGTGATAGATTGTGTATTAGGCGGTACTCTCCTGGTGTTTTCTTTGGGACTATACCCAGGGGGGATATGTGTAAGTCGTGCATGGGGGGGGCGGAGAATGGACCGGCTATTCTATTTGCTAGAATCTCCTTGTTAATTTTCTTTAGCGCGACGTCAGGCATTTCCCTCACAGACTTTTGATTTGGTGGGTTCCTAGAGGTTGGGGGCTGTGCAACAGGTATCCTAAAACCTTGAGAAAACCCTTCCCATAAATACCTAGCTGCTTCCTTATTGGGATAGTTTAAGAGGAGTGATTTTAAAGGGGTGAGTTTTATAGGGGAGAAGGCAAGGTCTAAGGAGATGTTACTGGCGATTGGCACCTGAGGCCTGGGATGGTCCAGAAGCACTTCTGGTACCTGCGTGGCCGCCACCCCTTCCCCCACGAAAGGACTGTTTTCCTTTAAAGCAAGAGGTGGAGGGGTGATTTCCCCAGCACCTGTCGCACTGATGAGCAAATTTACAGACAGGTCTTTTACACCACCCTTTGTTGTATTCCCAACATACCTGGAGTTGGGCTTCCTTTTTATATTCTGTTTTCCCCGTTTTATATGAGTCTGGTTGCTTCTTTTCCATGTAAGGGCCTATGTGCTCATTCCAATAATTTTGGTCGACTAGGTCCCAACGTGTGGTAGCCAGGAGTGACGCATTTCTCCGAAATGCCTCATCGTATGTTAGGGCTGCCGCTTCCCCCGCCTTAGCCCGCGCTTTCCTTATATGGGACAAATAGGCCAGGAGGTGCATGGCCCTCTTGGGGTAAGCAGCAACGACCACACCCATGAAAATCTGAAACCCGTCCAACCAATTTTCGAACGTTCTTTCCACCCTTGGCTCCCTGTACCTCCGCCTCCCGTATGTCCTTTTTCTTTCTCCTTTTGCGGTAACCTTAACCGGAGGGAGGAGGGTGAAGATATCCACGTAATCCCCATTTAATATTTTTGTTCTTTTCTTATTAGTTAAGTGATTGCCCAGAATCACGTCAGAAGACACAAAGGTGGAGGTCTTAACATCCTGTACTAAAGACCCCCCCTTCCACTCCAGAGTGCCATTAAAGGTTTTTCTGTGTGAATTGGCCCTCCTTTCGTGGGCCCACAAAGGAAGGCCAACCAAATCTTCACCCTCCCCCCAATAGCCCTCCATAGACGCGTCGCTATCCGAATCAGAAGACGTACCTGACTCATCCTCAGAATCTGAGTGCTTACACCTTTTGGACTTCTTATGAGCACTCTTCTTAGACCTCTTCCTCCCCTTCCCATCCTGACCTTGCTCTTGCTGGACCGAGGTCGATGCCCCCTGAATGGCTGCTGAGGTTGATGGCCCCGACTGGAAGTGGGAGGCCCTGGAAGGTGCGGGTTAGTCGCAGCCGAAGATCCTGGAAGGGGAGCAGTCGTGATGGTTGAAGGGGCTGCCGAAGGGTCTGGGCGGACAGCTGTAGCGGAAGCGTGCTCCTGCTCCTCCTCCTCTGAGGACGTTTCGGACAGCACCCTCTCCTGGGAAGCGGCCTCGTTGGTTTCCCGAAAGCAGCTAGGAACACCTGGAGAAGACTGAACTACAACTGAATTAGATTGGTTAGAAGCAGATTTTGTGGTTGATGTTTGCGACCTGGTTGATACTCCCTGGGATTGCGAGCTGACCGACTGTGATGTGCTGAGCAGAGAGGCAGAGGTCCCGGGTCGCTCCTCGTCATCCACTGCTGTATCCGGAATGCAGTCTTGCGTGCTCTGCGTGGGTAGCGCTGGTATGTTAGCATTTGGCTTAATCTGTTGGTATAAACTATTGAAACCGGCCAGTAAATTTTCCAGCACCTGTGGCGAAATAGTGACAAGCGCGCCACCCTGTGGCTGCGCTGACGCAGCCTTTTGCTTAGAAGCAGCCTTCTGCTTACCTGCAGAGGTTTTGGTAGCCTTCTGCTTGCCTGAAGAGGTTTTGGGAGCCTTCTGCTTACCCGAAGGGGTTGTCGCTGACTTCTGCTGATTCTCCTTTGGGGCCATTATGCTACTAAAATTAAGATGCTCCTACTCCCTGAATGCCTATTTATCCACTAATATATTTATCTAAATTATATATTTAAATTACTATTATTGGAATGTGAACCCAAATCGCGAAAATTAGTATTGGATTTTAAGATTCTAATTATCTAATTTAACCCTATTTAACCCGAATGACTAACTGACGACTGAGGGAAAGAAGCCAAGCAGTGATAACTGGGCCGCCTAAATAAACCCACTAAATTAATTCACAACTGGCAGCTTGCCGTTTAAGGCACCTGATGGTATGCAATAAGGGACGGGATTAATTAGGCTGCACAGCCTTAATAAACACCACGCTTAACGATTCAGCTCAGGACGGACAGCTCAAAGCTTAAACCAGTGCAAAGATTAACCCAATGTCATTCACAAGGAAGCAAACCTAACAGATAACTTTGCTAGGCAATATAATGAAACAGAGAGGGCAATAACCTCCCCACCAGGCAGGAGAACTAAAGAATACGATGCACGATTTAAACCTTTAAATTACCCCTCGAGCAAGGACTGGGTGCCGACAAGCACCACCACAAAATTTAAATTAAGGCCGCAGAACAATAAAGGCTGTATATGGGGCTGCACGGCCCTAACCAGCACCACCACAAATCAGTGAGCAAACCTTCCTAATGCACTTAACCGCGGGCCCAAACTAAAAATAAATTGCCAGCAATATATTCGCCAAGAGAATAATAATTTCCTCACAAAGCAGCAATAAGTATTAGCAATCCGGAGTGTAAGGTAGCGTGCAATAAGTTCTTTTTACTAATTGCAAAACAGGAGAAACCCTTCGACACAACTAAAATGGCGGCGATGGCCGAAGATACCCCGTCACTCCCACAATGGCCGCCTCTAATTAACGCACGTGCCACTCTCAAAATGGCCACCTCAACAACTGGATGAAGCCTCTATCAAAATGTCCGCCACACACAAAATGGCCGCCACCAGTGGATACACGTGGCCACGCTCAAGATGGCCGTTACGCTTAGCTAAACCCAGACTAAAACAGAACAGTAACCCCCGCAAACGAAATAATAATGACCCGTTTAACCAGCCCTGCGATATTCAAAGACAAGGAATCACAAATGCAGCTCTCCAGGGCACCAACCCTCCCGTTGTGCCCAAGTTACGTTACCGTTCTTCTTAGAAAGGAGGCGGCGGTGATCGGGGGACCGCTGTGAAGGCGCTCAGCGAGTGGATCCTGGTGGAAAAGAGGCAACAATGAGGCCAGAAATTGCAGGGGAGTAAAATTGCTCGGTAGGAACTCCCAGTGCTCCGGCCAGCCGATCAGCAGCCACGTGGGCAGGCAGCAGAAATGCGGCGATCAAAATCTAGAGAGCGGGATGCACCCCGCTCAATCAGCTGCTGGGCGGCCTCCGCGGGGCCGGAGACACTCTAGGAAGCTCTGGGGAAGCTCTGGGAATCCCCGAAGCCGCTCTAGGAAGCGGGAAGCAGCGCCTCGGTCGTCTGCTCTGGGAATCCCCGAAGCCGCTCTAGGAAGCGGGAAGCAGCGCCTCGATCGTCTGCTGCTCGGCCTCCGCAGGGCTGGAGACGCTCTAGGAGCTGGGGGGGAATCCCCGCCGCGCTCAAACAGCTGAGAGGGGGAAGATGGAGGCAGATGCCTCGGTTCACGCTAAGCTCTCCTCTCTCGCAAGCGGCACTAAGAGGGAGCGTCTCCTGTAGGCAAGGACGACTGCGGATGGCGGCGAGAAGATCTAGGGCGCGTTGCTCAGTAAGGAGCGGGAATCTGCTCTTGCGCGAAGCGAAAGCAGCAGCGCTCGCTCAGCTGGATGGCGGCCGCCTCACAGCTGATGGTCGGATCGGCAAAGCGAAAACAGAAAGAGCCGGCGCACGTGGTCACAGGAAACCGGATCCGCACGGCTTCTGCGCTGATCGTGCTCAGAAAGATCCCAACGCAAGACCTGCAAAGGAAAAGTGGCGTTTAAAAACGCCTTTTGGAAGTGATTTCGAGTGATTTCAGCGAGAAAGGTAAGCTGCGCGGTCCGAGAAGCAGGCGTGATTCCTGGGCAGGAGCTCCAGCCGCGGCAGCCGCTTCTCCTCTCGCAGTGCTTGATCCGCGATTGGGAGCCGGGAGAAAAAGAGGGCGAGCTCTGGCTGCGTGCCCACTTAAGTGCAGTGGGCACGCCCTAGCCGGCTGCGCCGGTTGGCCAGCCAGCTGGGCACCGCACCCAGAGCTCGCCCAATAGAGTCGGGGGATGCAGGCATCCCCCGAGCACGTGTAGGGCTCGTGATTCACTGCAACCCCCCCTCCTTTCTAATGGCGGAAGGGGCTTTGTCTATATATTGGAAATAAAACCAGTTTAGAGAGGTGATAGCAGCTGCTAAAAAAGGGCCTGCATGGTAGAAGATAATATGATAACAATTTTTTAAACTATTATAAAGGGGCAGGAGAAGATTACATCAGACTGTCAGTTTGATATGCACGCATAGCAAAGTTTAAATCTCAATTGCTTTCTTCCCTTAGTATGTATTGCTGTTTGAATTTTATGCACATCATCCTGAATTCCATGTTTAGCTGAAGGTGTGGTGTATAAATTTTCAAAATAAATGTATGTTCCTTGCCATATAATGTATACTCTTTCTCATATAATAATACAATTTAATAAAAGGACAATTTTCATAGTAATTTATAAAAACGAATAAAGAAATAAGGTATGATGACTAAGCAATACAATACAAATACCTTTATTGGCATTACAAGTTGAGACATTTCAAATCACTGGGATAGATTGAAAAGGACAGGAGTGAGGCTGTCAAGGGTCACAAGCCACTTGATTGTTCTGCTTCACCCTGTCTATTCCATAGAGGGATGATTCATTAAGAACCCTTTTGGGTAAAACAAAATAAAATAAAAAATAAAAAAATTCCTTCCAGTAGCACCAAAGCTCATACCAAGAACAAACTTAGTTGGTCTCTAAAGTGCTACTGGAAGGATTTATTTTTTATTTTGTTTTGACTATGGCAGACCAACACTTAGCTACCTTTTGGGTAAGATGGAGATTAAAAAAGAAGCCACTGAGGCACTAGGAGGAACCTCATTTGGCTTTCTCTTGGAGCTGTGGGTCGCAGGTCCAACATCCTGCTCAGCATCTGTTTGTGGAGTATGCTGTGCAAAGGGCAGTCCAAAAGAATATTGTCCAGTGAGTCTGGTACTCCCTGATTTCAGGCACACAGGCAGGCTTGATAATGAATTTGTGAGTACCTACTTATGATCACTGCAGAAGGAAAGCATTTAGGATGACTAGCAATGATTACTGTATTGTTACATAAAAACTAGTTTCTCTAGAAATCTGCATCAGCCCAAATATGGATTCTTTGAAGCATTGTGGGGGGGAGGGCACACACACAGAGAAAGCACCAATTGTATATATATTGTATTATAAAATGATTGCTTTTTCTTCTTTTGAGAGTGAGGACCAGAATGGGCGAATGAATTAGCATTCATTCTTCTGTAATGTGCTCTTTATACCATCATTTAAAAAAAAAAACACCATCTAATGTGTTTTCTTCTTGCTTTGGTCCTGCTTTTAGAGAGACTAATTTTAGGTTCATACTCGCACCCCAAATTACAAAAAAATAAAATAGTGTCAGCTGAAAGGATAAACTAATGCATATAATTACATGAATATATGATATGATATCTTATATTCTAATGCATCAGTTTAAAATAAAGGGTGCTGATTCTGTCTCCATTTCTCTTTCTTTTATCTTCTAAGAAGGCTAACAAACTTGGGCACATTTTGTTTGAGTATGTAAAATGGAGATTTCTGCTTTACATAGTCTTCATTTCTTGTTATGGAAGGAGAGAATGGGGACACTGTTGCTATGCCTCTCATAGTCCTTGATCACATCCCCATGGTAACTACGAAGGACTAGTCACATCTCACAGAAGCATTAGGGAGATGTGCAACTTCTCTAGCTCCACGTCTTGTTGACTTGTATAGTCAGTCACACAAAAAATGTTGCTAGAACATCAGCCTAAAAAAGGATATTCAAGATCTACTCGCACCTAGTGTGCTATGTTTTTCTAACAAACATTAGGAAATACTTTGTTTCCTTAAGCTTAGGATTGGCAAGTCTTTAGAAGACCGATTTAAGTCAATATCTAAGCCAGATTTGTATTAAATATAGCAATGTCTCTATTGCTATATTTTGTACAAATCCCACTTTTTCTTGGCACCAATTTAATTGTGGGTCTGTTTTATTTATTCATTCATTTTTTGAATTTGTTAGATGCTTTATCTTGCCTGGAACAACCCAAAGTGACTTACAACCAAATAGATGGGACCCCCCCCCCCCACAGATACATTAAAAGCCAAAGGAAAAAGAATTTCATTAAAAAAAAATCCTACCCACTTCTAAATGGCCACAGGTAGATAAAGGCCAAAGGCCGGATTATAGAGGGAATTTTTTGCTGGGTGCTTAAAGGTATAAAGTGGTGGCACCAGGTGAGCCTCCTTGGGGAAAACATTCCACAAATGGGGAACCACCGCAGAAAAGGCCTGAACTTAAGTTGCCACGCTCTGGACTTCTTATGGGTGATCACAGGGTCCAGGTCAGTTTAATGACAGCCTCCTTTTGTGACCCGATGGCTGAATTAGGAGACTGACATAGAGGCTGGGTCAAAATGTATCCCATCCTGAGACCCTTGAAGAGTGAACTAGACATGTGAGGAGGAGATATTTGTTTAGATTATTTCATGTCCATATACTCTTTGCCCCCATCTTATTTGTTCAAGAGCTCTAACAATTTGCATAATACTGCTATGTTTACCAGCTGAGCAAATGTATGGATATAGGCTTTTCTTTCTGTTCAGTTCTACCATATAATATGCCACCCTTGCTCCAAGGAGCTTAAAGAGGTAAGGTACTATACGGTTAACCAGAATCAAAAACTGCATTTCAAACTACTGTGTCATACTGACTGAAAGATGGCAAATTATTTGATAGTGAGAGATGGAAGCTACATGCACAAGACATATGTAGAAGAGATAGGGGGAAAAATAAGACAGAAGAGAGATTTCAGCAGGTTAAGTTCTACTGCAAGCTACACATGCTGAAATTCCCTTTCTACACAGCTATCAAACACAGGAACGTGGGAAGCAAGACTAGGCTCAAACATGCTAGCCCTCATACTGTGGCAATAGACATTTCTTCTGCATATTAGAATACACCTAACCATTGGCCAACAACATCTGAAGGAGCACAGATTCCCTACCTCGATTCAAAGGATGATCCAGCCTACCTTCATTGAAATTATTTTGTACTTAAGTGACAAATGCCATTAAGTGTATGTGCTGAATCATTTATTGGACAGCATTATATCCCGATTTTGATTTTATGTCAATTGCGTGCTTGTGGCTTGAATGGCATGTACAATATCAGCGAAAATATATACACCATTTCAGCTGTAAGTAACAACTAATGCATAGATTAGTCACAAGCTAGAGTGAATTCCAATCGGCCAAGCTGTTTTATGTGGCCTTGCTTTTTTGAAAAAATGTTACAACTTCCCTATCTGTCAAAACAGACTAATAATATTATCTACCATGCCAAGGAGATAAATTAATTAGCAAATATATTTTAAAGAGCTTTGAACTGCTGAAGCGTTACTGGGGAGATCTGTATTGATATTGTTGGCTCTATGGTTGATAAATTGGTAGGAGTAGGCAATATATCCCATTCACTGCAAACTATCAAAGAGAAATGCTATTCTTCCACCCTGATGATCTAAGTTTCTTTTGCTCTTATGCTGCAAGGTGACTTCTTACCTTTTTATTGACTGTTTACTTTAGATTCCCTTTTCCGCTTCCCCTGTTTCTGACATAAAAATAGATCTGACTCTAGGGACTTTGAAGCAAGTTCTATAACTTGATTTCTGCAATGGAATAAAACAAAAATCCACCCTGACACAAGGAAAGACTCTTTCCTATTTCCTGACACCTGCATATTGCGTAGGTAATAAAAAGTGATCTGCTTTGTGTCTGTTGGTTTTTATTTGTATAACTGCAAGTGCAAAACCTGTCCAGCAGTATGGAACATGCAATACTGTGTTACAATAAGAGAAATAAAAAGTATACGTCTTGGATAATGTCCAGTGATGTGTCAACCAGATATTATTGCTGTCAAGGAGAAAGGTAACCATTTATCAAAGGAAAAGCAACACTCACATACATACTGGAATAGAAAACTATGCTAAGGACTTGACACTTTTTTGCCTTCACTGATTAAACTGTTTTTGCTTAGAAAAACCCCCAGCACCATTTGTGTCAGGACTACATGGTGTATTGTGAAAGTTAAAAGAAAAGTGAGAGCAGGAGTGCCATCTCGCCCTCAGGATTGTGGGTGCCTGCTGCCATAATGCAGACATGTGGCATCACACACACACACACACACACACGCCTGCACATGGTGCAACATCACGTTGCATTTTTGGAGTCGTGCATGTGACATCATACATCAGTGTTGTGGTGGCCGGTGGCTCCTCTTCCTCTCTGCAGCCAGTGAGACACCCTTTTCTGCAGGGAGGGGATCAGACTCGGAGGAAGAGAGACTGCTGTTTTTCTATTCCCTGGTATATGGAGAATCTTCCTTGGAAAAAGGGGAAATATATGTTGACTACTGTGTTTTGCTGAAGAAAAAAGAATTAATTGGGGGAATTGTCCCAGTCAAGAAAAGAAGCTATTAATTTGCTTTGTGGCCATACTGCCAGTTTCATATTGGCCACACTGAAGAATGGACTGAAGAAGGGACTGCAGGACATGTACAAATCCAGTGTTCTCATGCAAACACAATCACTCTGTCTCTGAATTTAAGTACCGGTATGTGGTTTCTATCTGGCATACATATAAACAATCACAAGAGCCATTCCTAGCATTAGAACCATTTTGGTTTCAAAATGCAAATAACTTTTGCAGACTAGAAGCCTGCACTAAGAACAGGCTTGATTTTCCTGTGGTACTGTGAATTCCTTCTCTCATAGAAACTCATATATATCAAACTCATAGAGATCTAGGGACCAATGGTAAGCAGGCTAAGGCACAAATAGTCAGTGTAATGAAGGGACAAAGATGTTAAGTTTTCCACCTCTAAATAAGTTTGACTCGAAACATGCTACAGTGTGTGACTTCTGAATTAAGGAGACTTTGAAGTCTAGTTCACCCACAGCCCAAGCATGTAAGTCTGGCATGTCCTGAGCTCACAGGTCTTTCTCCTTCACACTTGGAACGTTGAAAGTCAACTTGAATTGGTGTGAGTAAATGCAGATAGATTACACGAGCACAGCCTACTCATGTATGCTCTGGGCCTTGTTGAAAGTTTTGCGCATGGTTAAACTTCAGACTGAACAGACCACAGTTAATGGAACACTGGGGCTCTGGAAAGGGAGTGTGAACTTCAAATCTAACCAGAGAAAAACTTTTTTTTTATTAATAATTTCTTCTCATGAATATTCCAGTTTGGGAAATGCAGATTTTCACCCAAATGCTATGAGCTGAATAAGAACGGGCACCAACCTATCATGCACAGTTTATCAGGCATCCTCAAAATAAGAGCTGTTGCAGGGACCTGTCCCCAAATATTTTGTGTGTGTGTGTGCATTGTTTGGCAATAGCATTCCCAACTTGACAATAGCAGGACTTTTACCCTGCCTGTTTATGGTTAGCATGACTATCAAGCGCCCAAGCCTAGATGTATGAAAAGTTAATTAACATGACTATGTTAGGTAGGTTTAGGAAAGACTTCTGTCTGAATCTCTAGGAGGTCTCTGTAAGTCTGTGCAGATGATATTGAGCTACATGGAGGAATGGGATGACTCAATATAAGGCAGCTTCCTATGTTCCAGCTTTTGTTGTGTGTATAGCGCAAAGATGCATGTGGGATTGGTGAATTGATGATCACTTACTATCACGGAAAACTGAGACCATGATTAAGAACCACTTGTGCTAACATCACGTTGCACATCCACAAGTAATAAGGAACAGTCAGTCCCATATAAATGTCAGTGATATTTGGTGACAAATGTGAACATTGCCTTGTTTTGTTTACTCCTTCTTGCTGGAGGAATGAAAAGGTAACTTGTGGCCTGGAGGAAGATTGTTTTAACCTTTAAAGAGAGCTCTGTTTATACAGTTTATATTTAGAGGAATTAATTTGGCAAGCTTTGAGAGGTTAACAAAATCCATCTTTTCAAAGTTTGTACTCATTCAATATTGAAAAACAGTTTAATGTTTGAAATTGCCCACCTGCAGTTCCAGATGGGTTGACATATGAAAGACTAATAAATGTAAAAGTGCCTGTACTTTTGTCTATTCTAATACAGCGGTACCTTGGTTCTCAAACTTAATCCATTCCAGAAGTCCATTCCATAACCAAATCGTTCCAAAACCAAGGCACACTTTCCCATAGCAAGTAATGCAAAATGGACCAATCTGTTCCAGACTTTTAAAAACAACCCCTAAAACAGCAATTTAACATGAATTTTACTATCTAACAAGACCATTGATCCATAAAATGAAAGCAATAAACAATATGCTGCAGTCACACAATCAATCAATCTATCAGTAGCTGAACTGGGTTCCACACAGTCACAAAAACAAAAGAGCCGCAAAAACAAAACACAAAATAAATAGCAAAAACAGACAGACCTCAATGTAACACTCAAAACGGAAGTGTGGGACTCAGATCAGAAGTGTAACACTCAAAACGGAGCACATTCCCCAAAAAAGTCCGCAAACCAGAACACCTACTTCCGGATTTGCAGTGTTTGGGTTCCAAGTTGTTTGAGTACCAAGGCGTTTGAGAACCAAGGTACCACTGTAGATGCATAAAGTGTTAGTCTTAGTGAACTCACTCACTCTCTCTCTCCCTTTCTCCCTCCCCCCCCCCTCTCTCTCTCTATATATATATAGTATAGTTTGTATACATAATTATATTGGCAGCCCCATTCTGGGGTCTTGAGGGGCGTCCTGGGAGATTGAAATGTTCTATAAATTTATTAATAATACATTTTCTTAATAAAAAAGAGGCACCTTAGAGACCAACTAAGTTTGTTATTGGTATGAGCTTTCGTGTGCATGCACACTTCTTCAGATACACTGAAACAAAAGTCACCAGACCCTTATATATAGTGAGAGTAATATTCTTAAGTAATATTTATAGATTTGTATTTGCCAATCATACCTACATGAAATATCATGATGAAGACAACGCATTAAAAACCAACTGTTGTGCACAAAGGACATAATAGGAACTATTAGGAAGATGAACAGAGGATTTTGTATTTGTCCAGTCATAGATATAACCTCCAAGTCATGTTGGACGATGCAAGTATTAGTCACATTAACCTGTGAATGTGCATTATCTCCAACTGTAGAATATGCATATTAACAGGACAATGTGAGACTACCAAATATTCTGCACATTCTTTGACATTATTCAGAAGCTACATGCATGATCCCCAAGTGAAGCAATTCATTTGTGCATGTTATCCACAATGTTCAGGTTTTATGCACATTCTCCATTAAGCTCACACTGACCACAACATATGTCAGGCACTTAAGCATATCAGCTTAGACAGAAATGGCAAAGTTGAAGCCAAATCTGCTTAGTAAACAAAGGTTCACAGCAAAGGATATAGTCCTATATTTCACTATAATGCTTTGTTTCTATCTATTTTTAAGTGCAACAGCTTGTCAGCAGATAGTTACTAATTGTAGAATTAGCCAGAAGGAAATGCAGTTTTCACTTTCCAAAGAGACTTCTATGAGAATCCGATCAAAGTCAATGTCAAAAATTTGTTTTGATGCATCATGATTGCTGCAGATAAAATTCCTTTTCTGTCCAGTATTCATCACAATCTTACTGTTCAAGAAACCAATGCAGCATTTTTAAAAGTATATTTTCATTCAGGGTTTGCTTTTTTAAAAAGCCTATATTTGCTCCACAACTTCCACTGACATGGTCCAATATAGAGAACCTGCTTTTGGTAAACCACAACCTGGAATATTTCAGCTAATAATATTTTAGGTACTTTTCTGGGCTGTTGTGATTTTATCCTGCTGTCACTATATTTTGCAAATATATTTTATACTGGCCAATAGTTGACCCATTTTTGTTGTGGAAGATTTCTTTGGGAAGGAAGGAAGGAAGGCAGTTACTGTACATTCCTGTGGAAGTAGAAACAACATCCATTTGGCATTTTCCCCTACAGTTTGGTAGAGATAGTTACCCTCACCCTGGGGCATTCCTGCATCATTTCTAGCATGGATTGAAAAATCTGTACTGCTCGCTGTATAGGTTTCTTGAATCACATGCACCTTTAACAGCCCTACCTTTAGGCAGCATGATGTGTCCCCCTCGGGTAGCCAATGATATGGGGGTGGGAAGCAGATATAGCTATATGTGCCATATTGGCTTTTCTAGGGCCCGTTAAACTAATCTTCTGGCATCAGGTGTGGTGGGGGGGGCCCTCTCACATTGCTAATCTGGTCAGTTTTGAGACACAGAATGGGGAGAAATTGTGTCTTTTTTTTGTATCTAGCAGAAAAATATCCTGGGCCAGAAGGAGCTTCCAGATAGTAAGCTATGACAAACCAGAGGCCTAGACTGCAAGTCTGGGAAGCACTGAAGAAGAGAGTCTAATTCCTGCTGTTAGAATTGTCCTAAGATAGTTTTGAAACTAATGTTCTATTCTGCTGCCTTTAGTTATACTCACTTTCCCTTAGTGTTAGCATTTTTATTTGAAGACACACTGTGGAATGTCAAGTGGACCTTTTCTTAAAGACAACAGGCTTCTTAAGTGCATTGTTTATAATCCCCAAAACAGGACACTGAGTACACAGGGAATTGTTTGCATGCTGCAAATGGAAAGTCCTGATACAATTACATGAGTTTTCACAGAACAAAAATTCATCCTGTTCAAATCATAGGAATGATGGAAAACACTGAACATGGGTTGAAAATATCCCTCACCCCCATAAAAAGCAGTATCACAAGGCTGCAGAAAGCAAAGTGATATAACATTAATGGAAAGTTTCATGAAGTTTCAAGATAAAATTCTATAAGTTGAGAATATACTCCAGCTGTTTCTTGGTAGTAGAAAATAGTTTTATTGCTTAAGGTTTTTTTAAAAAAAATATATATATATAGGTATCTATGAGGTCTTGTGTAGTAGGATAGGAGTTAGAGCCAGTTGTTTTTGATGATCTAAGCATGTCTAAAATGCCTCCTGGTGAACTCTTTACATGATGTCATCACAGGGCGGCAGCATCTGATTGCTACATGGTGTTGTCAGGATGTCAACAAGCCTAATAAACATATCTAACAGTCAAGAATACAAGGAGAGACAAGAGGGCCTTTCTAAACGAGCAATGCAAAGAAATAGAGGAAAATAACAGAATGGGGAAAACCAGAGATTTGTTCAAGAAAATTGGAGATATGAAAGGAAGATTTCGTACAAAGATTACCACAATTAAGGACAAAAGTGGAAAGGACCTAACAGAAGCAGAAGACATCAAGAAGAGGTGGCAAGAATACACAGAGGAATTATACCAGAAAGATATGGAGGTCTCATACACCCCAGGTAATGTGGTTGCTGACCTTGAGCCAGACATCCTGGAGAGTGAAGTCAAATGGGCCTTAGAAAGCCTCGCTAACAACAAGGCCAGTGGAAGTGATGATATTCCAGCTGAACTATTTAAAATTTTAAAAGATGATGCTGTTAAGGTGCTACACTCAATATGCCAGCAAGTTTGGAAAACTCAGCAGTGGCCAGAGGATTGGAGAAGATCAGTCTACATCCCAATCCCAAAGAAGGGCAGTGCCAAAGAATGCTCCAACTACCGCACAATTGCACTCATTTCACACGCTAGCAAGGTTATGCTTAAAATTCTACAAGGCAGGCTTAAGCAGTATGTGGACCGAGAACTCCCAGAAGTGCAAGCTGGATTTCAAAGGGGCAGAGGAACCAGAGACCAAATTGTAAACATGCGCTGGATTATGGAGAAAGCTAGAGAGTTCCAGAAAAACATCTACTTCTGCTTCATTGACTACGCAAAAGCATTTGACTGTGTCGACCACAACAAACTATGGCAAGTTCTTAAAGAAATGGGAGTGCCGGATCACCTCATTTGTCTCCTGAGAAATCTCTATGTGGGACAAGAAGCTACAGTTAGAACTGGATATGGAACAACTGGTTGGTTCAAAATTGGGAAAGGAGTACGACAAGGCTGTATATTGTCTCCCTGCTTATTTAACTTATATGCAGAATTCATCATGTGAAAGGCTGGACTGGATGAATCCCAAACCGGAATTAAGATAGCCGGAAAAAATATCAACAACCTCAGATATGCTGATGACACTACCTTGATGGCAGAAAGTGAGGAGGAATTAAAGAACCTTTTAATGAGGGTGAAAGAGGAGAGTGCAAAATATGGTCTGAAGCTCAACATCAAAAAAACTAAGATCATGGCCACTGGTCCCATCACCTCCTGGCAAATAGAAGGGGAAGAAATGGAGGCAGTGAGAGATTTCACTTTTTTGGGTTCCACGATCACTGCAGATGGTGACAGCAGTCACGAAATTAGAAGACGCCTGCTTCTTGGGAGAAAAGCAATGACAAACCTAGACAGCATCTTAAAAAGCAAAGACATCACCTTGCCGACAAAGGTCCGTATAGTTAAAGCTATGGTTTACAGTCAAGTTCCACCTATAAACAAAAGCTGGTGTGGCATGAAAAGGCATGTGACTAGATAAAGTGAAGTGCCAACAAAATGAGAGGCCCAGGCTCCACCCCTCAGCTTGTCCCTGACAGGGCAAATTTGAACCTTGGGATGGTGGCTGGCCGGAGAGGCATTCCAACAGCCAGCTGCCATGGCAAAGTCATTTCACCCTCCGGGGGGGCGGGGGCAGAAACCACACCAGACCAGTGCTGTCAAGTATCCCGTTTTCCCCAGGAAACTCCCTTATTTGAAGCTGTTTCCCGCTGCCATCCCTTATTTTTTATATCCCTTTAATTTCCTGTTTTTCAAAGGAAGCAGCTCTTCCCCCTCCCCGTGGTGGCCAGGGACTGGGAAGACCTTGCCTCCTTGCAGCCTCAAAGCAAGCGGGAGCCATTTCCCATGCTTACAGGGGGGCATATTTGGCCCCCCTCCATCAGCACCTATCAGCCGCTGCCGAGCCCCTCAGCTAGACAATAGGGTTAGCTGGGGGGGGGGAGCCTGGCTGCCTTTGAAAACAGGCAGCTGATGCTTTGAAACGGGGGAGAGAGAAAGAACTTTTGCCTTCCTTTCCTCCCTCCCCTTAAACCCCTCTCCTGCATCGTTGTTGTTGTTCAGTCGTTCAGTCGTGTCCGACTCTTCGTGACCCCATGGACCAGAGCACGCCAGGCACGCCTATCCTTCACTGCTTCTCGCAGTTTGGCCAAACTCATGCCAGTCGCTTCGAGAACACTGTCCAACCATCTCATCCTCTGTCGTCCCCTTCTCCTTGTGCCCTCCATCTTTCCCAACATCAGGGTCTTTTCTAGGGAATCTCTCCCCTCATGAGGTGGCCAAAGTACTGGAGCCTCAACTTCAGGATCTGTCCTTCTAGTGAGCACTCAGGGCTGATTTCTTTGAGAATGGATAGGTTTGATCTTCTTGCAGTCCATGGGACTCTCAAGAGTCTCCTCCAGCACCGTAATTCAAAAGCATCAATTCTTCTGCGATCAGCCTTCTTGATGGTCCAGCTCTCACTTCCGTACATTACTACTGGGAAGACCATAGCTTTAACTATACGGACCTTTGTCGGCAAGGTGATGTCTTTGCTTTTTAAGATGCTGTCTAGGTTTGTCATTGCTTTTCTCCCAAGAAGCAGGCGTCTTCTGATTTCGTGACTGCTGTCACCATCTGCATTGATCATGGAACCCAAGAAAGTGAAATCTCTCACTGCCTCCATTTCTTCCCCTTCTATTTGCCAGGAGGTGATGGGACCAGTGGCCATGATCTTAGCTTTTTTGATGTTGAGCTTCAGACCATATTTTGCACTCTCCTCTTTCACCCTCATTAAAAGGTTCTTTAATTCCTCCTCACTTTCTGCCATCAAGGTAGTATCATCAGCATATCTGAGGTTGTTGATATTTTTTCCGGCAATCTTAATTCCGGTTTGGGATTCATCCAGCCCAGCCTTTCACATGATGAATTCTGCATCGTTAGCCACCTCCTTCTCCACACACCCCACACATGGTCCTTGTCAGACCGGAGCTCGCTGAGCAACCGAGGCATCGTAGCCCATGGGCAGCGTTTCCAAAATACAGTAAGCCTACTGCGCGCGTTCACACCAGTGCCGCCCACTTTTGCTTCTGGCTCCGCCCACCACTGCCATGTGACTGTCCCCAGGATAGGTCAGGCTGCTGATCCCTTATTTTCAAATCTGAAACTTGACAGCTATGCCAGACCGCAACCGCCTCCCGCCTTCTGACCAGGTAAGCGGTTATTCCGAGGTGCAGTCAAGGTCCGGAATGTGCAGTCAAGGCACAGAAAGAAGCTTGGAGGTTTGGAAGGAGGGAAAGTCTATGACAAGGAGCATCAGTGAGCTGAATCCTATTACTGCTCAAAAATGACAAAAGCAGGCTTGGCAGCTCTTGTCATGACACATTGTAAATCAGACCAATCTACTTATACTGTGGCTAGAACCGAGTGCATCAACTGGACTCTCAGTTGGGCTTTGCCAAGGTCTCAAGTTCAGGACCTGCTCAGGACAAACTTGAATTTATCATCATCATCATCATCATTATAATTGTGATACATGCTATTCAATGCTTGGTACATGAAAGCAAGTAACTTGCATTATATGATGTGAGAGAAACACCATCATAGACAGGGAAACAGTACATTAACTTCCCTGCTGCATATATAATGCATTCATCTGTAATGTCTATTTAGAATAGGGCTGAAGGCCATTTATAATGAGGGCAGGAAGTTATTGCCTGCATTCCCCAAAGACATCCTGATGACATAGCTATTTAAATCCATTGTGATGCAATACCTGAGCGGTATTATAAAGAAAACAATTTAGAGTTGAGGGCACAGCTTCCTGCCCTCTTAACCATATCTGAAGTGTCTGCATGAATGTTTAAGATATATAGGCCTACTCCTGATGAAGAAGCCCACAGTTTTAAACTAATGGCACTGCAGACTTAAGAAGGGTGCATAAAATGAAAGTCGGTGATACTGGTTACAAACTTTCCTTCAGGCTGAAACCCACCTTTTTGCTCTCAAAGGAACATTCAATATGACTCTAGTTTACATCCACTATCCGCAACTTGGTTCTTCAAAACATCAGATTCCCACCACCCAAGCTTTTAATGTCCTTCCCGATGTAAGGTACCATCACTTATCTGGTTTAGGCTCCTCCTGAAGTCAAACTGTTTTCTCAGACCTTTCCTGACTCTGAAGCCTGAACCCTGTATTTTTGATCTCTGTATTTTTGTGTTGCCTGCGTTGTATTTTATTTCCAGTGTTTTTAGGGTGGTTTATTAATTTTATCTTTCTATGGTATACCTGCTCACCACTTAGAATGCTTTAAATATTAAGCAGCTTAGAAGTTCTGTTAAATAAATAAGCAAACATTTTACCACCCCCTCAAAAAAAAAAAAAATAGTAGTCCGGTACTATGGCAGAAAACAGATATGCTTCCTTCCATTCATACTGCAGATTCTAGGCTGAGTTTATTAATTTGATGGGGACTAGCTGCTGGTACAGACTGTTGGGGCATTATATGGCAACCATATTACAAGTATTTCCAAGAAATGTTTGGGTATGTTTGGTACTAGGCTAGCTTTCTTACATCTTGGAGAATATGGTCCAAGATATTCAGACTGACTACAGTGGAAAGTTGGTCTATTTTTCTCTGGGGATATATCTACTGCATGTACTATTTAGTGATTTGTCCATCATTCAATATGCTTTACACATAAAGTTCAAACAAAACCCATCCATTCAAGACTTGTAGAATCCCTACTGGCACTCTGATTCAGATAGTTTAAATAGCACAAACTGCATGCTTGAACACATTTTGATGGGAACAAATAAAAGTTATTGGGTTATGCTGTGGAGACCGATAGCAGTGTCAGATTTAGATGAAATCAAAGAGGAAGGTCCTCTGGAGAAGGTCATTTGATTCCATGAAATCAAAGCCCTTGGGTGCCTTTTAAAATGCTATTTTGAACAGGAAAACTGATAGCTTTTATGCACCAAGGTTTGCATAAAGTAATTGCTTTAAAATCTTAAATCCCACTCTAGCACCTCCATAGTCATGAGCTGAGATGTCAGGGCAAAGCAAAATGATGATAAAATACAATCTTCAAATATTTATACGCATTAAAGCATTGTATGTATTTATCTGCAAATGTGTTTGAGCTTATTATTTATATGAGAATTTGTTCAGCTAATACATTTTCTTGAAAGCATTTGTACAGCTCTGAAAAATGACAACACTTAACATTAATGATAATGCCAAAAATCTATTTTCTGATGTTTAACAAACAACAAGCTCCGTTGGTGGGAAGGAAGGAAATTGGAGGAAATGCCTGAAACTTTATATCCCCAAGGAGCTGCAACTTTGCATATTTCAAGATGATGTGGCATATTCATTTGTCCCATATATTGATATATTAAGTTATTTCTATAAGGTACCATTTTAATAAACCTTAAACACATCCCAAATCAGAATGTTTCAACAATACACTTGAATACAGTAAAACTAAAGAAATATCAGTTGCCTACAAGCTTACCCTTGTTAAGAGCAAACACTAGAAGCAAATCTGTTTTGACTCACAAGTATTTGCTACTCTCAGCATTATCAGAATTGGCAAAGTCAAGATGCTACGAAGTTCCACATGAGTGGGGATGTTTTAACAAGCACCCTCAATGGGATAAATCATTGGAAGAATAAAAATAAAAATAAACAGCAACAATGTTTAGCCACTGAAAGTCCAATGGCACTGCCGACAGACTAAGATCAGATGCACAGATCAGCCTTCTCCAACCTGGTGCCCTCCAGATGTTTTGTACTACAACTCCCATCTGTCCCAGTCAGCACACCATGTTATAATCCACATTATCTGGAGGGCATCAGGTTTGAAGATACTGGAGTAGATTGTTACACAATGTGCATTTGACAAAATGAGCTCTGGACTCCACAAAGTATTTGTTTGTCTTTAAAGTGTCAAAGGGTGGTGGTTTTAAAAGATCAATTAAGAGTGCCAGTGGATCCAGTAGCCAACACAATGGCCTATGAGAAGCCTGCAAGGAGGGCTTGAGTGCAATAGCTCTCTCCCCTCTTGTGATTCCCAGCAACTGGCATTCAGGAACATTTCAAGGAGAGTGCTATTGCACAACCTTGCACCTTCCCTCTGTTCAAAATGGATGGGAGGCTGGGTGTCTTGTCTTCACAGTCAAAGAACTGTGGGACAGCTATTGATCATAGTTATTTCTGGTCTCAATTTTGTTCTTAATTTTTAAAGCCCAAAATGGACAGGGTACCTGTAGATGAAGGGCTGCCTTTCCTACAAACTTTCCCAAGTCTAAGATCCACATCAGATGGTGTTTTCTGAATCATGTTGCCAATTGAAATCAGATGGGTGGCAACTAGGAGCAGAGCCATTCAATGGTGCTGTCCTTCCCATGGCTAAAAAAAAAGTACAAAGTTAGCAAAATAAAAAATAAAAATCTTCCATCTTATATGAAAAACAATTACCATTTTAGCTTGAAACGCAATAGGAGATAACAATATCACGAAGTAACTTAATGATTGTAAATGACATGCTCTCCGAGCTAACTGCAACACTAATTAAAAAGTGTACAATATACTATGTATATCAGAACTTTATGAAGAGATAAAATGATCTATAAAAGCAATTATGGAAATTTAAAACAACTAATAGAGAGAGATAACCATGAGTGCCACCAAGAAAACAAAACTCCTACAGATGCTATGGAGGTCATGAATCAAAAATGGGTTCATTAAATGCCAAATAAAGATAATAGGAGATAGTGACATCAGATTTTAGTTAACATATTCATGGTAAATTCCCAGAACTATGGCTAGTGGGAGTGACTGCTGCATTCTTTGAACTAGGGCTGCATATTCTCCTTGCATGCTGATAGTCAGTTGCAGTAGATCGCCGCTGTGCTCTTTCTTCTTTTATGACCGCTGGAGTGGCTGCCTGGATCTGGATCACAATCTACCTAAAATAGAAGAATGGCAAATGAAGATGATGGGACTGGCCGAAATGACAGGACGAATCCGCAACCAGAAGGAGGAGGCGATAGACCAAGATTGGAGCAATTTTAAAGTGTATTTTAAAAAGTATTGTAATATTTCTTAAAGAGGAAGGTTTTTGGAAGAAATTGAGGCTTAGGTTAGTTTTAGAATGGTAAATAATTAGAAATTAGTTTAAAAAGTGAGACAAAGATATGAGATATATAATTGAGGATTAGAATTAGGAATAATGAAATCAGCAAAGAGGGATCTGAGGAAGTCATGAAACAGAGTAAGAAGATATAAGGATGTTTATATATGTATTATGTGAGGAGCTATATGTCTTTTTGTTATGGAAATTATGTTTTATATGTTTCAATAATGTTAAAATCAATAAAAAGTTATTAAACATAAAAAATAAAATCCGGATCACAATCAGGACACAATAGCTAGTGTCAGGCAAGCTAAGGCTGGCCATTAGACCAATACTGAATGGCAGAATAGATCTTTATGCCTACTTCTTGTCAAGTGGTGATTTGTGGCAGGCTGGTCACGTGGTCCTGGCAGGAAGCCCAACTCAGTGGCTTATATAGCTATGCAAGGGGGAGCATCTCTACATTGCTCATGAGCTATGTCAAATCTATCTAAACTAATTAGCTGAATCGCAACCCTATTTCACTCACACAGCGCCGATTAGTCCCTTCCGCTGGACCAGAATACAAAATGTATTGCTGTGTATTCCAGAGAGCAAATGAGGTTTTGCTTGAGGCAGTTTTTGAAATTTCCCCCATTCAAATTTCTCTCTTGAAATTGGATTGTTTGACATTGTATTTTTATTCATTTTATGTGTGTTGCAATATCTTGCCTCTGCAAGTACCATGCATACTATGTATTAAATAATATGTATGTGTGAAATTTATGTATTAAATATGTAAGATCTGAAAGTTATATACATTTAAATAAATAAATAAATAAATAAATAACAATTTTTATACTGAGTCTGGCTTCTGAATTATCTATTGTTAATGAAATGAAAATTATACCACAGGGATTCTCCAGTGTTCTGTATTCTATTCTTTAAAAAATCATGGGAAGTTTGCCACAGGCTTCATTTTCTTTAATAGAGAAACTACAAAAAGCTTTGTGGAACCTTAAAAACTTAATATATTTTGACATAAGCTTTTCTTCTTACTTCATCAGATGCAGCTTATACAATGATATATATACTAGTCTTTTACTACTTAACCTTCCCACCCTCCTGAAAAGACTCTGTTTACTTATACATACTAGCATAACAACTCACCTACTATGTGTAGTAAGAAGAAACCATATAACTCTCACACATGTTAGCCATGTGCCCTAGCTCCTCATACAGAGCACCTCCACACAAGAGCGGACCCTGATTGGCCAGGATTTCCCCTTAAGACTTTGGGCAAAACTGGGTGATAAGCAAACTAAGGCCCAGGGGCCGGATCTGGGCCAATCGCCTTCTAAATCCGGCTGTGGACAGCCCGGGAATCAGTGTGTTTTTACATGAGTAGAATGTGTCCTTTTATTTAAAATGCATCTCTGTGTTATTTGTGGGGCATAGAAATTCATTCATTCCCCCCCAAAAAAAATATAGTCCAGCCCCCCACAAGGTCTGAGGGACAGTGGACTGGCCGCCCTGCTGAAAAAGTTTGCTGACCCCTGGTGTAGAAAGTGTGCCTGAGGAAGGATGAGCTCTCTAAAACAGAAGGGCTGTTGCTGAACTTTTGCCTACTCCCTTACAGAAGAAATCATTGTAATGCCTTGCACTTGCTGGAAAGAGGTGGGCTAAACGACAAGCTGTGTGACTGACAGCCTCATTACCTTACTCATTCTCATCAGCTGGGCTACAGGGTGATTATAGCTACTGCTTATGGAACTGACTGCAGGGTCAGTTAGGCAAGGGCCTAACTCCCACTCCTCCCTCTCCAATTTGAAATTTTGTTGGCTCCTGCCATTGTTTATTTCTCCCTCTCCACCTCCTCCTTTCTTTTTGTGGAGAGAATTGTGTGAGTTTCTATGATCAGAGGTATGTGCACATGGGGGTGGATTGCTGCCCCTTTCTAAGGTGAGAGCCTGATACTGAGATAGCTTTTGCTCTCTCAGGTGAGGGAACTGAGTGGTATTTATAGGAGGCACTTGAGTTTATAGCATTTGCTTCTGCTGAGGAGAATAGAGGAGTAGGTGTCACTGCCACACTGTCTGTTAGAATGTTTGTAGAAAGTGGTTTCCATACGCTTCAGGGTAAGACTGTGTATTTTTGCTTACTGATACATCAATACTTGTCCAGGTCTGTCGGGGTCTTATGGTGCAGATGTGTGACTGAGGATGTGTGATTGAATTATGGGACTGGTTGAAGAGGGTGGAAAGTGTGGTTTGAGGGTTTGCTAGAATGGCAAGTTTGAATATACAGTATTGGTTTGGAGTGATTTATGTGAGTGTGTTGGTTGTGTAAGAGTGTGCTTGAATGAAATTGAATAGAATGTATTTTTAGCTGTAGTTAGGTTAAGTTGTGTTTATTGTTGTCTAGGGGACTTGGAGTTTAATTGGATTGGCTTGTTTAATTGTATGATTGATTTGCTGTGCAGAGGTTGGGAAGAGTGGGCTGATTTTTCTTTTATTCCGCTATTTTAAAATGTGGAATTTATCCTATTTTGTTGTTTTTCATTTGTAATGTTCTGTTTCCTGGTGTTTAGAGGATACTTTGTTTAGCTTTTTACAATGTGGTATTTTCCTGTGTTTTTGTAGCTGATTGTGTGTAAAGTTTATTTTAAATTTTAAGAGGATGCCTGCCTTCAACAGCACAGGACATCATTCTGCCTAGACAGTCAAAGTAACTAGGAAGGGTTGTGGCAAATAAGTGAATTTCTGCCTTTGGGAGCCTTTTTTAAATGCACCTTTTCATTATTTTTAATGACATCACTTTCTCTTTAGAAGATCAATAATTCAACTTGTATGTGGTACATGACATAGCAAGGCACCACACACCTGCATCCTTTTCAGAGAAACTGAATCAGTTCTGAGGTTGGCACTGATTATGTTAAAGCCTGTAAACATTTGGTCTATTTAGTTCTCAAGAGCTGTGCTTTATTCTAATTATTTTGATTTCTGGTGCTACAATTTGCCTTCTCTGGGGCTCCCAAGGCTGAGTTGCAGACACCATCAAGCACTGCCTCCAACAATAAAATTAAGACTAAAGCAGCAAGAATGGTTTTATGAAGGTGGAGCAATGAGAGGAGGAGGGAAATGAGTCTAGTGATTATTTTGGTATCAAAAGACCAACTATCAAAATGTTTTGCATAATCTCTATTGTTTAATTTCTGCAGTTGCCTAAAATTTGACACGTACAAAGCTGTTCTGATTCTCTTTTATTTACCCTTTCTGCTACTTTGTCATAGAAGCTGTTTCCAATATTCTGTAATTTCATGCTGCTAATGTTTTTATGTAAGCTCTGCTATTTAGGGAATATTGAAATGGTGCCGTTCCAGTTTTTATAATTAGGGCCCATCAGCAGTCTTTTTCCTCTCAGCTGCCACTCCTGACAGTTAAATGTGAAGGCTACAAGTGTTGGATAACATACCTATGTCTTAGATAAAGTTTTGTATCATTTGAATGACTTTGGTAAATCTGATAGCTCATTATTTGCAGTAAGTATATGCATCAGAAGTTCTCTATTCTCTCCAAATGGGTGATAGTGGTGAAGGAAGGAAAATACCACTGTATCCATCCAAGAAAGATTCCCAGGTTGGATCATAGCTCTTCTCCAGCATGGTATTCTTAAGATATGTCAACCAGATGCCACAGGTAGACAAGGGTCCTATATTTTCAAAAATTGCGCTGAAGAGGAATTTTTGGGAGGTGCAGTTGACCATGGAAAAAGAAGCTGGTGAAACAGTCTTATAAGAAGTGATGGCAAACAACACCAACATTTCTTGAATAACACTTCTGGTTATTCAAGTAGTTATATATTTTCTTTTTTGAACAACTGGAAGCTGTTACAAGATTATTTGTATATGATTTTTTTTTTATTTTATAAGATTTTATTATTTTCTATTAAGACAAATAAAAAAACATAACAAAAACAACAACATTAGCAATACAAAAATACAATGCATAAACACAACACAAAAACACAATCAAACAATTACAGTAAAAAGAGACATATACGAACCTTTAAACTAACACTTATCCTCTTATTTTTCTTGTTACTATCTTCTCTGTTTTGGGGGACTTCCCCCATTCCCTCCACTGTCTTCAAAATCATATATACCTTCTAGGTAGCTTTGTATCTTATTCTGTTCACATTTGCTCAATTTTTAATGTGCTTTACTTTACTTAATCATATCTTAACTTAAACACCAAATCTTAACATATTTTCTAACAATTAAATCTTTCACACAAAAATATCTTACTGACAATTTTATCTAACATATACCTACTAAAGCCGCTATTCTATTTAATTCTGCTCAAATATTCAATTTTACTGATTTAACCAAATAGTCTTTAAATTTCTTCCAATCTCGTGGCACCTTCTCCTCCCTCTGGTCCCGGATTCTGGCGGTCAGTTCTGCGAGTTCCATATATTCCATCATCTTCATCTGCCATTCTTCCACCGTTGGTATCTCTTCGCCTTTCCATGTTCTTGCCAATAAAATTCTCGCTGCTGTTGTGGCATACATAAAAAACACTCTATCCTGACTGGGTATCTCTTCATTAGTTATGCTCAGGAGAAATGCCTCTGGCTTCTTACAAAAGGTAACCTTCATTACCTTCTTGAGTTCGTTATAAATCTTATCCCAGAAAGCATTTACCGCTGGGCACAACCACCACATATGAAAAAAGGTACCTTTCGCATGTTTACATTTCCAACATACATCTGACATTTTGGTATTCATCTTTGCTATCTTAACTGGTGTCAAATACCATCTGTAAACCATTTTCATTATATTTTCTCTTAAACTATGACAAGCAGTGAATTTAATACCTTTTTGCCACAATCTCTCCCAGTCATCCATCATGATGTTATGTCCTACATCTTTCGCCCACTCTATCATTGATGATTTAACCAGTTCATCTTTCGTATGCCACTCTAGCAAAAGATTGTACATTTTGGAAAGGTTTTTAAAGTTCGATTCTATCAGTTCTGTTTCCAGTTTTGATTTTTCTACTTGAAAACCAACTTTTTTGTCCATTTTGAATGTTTCATACACCTGATGATAATGCAGCCAGTCGGGGACCTGGCTTTTCACTTGATCGTAGCTTTTTAGCTTAAAAGAGTCCCCTTCCTGCTGCAATATGTCCATGTATCTTAACCAGTTTGCAGACATGTTCGGTCTCTTATAGGCCTTGGCCTCCACTGGAGAAATCCATCTAGGGGTCTTTCTCTCTAACAAGTCTTTGTATCTAATCCAGACCTGATACAAGGATTTTCTAACTATATGCGTCTTAAAAGTTCTGTGGATCTTAGCCTTGTCATACCACAGGTATGCATGCCAACCGAACATCTTATCATATCCTTCCAAGTCCAATACATCAACGTTCTCTAGTTTGAACCAATCCTTTAGCCAGCAAAAGGCCGCTGCTTCAAAGTAGAGTCTTAAGTCCGGCAGGGCAAAGCCTCCTCTATCTTTAGAGTCTGTTAAAATCTTAAACTTGATTCTTGGCTTTTTGCCCTGCCATACAAACCTTGATAAGTCCTTTTGCCATTTCTTAAAGCAATCCAGTTTGTCCAGAATTGGTATGGCTTGGAATAGAAACAGCATCCTTGGTAGGACATTCATTTTTATCACGGCAATTCTTCCCATTAACGACAATTTCAATCTAGTCCATATCTCCATGTCTTTCTTTATTTCCATCCACAGTCTTTCGTAGTTGTCCTTGTACAGGTTCAGATTCTTGGTTGTGAGATTGATACCTAGATATTTTACTGTTTTAACAAAATTGAGGCCAGTGCCTTCCTGTATTCTTTGGATTTGTTCTGCACTCATATTTTTTCCTAAAACTTTGGTTTTCTGCTTGTTTAATTTGAAACCAGCTACAAGTCCAAATTGTTCGATTATTTCCAAGGCTCTGGGGACACTGCTTTCCGGTTCCTGCAGGGATAGCATCAAATCGTCTGCAAAGGCGCGTAATTTGTATTCCTTCTCTCCCACACGAATTCCTTTTATCTGTTTGTCCTTTCGTATCATGTTTAGGAGGACTTCCAGGACCGTGATAAAAAGTAAAGGGGAGATAGGGCACCCTTGTCTTGTTCCCTTTTCAACTTCGAACTCCTCCGATATCACACTGTTTACAATTACTTTAGCTCTTTGTTCTGTATAGATGGCATTAATTCCATTCAAAAACTTTTCACCAACTCCCATCCTTTCCAAATTCTTTTTCATAAATGTCCAAGAAACTTTATCAAATGCTTTCTCTGCATCGACAAACAATAGTGCCGCATCTGTATTTATGTTTCTCTCCAGTTTTTCTAAAATGTCCACAATAATTCTCGTATTATTACTAATTTGTCTTCCTGGCAAGAAACCTGCTTGGTCTCTATGTATATAATCTTTCAACACTCTTTTCAGCCTTGTAGCCAATATATTTGCAAAAATCTTATAGTCCACATTCAAAAGGGATATTGGACGATAATTTTTCATTTGAGTCACATCCATATCTGGTTTTGGAATCAGTGTGATAAAGGCTTCCTTCCACGTCTCTGGTGCCCTATCTCCTTCTAATATCTTGTTGCAAACTTCTCTTAGTGGCTGCGATAGCCAGTCTTTCAATGTCTTATAATATTTTGCTGTTAATCCATCCGGTCCTGGAGCCTTCCCCAATTGCATGTTATTTATTGCATCTTCTATTTCCTGCGTCGTTATTGGGTGGTTGAGGGTAACTAATTTTTCCTCTGGGACCTTTTGCAATCCGTTTTTTTCCAGAAATCGGTCTATTTCTACTTCATCTATCTTCTCCTCCTTGTACAGTTGCTTGTAAAATCTTTGAAAACACCATCTGATTTCCTCTGGTTTCTCCACGTTTTTTCCGTTTACTACCAAGGTATTGATGACATTTACCTTTTGTCTTTTCTTCAATTGCCAAGCTAGTAATTTTCCACATTTATTAGCCGATTCGAATGTTCTTTGCTTCATCATTTTCACTTTCCATTCAATATCCTGGTTCATTATATTGGCATATTGGGATTGCAGGTATTTAATTTCTTTTTGAATTTTAACGCATCTGGGATGTCCTCTTAGTTCTTTTTCCTTTTCTTTGATTAATTTCAACAATCTCTCCATCTCTGCATTTTGTTGTCTCTTCTTTTTTGCTTTTTCACTAATGAGGAATCCTCTCATTACAGCTTTACTTGCATCCCAAGCAATTCTTTTCTCCACTTCGGAGCTCCAATTTATCTGAAAATATTCTTTCATCTTTTTCGCCGCTCTTTCCACTAGCTTGGTGTTTCTCAT